>NC_080572.1:123469752-123784578 GCF_030247185.1 Malaya genurostris | reverse complement strand
CAAAACCTGTGATGCTATGTCTGGAATATCTGATTTACAGAAATGAGTTGAGTATGCAAACAAGCATAAGTAGATAAGTTTTGGGCACTGATGTGAAAGTCAACATTCGTTTTCATACATACATCTTATTCTGAAACAATACTGAAAATATTTCAACTCTTCATATTACAATCGAAGTTGTACTCATAGTGTTTAATCAAAATTAATCAAACATAACTCAATAGGTTTTTATATCACAATATTCAGCTACTTGGTAAATTGATTAAACCAGGAGAAAAATGTTCTTCAGTGAGTTAAACGTACACTAGCACAAAGTCAATTCGCTTTTACAAGACGCCCATTGAATATAAAACTATAAAGTTAGGGTATGAACTATGCACAATTTCACAATTTTTTCTGCTCGTTGAAACTTTGGACTTCATTTATTGACAAAGCATTTGCAAATACTGCACCACAGCTCTTCCCAAGAATCATCGAGCAACGGAAGGCTCAAACGATTGAAAGTTGAAACCAAAAAACTGCATTAAGCTTTCGTAGTAGGGAAAAAATTGTTCTGTTTTCTCTTGTGCGAGCTCTTTCCACCGAAAACGAAAGCGATCAAGCGATTTTATTTTTCCTATCACCACCGACAGTTTCAGCTTTTCGTTGGGCGTTACTAAACTATTTTTACAATCACATATGTTATAAATGTTTTACACGTTGAGATCAATAAACAAACAAACAATGAACTCACATAATATTACTTCTGCCGTGTCACTAATTTTAACATATCAGGTTTTAAACATGAAGATGAACTCGATAGCAAGTTAGTAAATACGAACTAAGTTCTGTTCGTCGTCGCACTTCACCCAATACTGTTTATTGCGTTCGTATTTTGTCATCATTCATAGCCCACTATATCGCGTGGATACTTTGCCTATAGGCCAGTTGACCTCGTGCTTTTGCAGAAATAAGCGCACGGGCACTCAAGCAGATAGGCAGACAGAAAGACAGACAGACAGACAGGCAGCGGAGACTGCATGCTGCCGAGATTTTGGTGTTCGCCTTTCATTTGAGTCATTATTGTGCGTTTTGTTCTCAGCCACAACACCAGATTCGTTCAGTTTTTTTGTGAGTAGTGTCGTGACGCTCATGGTCCCCACGAGGGAAACAATAAAAAATACGACGGTCACGTTACCAGTTTTTGTCAACTGCAGTCGACCAGGGAACAACTTTACTAATGATCATGACAAAAAAGTGTGACCATGGTTAGAAGCACTGGAATAATTAAACTGACTGCTTACTTTTGCTATTGTTCTCCCGCCCGACGGGTTCATCGTGCTGAATGAATGAAACCAATTCTCATAGGTGGTGAATAATCTGAACAAAGTTGAGAATGAGCTGGTTCAACTGGCGATTTCATCAGGTTGTTTGCAAATATTCCAGTTCAACCGAGAAGGCAAGCCAAAGGAGGAACAGTTGAAAGCTAGCGATATTTTTTAGCTTAACTGCCGCACTAATGCTAATACTAATGCAACGTGGGTGTTGCACTTTCTTGAGCTTCCAGTGTTTTATTGATGTACTCTTTTACTGATTATTATACTATAGACTTATGACTCCATAACATGAAGATTGTAAAATTATGTGAGATAGAATAGCGCTAAGAGAAAAGTGTTTTTTTTCTCACTATGACAATTTTTTAGATCTACTTTACCCAGGCCCGTACGCAGAAGGGGTGTTGATTGTTTTTTGACCCTCCCCTCCATGGAAGATTTTTTAACATCAGGTTCCATGAACAATAGAGTATTTATTATATAAAAGTGCAAATCACTTGATAATTCATACTTCGTTCTCAGAATTTATTTTACAGTTTCAATGTTGTGGATAACATACCTTTCATTAAATATTTTTCGCCTTGAAGTCTTCCTCCCTCCCTTGAACCCCCATCTTTCATCAACCCCCATCCTTTTGAGCCTTCCCTTGAAATCATCTTCATCTTTTATACGCATTCAGAGAGTGGGACATCAGCCTCGCAGTCGATGACTGTCGCGCTTCCTCCAGAACCCAATACAAGCCATTCTCCCTGGCGGTCTTTCGGTTGTCGTGCTACATGTTCAGTTTAGCATAAAGGAAAAGACCGCCTAACTTAGAAAAACCTGTTTTAATCCACCTAGTGGTGTAACGATGCCTTTCTCATATCAATCAAAATATCATATATAATACTGTGGTATTCTTCAAAATTATTTTTCTTCGATTCTTAAAAGAATAATCGAAATAGATTTGTTTGACCGTCTACTGATAAAAACTATCAATTGGAAAAGATTTGAGGTCCATTTAGAAAACTTTTTACGGTTTTTCGCTCTTTTCAGTGATGGTATAAAATTTTTAACACACTTTACCCTATATTTCAGGACCTTTCATTTGAACCTAAGTTTGTGAAAATCGGTCGCGCCATCAATGAGAAAAGTTAGAACACATATTTTCATTTTTTTTGCACATTTTACCCCATAAAGTTAGGGCAAAAAACGTTACATACACACATACGCACATACACACACACACACACACACACACACAAACACACACAGACATTTTGCGTACTCGACGAACTGAGTCGAATGATATATGACACTCGGCCCTCCGGGCTTCGGTTCAAACGTCGGTTTTCACAGTGATTGCATAACCTTTCTATATGAGAAAGGCAAAAAAAAATTTTCTTCGATTCTTAAAAGAATAACCGAAATCGGTTTGTTCGACGGTCTAGTGATAAAAACCATCAAATTGGAAAAGATTTGAGGTCGATTTAGAAAATTTTTTATGGTTTTTCCTTATTTTCAGTGATGGTGTACAATTTTTAACACACTTTACCCTATATTTCCGGATCCGGAAGTCGGATCCGCATGAAATTCAGGAATAACGCATGGGACCACAGGAACTTTCATTTGAACCTAAGTTTGTGAAAATCGGTCGCGCCATCTATGAGAAAAGTTAAATCACATATTTTCTTTTTTTTGCTCATTTTACCCCATAACTCTCGAACCGGAAGTCGGATCGAAATAATATTCAGGAATTTTGTATGGAACCTCAAGACCTTTCATTTGAATCTAAGTTTGTGAAAATCGGTTCAGCCATCTCTGAGAAAAGTTAGTGCACTTATTTTCACAATTTTTTGCACATTTTACCCCATAATTCCGGAACCGGAAGTCGGATCCAAATAATATTCAGGAATTTTGTATGGGACCACAAGACCTTTCATTTGAATCTAAGTTTGTGAAAATCGGTTCAGCCATCTCCGAGAAAAGTTAGTGCAAAAAAACGTTACATACACATATACGCACATACACACACACATACACACACACACACACATACACACACACAGACATTTTGTGTACTCGACGAACTGAGTCGAATGGTATATGACACTCGGCCCTCCGGGCCACGGTTCAAAAGTCGGTTTTCACAGTGATTGCATAACCTTTCTATATGAGAAAGGCAAAACTAGATGGAAACGTCCGATGAAATGTCAATTATCCATTATGAAAAGTAACAGCCAAACATATAACAATATCACGATTGACCTCCAATTTAGATGGAACTTTTTTTACTTTTTACTTGTCTTCAGTATGGCGAACCATTAAGTTTTCACAGAGATACCGGTTTGAATAAAGACAAATTAAATTGTTGTAGCTCGATAATTGCTAATTCTTCAAAAATTGCACCCAGGTAGAAGCTTCCGGAGATTAATTCGATATTTTTTACTCACTTACTTTACTTTAATGGAGCACATCCCGTCTTCGGAACATTATCAAACGATTTGTAACTTTCCAGGATACTCGATTTCAAGCCGCCGTTCTCCAGTCGCTCTGTACGCCCTCTGCGCGTACATCCTCTTCGATTGCGCACAACCAGCGAGTGCGAGATCTACCCCGCAGTCGACGACTTCTCCCAGGTTCTCTGCTGAGCATCACGTAGGCCATTATCTCTTCCGACATTTTTGCTACATGTCCAGCCAACTGTAGTCTGCCGTGTTTTATAAGCCTTTTAATGTCCGCATCTTTGTATACTTGATACAGCTACTGATTCATGCGTCTGTGCCATTCTCCATTCTCTTCTTTGCTGCCAAGTATTGAGCGCAGGATTTTTTTCTCAAAGACTCCGAGACTCGAACATCTGACATTGTGCAATGTCTACGTAGACTCATTTTTGTTATTCACAAACAATCACGGGAATCAGCCAACCAAGCTAGCATTATGTTTTATAAGCTTAGCTTTACCTGAAGCGAATCAGATTCGAAAAAAAAAAGTATAACATTCCTGAAGTGCGAATTCGCGGAAAGATATCTCTTTCCTATCGTTCATCCGGTAAATACGTTTGAGAACAATAATTGCGTTACTTTTTTTTATTGGCCAGAGTAATGCTTATCTAAAAAAACATCTTAATCTAACGATTTATTAATTTTAGTTTGACGTAAAGCCGCCATGACTAAGTTCAGTTTTTGCAATGACTGAGCGGAAATATACATTGGAGAAGCCAAGTGAAAGAAAAACTAACAGAAAAGATGAATTTTTGGAAAAAGATACGCTCAGAGACAGGACTCGAACCTGATGTCCAGCCAGCGAGTGGCACCATTAAAGAAGGTGATAAGCGATTATAAATACACTCTCCTACTCAATGCTTGATCGGAGAAATAGGTATAAAGCGAGAGGACTAGTGTTTGATGAACAGTGAAGATGTTTGGATGTGAGATATCGGTCGAGTGACGGCCAGGATGTAGACCATGTTCGATGTACGTTGCTACTATGTCTGTTTCGAGTTTTGGAGTGGCTAAAACAAGATCAGAGTGGCGAAATGGTAGCGCGTATGCACGGAATGCATAAGAACGCAGGTTCGAGTCCCTGTCTCTGAGCGTATCTTTTTCCAAAAATTCATCTTTTCTGTTAGTTTTTCTTTCACTTGGCTTCTCCAATATATATTTCCGCTCAGTCATTGCAAAAACTGGTGGAATTTTCATAGTTTTAGAATAACATGATACGTAGAGATTTAGTGAATTCGAAAGAATTTTTTTTTATTAAATCGACTTCCTGGGACTTCGGAAACTGAGATTTTTTTAAGTCCCAGAAAGTCGATTTTTTCGAACAATTTTTTTTTGAGATGACACCAAATCTCGACTTTTCATTTAATTCTAAGACATTTGGCATAAACAAATCGATTTCGGAAATTTCATGTACCGGATTTTTACAGCAATTCTTATACCTTTCTAAAGAGAAAAGTAAAAAAGAGTGCATAAACTTTTTACGTTGATAAAAAGCCTCAAAATCGTAAATAAATTCTGATACATTTAGAACGTAATCATCATTTAAAAACATATTTTATCTAGGAAAAGTGGTATCAAAATTATAGTTTATTCATTGCGGAATAACTGAATTTTCATAAAAAAACATGTTTACCAGAAAGCTGATTTAAAGACTTCTCTTAACTTTAAATCATTCCACTTTTTGAACCATATGAAAAATTGTCTTTTTGGGAAAAACTAGTTTTTCTATTAATCGAAAAACATCCTAAACGGTTTATTCCAATGCGTGTCTCTCAATTTGTTGAGCTAGTATAGTGAAGAATAAGTTCTTTTCTTTTGGGAGATTTGACTACAAGGAAAACTCTCGGAGCTCGAACGGACTTGACTACGAGCATAAAAGCTAAGTATTTAAATCGATTTAGTATTATTCAATTCAATGTTATGCTCTATAAAATCTGTGCGATGGCCTCCCTAATTAATACTTTATAACCTGCTGACAGATTCCGAACCGTTTTGATGACTGTTAATAGTCATGTTGAACTGAACTGGACTCTCTCAAGTCATGTTTATGTGCATTAATTCGGAAATTCACATTAAATGAAACCGCATAACTCAGAATTAGGAAAAAATTACTTGCCAGATTCGAAAAATTTTTGAAAAAAATTGACTCTCTGAGACTTGGAAAGCTTTGAGATTGCCGAAGTTGGGTGTTTTTTTCATGTAGGCTTTTTTGGAGGTGCCTCAGGCGTCGGAATCCGTCGTTGTCGTGATTCTGGGACTTGAAAAATCCAATGTTTTTCAAACAGACTAGGATTAATCATATTATCAGGATAGGGCGACAGGAATAGGGTTTCCTAGGTTTCCTGCATATAGTTTTTTGATATTTATTTATTCGATTTCATTTTAATAGTATTTTACAGAATGGTATTTGTTAAATTGATAGACGGCTGATTATCTTTATTTCATTTCTCTTCTGTTGATAGCTCGCCAAATTTTAGGTCTACTTCATAACTATTTGTATGGAATGACATCCACGTTGTTCGTCCAATCGTTCAATATGTTCATACAATATTAATAATAACAACATTATTTACTCAGAACCGGAGCTTTTAGTGGATTCATCAATCTTGTAAATTTGATCGAGCTTCTGTCGAAACATGATTTTTTGATTTGCAAAACTCAAACTACGACATCTCTTCATGTTGAAAACTCTTGAATCCCGACATGTAAAGGCTGGCCGACATTTTCGTAACTTTTATGCAAACAGTTTTGATACAGCTTTTAACTGATGATTGGAAGGCGATAAATTTGACCTGAATATCGCATCTGATGTACGCGTAGCTTTTTGGTTATACGATTCTTATCTATGGAAGAGAGTGATGAGTCGTCGTCATTCCGTAAAGTTGGTAAAGCATCAACATTTCGTAAAGTAAGCAAAGCATTCAACATTTCCACAACGCAGCGCAACGCATATATGTTAATATGTTTATATGCATCTGAGTATTAAACATTCACATTGTGGTCAAGTATCAGGCATTCACATGTAGCTGAGTATTGAACATTCACATCTGTACAGTACATCTACGGGAATATTCCTGTCTTCTCCGGTTTCTGTACAATAAAATGGACCATATATTCTACCGTTTCAAAGAATGCCCGCCTTAACGGTTTCCGAGTTATAACGATTTCAAAATATGTTTGTTTTTTTTGTTGAATATCTGTCTTGAGTCAATTCATTAAATAATTTACCATACTGATGACGCGTACAAAGTTTCATGCTAGTTGGAACAAGTCAATCCTCATTTTGCCATCCTTGTGGCTGTTAAAAACTGGAGCTGCTCCGTTGTAGTATTTTAACTCTCCTATAAGACTTTAAACTGCTTAATGTTGCGATTCTAAACTATGGCACTGCATGAACATATTTTCGACAGTGTTATTGTCTCATCAGCAAGCAGCGTATTCCGAATGTCGAGTGAAGTCCGTCGAAAAAAAGGAGCCACGAAAAGATCTACTGAGTTCCTGCATCCATGTCGTGAAAGATGACAATTGCAGCAGTTTCTTTTTCCTTTCAGTTTTCAGTTATTTTTAACGTTTCACTTCTGATTACTCTATTTTACTAAATTATCTCTTCATTCAACTTATCAATTTCCGGTTAGTTTCGGAGAAAAGTTTTATTGGAAATGTTTCCTTTTTCCATGTTATTGATTGTCTTTCAAGATTATAAATTGAATGATAAAAATCAACTATTGTGCAAAACCGTTAATATTACAAAGTAATAACAGAGGTAACATATATCGATGTATTGAATAAATAGTAAAAAAAATACTTGTTTGTTTGATAAATTAATATTTTTTCTCGGTAGCCGGCTGCCCAGATCAACCAATATAGCCAAATAATAATTTTAATAAATAATTAAAATAATAAAGCGGAAAATCAAGACGCGCCTGAAGTTGTTTAACTTTTGTTTGGTGATTTAAAATGATTTTATAAAAACTTTTAGAATATGTCACTACAATTAATCTACTATATTGTCTAAATCCTATTCATTCGTTTATTTTGTAGCAAGTAGAAGAAATAGGGAAGTTTTTATTTGTTACGCGAAAGTATTTCAAATTTTCCTTCAGTTTTCACGAGTAAGAACTGTGAATCAAGACTTCCCGGGACTTCAGTATCGGATATTGTTGAAACTTTCACTCGTGAAGTCAGTGAGTTTAGTGGTGCATCCGAGCATCTTGAAGCCGAAACATACTTAGTCGCGCGCGAATAATACCAATACTGAAATTTTTACTAATAAATATTCTTCTGCCGTGACACTTACGACTTCTAGTAACAACAATTGTTGGACTAACATCCCTTCCCATTCCTTAGACGATCTACGTTCGGGCCTGGCCGGCGCCGGTACTGATCAACGAATTCTGGGGTTACCAGAAGATGTACATTGAAGGATGATTTGCCAGTCCCAGGTCGGATCATCTAGTAATTCCCTCTGCAATTTCAGCAAATCCCGATCAGTTACGGAGTAGCAACCAGGGGTGGTCGCTCAAGTTCAAGCTCAAGCTCATATGAAAAATTGTCCTTTTGAATGAAATATGTTTACACAATTTGTCAGTTTATTAAATTGATATTTATCGTTCAATGTGAATATTGATGTTTCTAAGTCCTTTTCATATTCAAAGTTATTTGAATCTGAGTGGTAAACAAAACCTCAACAGACCCGATTGTATGCACAAATCGTCGGCGAGGCATGTTGAAACAGTAAGATCGAATTCCACAAAAGGATATAAAGCCAGGACTGCTTTTTTTGGCATTTTACCGAGATTTGTCTTTAAATTCACAGACTTTTAATAAACGCTGAAGACATTATTCGGTTAGCATCGCGAATGGTGTTGAAAAATAGTTCCATTATGATCATTTCAAAAATAGAAGATCATCAAAGCATATATATATATATATATATATATATATATATATATATATATATATATATATATATATATATATATATATATATATATATATATATATATATATATATATATATATATATATATATATATATATATATATATATATATATATATATATATATATATATATATATATACATATATATATATATATATATATATATATATATATATATATATATACTATTGTCTCCGAGGATCTACGATAGATAGAGTCACATGTGCCAAGGATCTTGGGGTTTTTCTTGACGAACAACTGAACTACAAGCAACATATCTCGTACATTGTTGCAAAAGCTTCACGTTGCCTGGGATTTGTAATGAGAACTGCTAAGCACTTCACAGATATCTACTGTTTGAAGTCTCTCTACTGCTCGCTTGTACGTTCAACGCTCGAATACTGTTCGGCGGTATGGAACCCGCTTTACCATAATGGGAATATCAGAATCGAATCAATACAGCGCAGATTTGTTCGTTTCGCTCTTCGCCAGTTACCATGGAATAATCCTCATCAGTTGCCGAGTTATGAAAGCCGCGGACTGCTTATCGGACTCGATACACTGAAGGTGCGACGTGATCTGTCCCGTGCATTGCTAATCGCCGATGTTTTGTTGAACAATGTCGATTGTTCAGCACTTCTTTGTCAAATAAACATAAATGTTCGCGCACGAGCTCTTCGCAACAACAACCTCCTCAGAATGCCTTTACGCCGCACTAATTATGGAATCAATGGCGCCATCATTGGATTGCAACGTTCTTTCAATGCTGTTTCGACGGGTTTCGATTTCCATGTCCCGCGCAGTCGAATTAAAACTAGTTTTTTAAATATACTTAGAAATAATCATTAGGACCATATTTTGTCTGTTGATTATGTATATTAGTAAATAAATAAATAAATATATATATATATATATATATATATATATATATATATATATATATATATATATATATATATATATATATATATATATATATATATATATATATATATATATATATATATATATATATATATATATATATATATATATATATATACCACATATAACACCAATTTTATGCTCTGCATTTGGTAAGACTAGCTTTCCAGTTCTTTACACATTTTCCAATAAATGTGCTCCACACTTCAATGACTTTATTTATTCCACTAGATGTCAATATTCTGCCACAATTTGTCTAACCGCTTTAAAATTCTTGATGTGAAGTCAGTGATTTTGATATCATCATGTTTGTCATACACAGTTCGAAAAGATCTTGTAATTTTACATCTTATAAGATGCACATAAATGGAGCGTCGTATTTCATACAAATTTATATTCAAGAATATGTGAAATTGTGTGATTTGAAAATTACATGCCTTGAATTCGAATGAAATAAAAAAAACAAAACATCGATAGCAGCAGCGCGGCTTGAACCGAGAAACATTAGATCACAAGCACATCGGTTACACAGAAAAAATGAAATTTACACGACATTTAAATTAATGATACTATGAAAAAGACATCAGTTCAATAAAAAATTTGATTGAAAACCATTATCGATGTAAAAGTAAATTGGAATGCCATGATTTTTCAATGAATATCATAGTAGCATAATTCAATTTACGTTTAGTTTTAGTTTCAGTTACATTAGTACGAAGTTAATGATATGCTTCATATAGTTATGCTTCGAGTTGTAAATTTATGTGAATTGTAACGCTTCTTTGATGTGAAACTATAGCAACGTAGATTTACGCGATTTTTCCTACGTGTGTAGTCTCAGCTGTTTAAAAAAACAATTGTGAGCAATTCTTAGAGATAACACAGTCTAGTATTCAATTTCAATCTCATAGCAGAACTCATTCTAATTGTTTTTTCTACCAACGTATGTACATAGAAAAAATGAAGAAATTTACGTGACATGTTAATCAGTAGTAATTTGAAATAGATATCATTTGAATAGAAATGTTTAATCTAAACCCCTCAGCGATGTTAAACTAAATAAGAATACCTTCATTTTTTTATGCACGGAAATGTATTTTTGATCTAATGCTCAGTTTTGCAGTTTTGAACTGAGGAAAAATGCAAAACTGGGAGTAATTTTATGCAAGAAAAGCTGTTTTAATCCACCTAGTGGTGTAATGATGCCTTTCTCATATCAATCATACTATCATATATTGTCCTGTGGTATTCTTCAAAATAATTATCTTCGATTTTTGAAAGAATACTTGAAATCGGTTTGTTTGACCGTCTACTGATGTAAACTAATAATTGGAGAAGATTTGAGGTCGATTTGGAAAATTTTTTTACGGTTTTTCGCCCTTTTCGGTGATGGTATTAAATTTTTAACACATTTTACATCCGGATTTTTTTCCGGATTTTTTTTTCGTATGGGACCGCAGGACCTTTATTTGAACCTAAGTTTGCGAAAATCGGTCGCGCCATCGATGAGAAAAGTTAGAAAACATGTTATCATTTTTTTGCACATTTTACCCCATAACTCTGGAACTGGAAAATCAGATCTAAATGAAATTCAGGAATTTAGTATAAAACCTAAAAAGCTTTCATTTGAATCTAAGTTTGTGTTCAGCCATCTCCTCACAAAGTTGGTTTACTTTTTTTCACAATTTTTTGCACATTTTACCCCATAATTCCGGGACCGGAAGTCGGTTCCAAATAATATTAAGGAATTTTGCATGGCACCTCAAGACCTTTCATTTGAATCTAAGTTTGTGAAAATCGATTCAGCCATCTCCGAGAAAAAACGTTACATACACACATACGCACATACACGCACACAGACATTTTGCTTACTTGACGAACTGAGTCGAATGGTATATGACACTCGGCCCTCCGGGCCTCGGTTCAAAAGTCGGTTTTCACAGTGATTGCATAACCTTTCTATACGAGAATGGCAAAAAGAAATTGATTTTCTAAATATTTTTATCTGTGTACTTTTTATGAAATCTAAATAAATTCTAGTAATTACTTTTTCCTGAATATCGATAACGACTAATTTAAGGTGACAGTTTCATAAATCGACTGAATTTTAACTAACTAAGATTTTTAAAGTGAAAGAACTGTAATATTAGTCCTAGAAATGAGTATAAGATTAGGAAGCTACGAAATGTGATAATTAAAAGGAGGATGATTTAACTTCAATAATCAAGAAATATAATCTCCTAACATATATGCGATGAGCTGGAAAATGATGAAATCGTGACGTTAGTAACGAAATTGGAATCATACACGCAAAATGTTGATTCGAGCCATTGGCTGCCTGAACCCTTCGTGCCTAAATCACTTTGCAACGCCTCAACCGGTAAACGGATACCCATTTATCTCGTAACACACAATTGTTTTTGCTTTATTGCCATAAAATAGAAATTCTCTCAAAGTTCAGCGTTGTCCGTCTACGCCTCCGAAGCGAATTTGAATGCAAAAATTGCCATAAATTTATCTTTTATTGTGCTCTTTATCAGCATCAGTACCACTTCCAATTTTAGAGTTGGTTTTGTTTACCAGACTACATGTTTGTGAAAACGGTGAAGGTCGTGGAGTTGTTGTGCCACGCTGCGACTTTGTTTTTTGTCCAACAGGCAGACCTTAGTACTAGAAATAAAAATCTAAAATCATTCCTCGCTTAGGTCTATCAAATCGGTGTTCATGTAATGTTCAACAATCGTACAATTCAGCAGAGAAAAACATTACGAATTTTGTAGAAGAAGTACGCACTTAGATATTTTATTTTTTTAATAGAATCTATTCTCGATTGCAATTTTTAGTTCCCTTTAATATTATTATTTAATTTCATAGTAGTATTAATTTGCATATCGTGTTCATTACGTTTTTTTCTTTGTTTATATGCAATTTTTTCGTAATAAGGAATGAGATAATATTTGCTATGGGAATTCTAAACAAGACCAGTTACTCACGTTTCACTTTTACATCTACTTTTCGCAATCATTGATTCATTTTGAACATGCATAATCCCACAAATAAAAAATTGAAACAAAACCAACAACTGTATGTAGAAGGAAAGATTTATTAAGATTTGTTTGACAAACACATAGCAAAGTTCTCCGGTAACACTTTCAGTTTGAACGCTAGACTGTCAATGCGGCTATATACGTTATAAAAATACACTTCCTCCGACAGCAACTTTTTCTTTAGAGGTGAAATGGTAATATATATTTCGATAACCATATTATTGATAACATAACAGTTTTGTGGCAGATCATTAGAATTTGTTAAGTATGATTTTTTAATAATTTCAAATAGAAAATTGGAGTAACACATGTGTTATGAAAAATAGACTAACATTAAACATATGGACCTTTGCTCCCCTTCTGATCGGGAAAGTATTGAAGCGTTGTTTTACGGATCACTCCGGTGTCTGGTGGGATTCGAACGGAGCTGTCATTGTTGTGCGTCGATGGTACGAAAGTATACAGTTTAGAATGATTGGCAACCGATGTGATATATGGGAAAAGTTTAAAATAATATTAACATTCACCAACATCGATTTATTGTAGCAATTTTTCATTTATTTTCTCTTCGATCAAAGCTTGCAAAAGCGCTCCATTCTCCATCGTTCTTTTTCAATGACAGATATTGGTTGCAAAAGTTAGGTTATCTCTGCCGTTTTTCACAGAGTCCTTCCTCGTATTTGAAGTTAAGATTTCGGCGATATCCTAGAAACTTCATGATAACCTCATGTCATGTCAACCGGAATGATTTGCTCATGTAATTTTTGAAGGAGAATTAAAATTAAATAAATTTTCCTGCATATTTAAACAACCTTATATAGCATTTTTTAGCAGCAACCAAGGAAAAAGCTCTTTGTGAAAGTTTATGTTTCTGTTGACTAATGTTCAGACTACAGAAGCACGTATTTTTTCGTTTGCCTCTAAACTTGAAACATTCACTTTCTTTTCATTTTTGAAGCTCTGATTCAGCTATGTGGTATTGCTGCTTAGGGGTGTATGTAATCGAACCACCCACTCATGCATATATGTTTCTATATCAAAAACATTTCACCATGTCGAGATTGAGCTCAAACGATCCAACATAATGTGCTTCTCCATACTCTGCTGAACTTCCTTTTGATAAGATTGATTTTGGTATTGCTTGGCTCTTCTTTCGATAGCTCGTTTTCACGAAGTCAAACACAGATACTTTTTTTTATTCAAAACACTGTGCCAATATCAATCGGTAGGCAGAAGTTTCAGTCTGCCAACCAAAGCAAATCTTTCAAGCAGAACGAAACATGTAGGACCGTAGTAACTTATCGTCTTCTCATAAAAATAGACACACAATCCTAAGAATATCACCCAAAACAAATCGGTGTACAAAATTTGGTAACAGATTTGATTTTCTTCTTCTTCTAGTACTGCTTAAGTACATGTAACTCAATATGCAATGTACGACTCCGGTTGTGATACAGTTTATAGTATACATCATTGCAATTGTTATGAATTGAATTTCAGCCATGGATCACAACTTTCGTGCACATTTCCCGGATTAAAACGTGAACTAGCAATAAGTAGCTTAACGAACTCCACCAATTGCTCACGAAATTATTGGAGTAGATTCTTCGTTTTGTTTTTTCTTTCGGATTGGGGACATTGGGAAGGTTGGTGGTACAACCTTTCATTTAACCTTTTGTGAACATCCAACGAGTAAAAT
Source organism: Malaya genurostris (assembly GCF_030247185.1). NCBI lineage: Eukaryota > Metazoa > Arthropoda > Insecta > Diptera > Culicidae > Malaya > Malaya genurostris. The sequence continues at coordinate 123,770,168 of NC_080572.1, read as the reverse complement.
GATTCGAAAAGGACTGAAGAAACGAATAGTGTAAATGAAAGTTTTCGCATAAATTACCGCAGAACTAAAATTCAAACCCGTAAATTGCCCTATCCTGAGAAATTGTTTTGTTCACTAATCTTACTTATGTCGTTTTCGCTTGATGCCAAACCTAACCCAGTTTTCACCCTAACTGCTGTCAAACCGTTTGTTTGAAGCTAATTTTGAACCTAGTTTCAACATTGTTGAACTGAAAATCTAGTCCGTTTTGAACCTGGTTTTTATACCAGGTTTGCTCAGATCCCCGTGCCTAAGTGCGAAATCAATACAGTTTCGTTAAAAGTGTTTGTTTGATGAAACTACCCTGGGTCAATTTCAGTTTTCTCAAGCGAAAACGATATTAGGCAATGCCATTAGAATGCGAAGGTTGATTTTTTGTATTTTCATTTATTTATTTTTTGCAAAATTGGAGCAAAAGTTTCCTTGTTAACCGAAAAAGACAACTTACATCATTAGTTCACTATTTTGACTACTGTTGAGAATAGCCTAGAAAAACATTCCTTCTAAATTTTCAAAACTTATACACTCAAGTCTTTTTCTATTCGAATGATAAGCACAACTTCGAAAATTCGCTTAAAAAACTGTAGAACTTTTGAGAATTTCTAAATTAATTGCTTTTAATTCCAAACGTTTAGTAAATGCATGAACAGTCGAGATCTGGTGTAATTTCAAGCAATGCTGCTCGAATAGCAAAAATGCAACGAACGCCAATGATCATCGTTCGCTTCCCTTCGCCTTTGTTCGATAGTCGCTCTGATATTCGGACTTGTCCGTATATTCGGGTGTGAACGAAGCCAACGCTGCTTCGTTGCTCGCATGAAGATCTATTCCTTGCAGTTGTTATTTTCATTGAACATACCCCCGAATGACCCCGAATGTGGAACGAATATTCAGGCAGCGATCATCTAATTCACGATGATCGTTCGAGTTGTCTTTGAAACAAGCAAACTAATGTCGTTTTCGCTTGAGAAAACTAAAACTGACCCAGGGTAGCTTCATCAAACAAACACTTTTCACGAAACTGTGTTGATTTCGCACTTAGCAACGTGGGTTTGAGCAAACCTGATATACCAACCAGGTTCGAAACTGACTCGATTTTCAGTTCAACAACGTTAAAACTAGGTTCGAAACTAGCTTCAAACAAACGGTTTGACAGCAGTTAGGGTGGAAACTGGGTTAGGTTTGGCATCAAGCGAAAACGACATAAGGCGTTTCCCCCTGCATTAGTACCAAAGTCTTATGTGTATGTGATGAACCATATCCTAGCACTCTCCCATTGATGCTACCTTTCGAGATATGATGAATTTACTAGATGAAGAATGCTTCGCGAAGAATGAAAACCAACGATCATCGCAGTGACGCTATTTGAACCAATACGCAGAGTAAAGTGAATAAAGTGAATGAACGAATGACAAACGAATGTATACAACGAACATACATGATGTATACCAGCAGCGAAGAATGTATTAGTATATTCGGGTTCTCTTCGATTATTGCTTATTCATTTTCACCCTTCTCTGTTTCGTGGAGTGAATAGTTCAACGTTGTTCGTCCGTCTCGTAAGTAATAGAAGAATATTCGCAGCGAAGATCGATGAATGAATTAGTTACACGAAGAATATGTGCAATATTGATTTCAAGGCAAATACCCAGAGTCGCCTTAAAAAAATTCCAGATATCAGATCCCGGCGTTTCTAGCATTTCTAAAACATTTGGAATCAAATTCGCATACAAATATTTGCGAATTATTAGATTATTATTAGATTTTGTTTTATTTCGATTTTAGATATGCTCGGGCTAAACAACTCTCTTTGGGCCAAACAAACTGCGTGAAAAATTATTGGCTCACTCACAGTGCGGTAGTTGTTCAAATTTCATTGGTTAGTCGCTGTAGTTTGTTGAAGGGGCGCCTTGATTTCCATGGTACAGGGGCGCATTGCAATTGACTGAAGTTAGATTTCTATAACGGGGTTTGTTGTTTCTTCATCTTCGTATTTTTTTATACAACAGTTATATAGTTCTACCATCAGACTTATTTGATGCGAGCGGGGCACCGTATTTTCCTCAAAAACTTCATTTTAACTTTTTTTTAAGTGTTCTGAAGGTCTATAATTGCCACACAATTCAATTATGAAAACTAATTTGCAACATACATAATGTGTTATCATAATCTGAATGTTTCTAAGTACCCAGGTGTCAATTTTCACTTTCTGTATTTATTATTTTTTTCAAATAATAATTCCGATTGTGTGATTGTGAGATAGAGTGCAAAATCTACTTTTTCAAAACTGAGTTTTGTTATATATCCAGACTTTTGATTGTATTGAAAACATCTTGCTGTGAAAGTTGCGAAATAATTTTTTGAATCTTGTGATTTCACATCTCATAAGATAAATGGAGCGTCGTATTGCATCTGTGGTTCAATCCATTAAATGGTGTGCTTGTAGTCTAATGTTTCACGGTTGAAGTCCGCGCTGTTTCTATCGATCTTTTGTTTTTTATCCCGATTGGATTTCAATCAATGTAATTTTCAAATCACACAACTTTCCATGTTCTTGAATATAATAAATACGTATGAAGTGTACGACGCTCCCTTTATGTGCATCTTATGAGACGTAAAATCACAAGATTTTCTCGAGCTGTGTAAGCAAATTGGGTAATCGATAAACACGAATATCACATATTCAGAAGAAAATTTTTATTTTCATGAATCATTTTACATCTTACAGAATAACTCATTTTGCTAAGTTACATATAAATCAATTAAAACCTGGAATGTTTATATATTTACATATATTCTTACACTTTCAGCTACATATTTCGCTACTTTTGACTTAAAATAAAAACCTTGTATAATTTTACTTACTGAAACTCTTTTTGAATTTTCTGATGGTTGGGTTAAAGTAGTAAGTGCTTGTTTTTTTCAACAGTTTTCTTTTTATCAAAAACTGTTTGAATTGATTGCTCCGAATATCCACTAAACTTCCCAATATCGAGAATGAATTATTTCTCGTTTCTTACCACTTTTTCTCCATGGGCAAGTTTAAGCATTCAAAGAATCATATGGTGAAAAACTGACATTTTAAGCTGATGAGAATAATTAGAAGTATAACGTATAATATTTTGGTTAGCTTTCTATATATTAAAAAGGATAGGTTTCCCGTATTCTTTGTGATGAGAATGTCTAAGAAGTCTGCTGTTATTTGCTTCTTCACAAGTGAATTTTATGCTTTTGTTAGTGTTATCGAAAGGTGAACTACCTCACTATGTATTGAGTCGGTATTTAATCGAAATGATAAAATCTTACAATGTCTTATCTCAGATGCATTTAAGAAATAGGAAAATAATAATGGAATCGCCAACAGTTTAATTCATGTGGTAATTAATTCTACTATACCGACCTTCACTAAACAACGCCGAGTTTGAAGAAAGGATGCCAGTAATCATAAAATTTCACCTTGTTCAAAATTATTGAACTTCATCATTTCTTACTCAAAACTTCATTATCGACCAATTGTTCAATAGAGTCAACTTGAAACTATTGAAAGCTGTTGATGAAGATTACAGACAGTTATAAATGCTAGTATATTTTATGTTTGAATATAATAAATCACTCCTTACTTATGTTTTTTATTTAGCTTGAAAATGAATAATGATTCGTGCCGTCAGTAGAATTATATTAAGTATTAAAAATTTATCCATCATACGCCCTGGAATTAATTTTAGGAGCGCCCTTATCAACTCTCCTACCGTGATTCGGCGCCCTTGAATCATTCCTAAGGCGCTCTTCCAAATAAGGCTTTCAATATTTTTTTGTTTGAAAATAGATAATGATTTGCGCCCTCAGTAGAACCAATTGATGTATTTAAAAATACTTCCACCCTGCACCCTAGAATTATTGATATGGGAGCCCTTTTTATTTCTCTTACCGTGATTCTGCGCCTTGGAATCATATCTAATGCGCCCTTTCAAATTATCCTTACAAGATGTTATTTATTTAGCATGAAAATAATTAATGATTCGCGCCCTCAGAGAATTAATTTGATAAATCTCAACATATGTTCACCCTGTGCCCTAGGAGCAATTATATGGGCGCTCTTTTCATTTCTCCTATCGTGATTCTGCGCCCTGGAATCAATCCTAAGGCATCCTCTTCAAATCTTACCTACAAAATATTATTAATATAGGATTATAGGATTTATTAACGGATTATTGAATGTATTTTAAAATACTTTCAACCTAAGCCCTAGGAGCAATTATATGAGTGGTCTTATCATTTCTCCTATCGTGATTCTTCGCCTGGAATCAATTTTAGGGCGCCCTTTCAAATTTTCCTTACAAGAAGTTATTTATTTAGCTTGAAAAAAATAATGATTTACGCCCTCAGTTGGATCATTTGATGTATTAAATACTTTCACTCTGCGCCCTGGAATAAATTAAAGGGCGCTCTTTTTATTTCTCCTATCGTGGTTCTGTGCCCAAGAAACATTCCTAGGGCGCCCTTTCTAATTATCTTTACAAGATGTTATGTATTTAGCCAAGGGCCAAATCACTCTAAACTTTGTCTGAACTCAAACAAGTTTTACCGGGAATAAAAAAGTTTAGCGGGGATCTCGCTGGATTAGAATGGGATTAGAGAAGTTTAGCTGAGATCTGGAAAAGCATTATTTTGACATAAGAAGCTGTAAACGTGGGAGCAGAGATGCCAGATGTTTTCATAGAAAATCTGTATTGCTTTGTATAAAAAATCTGTATTTATCTGTATTCACTAATGAAAGGAAATTTCGGAAATAAAATGATGTTTAAAGATGTTATTCCATTAGATTATTATTATAGAATGGCAGATGCAAGGAGCATTCCTTTATATCGTAAGTCCTTACCGCACTGACAAGACCATTCAACGACGAAATTTAATTGTTTTAGTTATCAACCACAATTGAATTTTAAATCCATATACTTTTTTCGTTTGAAAATGATGACTTGGAATTCAAGCATGGAATTCAAACGCCCAATACGCAACGTCAGGTCAGGTCATACAACTTTACAGTCTGACAATAAAGTTCCATGACGCCATGACTTCCTTGAACATCAGTTCAAATCGGTTTCAAATTATGATATAAATGTATTTCAGCGTTCATCATTAAACAACTGCACGAAAAAATTTCATTTTAATATGGGCAATCAAACACGCTCAGACGGAAAAGTTTCATTATTTCTTTCTTACTTTTTGTGGTATCTGTATAAATTTGTATTTAATTTGAAAAATCTGTATAAAATCTGTACTCTGTATTAAATCTGTATGCGTATGTAAAAATCTGTATAACACAGATAAATCTGTATAAATGGCATCTCTGCGTGGGAGCTCGAATGACAGATACAATTTGAAAAATCTGTATAAAATCTGTACTCTGTATTAAATCTGTATGCGTATGTAAAAATCTGTATAACACAGATAAATCTGTATAAATGGCATCTCTGCGTGGGAGCTCGAATGACAGATACACTTCAAACAAGATTAGGCAAAACTTGGTTGGATTAGTTTTAAATTACCCAAACTTATCTAGACTAGTTGGGATTAAATGAGATTAGAGAAGATTGTTTTGGAATTACATGAGTTTATTAGTATGAGATTATCTAGAGTTTAGAGTGATTTGCCCCTTGTATTTAGCCAATAAATAAAAAACGATTCGATATCTCAATAGGTATTAATGCTTTTGCACCCTTCGTGGTTACTTGAATCAGTCATTATCAAAATTTCCAAAATAAACAAATTTTCTTGATTCCTAATAAGTTGAGGTTTTATGAGCTGGTTAGTCACTGACTAACTGTGACTAACCGCAACTACAGCACTGCTCACTCATTATGCTACACTCGAATTTTCTAAGCTATTCTAATTTGAAAAAATCGCATGAAAAGTCGCATAACAAGTGTATCTAATAATCGGTTGGTCCGAGTGATATGGTGTGTTCGACAATGTTTTAGGTAACCATTTGTACTATATTGAGAAAAAGCCCGCTGTTTAAAAAATATAGAATACTTTTTACTTTGAAAATTAAACTTGTAAATTCTTGATTATTGTTTTTGAATTTCATGATATGTTGTAACTTATAACAGAAAATATTCAAATTATAAATTTCTTATATATTTTTTCCGTTGATTTCGAGCCAACTTTATAAAAGTTCGCAAAATTTAGAATATAAAGGTGCTAATAGAGATTTTGCTAAATACTACCGTTTCCCGGGATAAAACCGTTTTGAAACAAATTTATAACCATACTATATTAGGGCGTGAAAATCAGAGCCTAAAACTGTCACGTATTTTAGAAGAAATAATGCAATCAAACAGTCTCGTATTCACTTTTTTTTACTGTCGCATTCGTGAATGATCGCATCCAAAATAAAACGAAGAGCGACAATATTCAAAAATTTTCGTCTCTCATTACAGCAAAAAGAAAATATCAATGCCTACGTAATTCGTTTCGAGAAGTCGCAACCAAAATAACACCTGCAGGGAGAATCAGTCAAGCTACAATTCTCATTCTATCTTCGATATCATGAAAATCTGTGGAATTTGGCTGTGAAGAGTGTCTCAAATATGATAAATAAAAGTAATTATACTCCAATACAACTTTGGAAATCAAAAATACTATTGATATAATCACCAATCATCTCTAAGGTTTTCTGTCATTATCGACTCTCGAAGCTTTGGTTGAATAGCGGTACTGCACAGTATAAAATTTGCACTGAAATCCGAAAATAACTGAAGGATAATCGTATGAAAGAACACAATTTTGAAAATACTTTTTTTCGTTTGTCGTTGACTGTATATGGACTCTCAAAATTTGCAAGCAGAGCTGTGAGTGTCATTTATGTTTTTTTTACACTTTCGTCTATTTTGAGTAAAGGAAAATGATTTTCATAAGCTCCAGCAAAAAACACAGGCAACAGCTTAATGAATTATGTTCATTAAGCGATTACTTTTCAAGAATTACTTATATAGGAGAAAAACAATACAAGTAGCATGTAAAAATAAAAATTGTCACGTATTTTTAAAGAAAGAATGCAATCCAACAGTCTCGTATTCGTTTTTTTACTGTCGCATTCGTAAATTATCGCATCCAAAACAAACGAAGAGAAACAATATTCAAGCATTTTCGTCTCTCACTACAACAAAAGAAAGTATCAATGCTTACCTAATTCGTTTTCCTACGAGAAGTCGCAACCAAAATGACGCCTGCAGGGAGAATCAGTCAAATCACTCTTCTCATTCTATCTTCGATATCATGACAATCTGTGAAATTTGGCTGTAAAGAGTGTTTCAATTATGATAAATAAAAGTAATCGTACGAAAGAACACAATTTTGAAATTACTTTTTCGCGTTTGTCGTTGACTGTACATGGATCTCGCTCTCAAAATTTGCAAGCGGAGCTGTGAGTGCCATTTATGTTTTTTTACACTTTCGTCTATTTTGAGTAAATGAAAATGATTTTTATGAGCTCCAGCGAAAAACACAGGCAACAGCTTAATGAATTATGTTCATTAAGCGATTACTATTCAAGAAACACTTATATAGGAGAAAAATTATACAAGTAGCATGTAAAAATAAAAAATCAGTAACGAATGCAATTTTTCATTTAAGTTCTTTCAGCTTCTTATTTGAATAAACTCAACATATCTGAAAGCTAAAGAAAAATAAAAGTTTTCAATTTTCCTTTGAAAGCACTGTATCTTGGAAACGGTGACGTTTAGAAAAATTTCAGTTAGCATCTTTTTCATTTGTATATTGGGAATTTTCATAAAATTAGTTTAAAAATTATTTCAAAAACTACATCAACAATTTTCGAAAACCAACCTTTTCACGAAAATTTAAAAAATAGATACGTTTGTTATGAATATAAAAAATAGATATAAAATTCACTCAAACTTTGGAAAACTTTTCAAAGGCCCGGAGACCAATCGATTCAGTTCGACCAACTGAGCAATTGTTCCCGAGTGTGTGTCTTTATGTGTGTTGTTAACAAAGAGGCCGAGATCTCAAGGATGACTGCACCGATTGTGATCAAACTGGTCGCAAATGGAAAGTCTGGATTTTTATTTTTCGAGTTATACGAAATTGTTAAAGTCTGCCTACTTTTAACGGAGATACCGGAATTTTTGTGTAAGCAGGCTTTTTTCCCTGTTCCAGCAGTACGAGTTTTGAGCGCTGTATGATGAAGCGAAGCTTGTAAGCAAAGTAAAGCACGTACACGTACGTATTTTGTATGTTATTGTTTCCAAGCACCAAATAGACTGTGAACAGCATCTTTGATATTTTGCATTTTGCGTCATAGGATTTTGCATCGTTTCGATTTTAGCACGGTTGTTTTTCGTTCGAAAATAACATATGCGTTAGAAAGGTGGTTTCGAATTCAAAATAATTTCATATTTATATTGATTGAAACTGCTTACAGTAACGATTTGTGAAAGAACATGACTTCTTACACCCACAAAAAGCAAAGTCTTGACATTACACTCCTTTTGTGGAATTTGGCCTTTCTGCAGCCGATTCTTAGTGTACAGAATCATTACATGGCTAGTACTATGATCCTACTGACACTATGCAATCTTTCCAGGTCGGGGCTTGGGCTTGTGTGATAAATAATTTCACTCAATTTTCTCGAAGATAGCTTAACCTTTCTTTCTACAAGCTAGGATTCATATGAAAAATCCTATGCTCTCATATAAAGCTCCTGAATTCCATTTGGATCCGACATCTGATTCCTGAGCTACTTTTTTTTTCTTCATAAATACGTTTATTTCTTAAGGCAGTTTACATAAGTTTTTCTTCGCCGTAGCATCACTTTTACATAATATTCTTATCCTAATTTAATTCTAACATAGTCACAACGTTTTGCATTTATTAAAACATATTCTCTTATTACTTAAATATCATCTTAGGTAACTCGTCATTAATTATGAAATCTACTCGGAAATATTATTTGAACCAAACGATTAACTTCTATAAATTATAAAATAAGCTGTTATTTTCAGACATTTTGTTAATAATTTCATAAACTGTTTCGAGTTTGTTTGTATCATTACATTATTTTTATTCTAATTTAGCTATTGGTTGAACTCATGGACGCACCTGGGATCAGAACTAAGTCTTGAAAGGGGCCTTTATTAAATTGAAACTCCAGTTTTCTTTATGAAATGATAAATAAGTTTCATGTATGAAAGGTCACGACAAGCAAGAATGTCTCGAACTGGGATATTGGATAGTCTACCTTGGGTACGCAAAGAATTTATTAGTTGAGATCTGACATCACGATACTCCACGCATGTCCAAACGACATGATCAATATCTCGATAACCTTCGCCACAAGCACAATGATTAGTCTCGGAGAGCCCAATTCGAAGGAGATGTGCATCTAACGTGTAGTGATTGGACATGAGTCTGGACATCACACGAATGAAATCTCTACTCACATCCAGTCCCCTGAACCATGCCTTTGTCGATATTTTCGGAATAATTGAGTGCATCCACCGACCCAGATCATCTTTATCCCAAGAAGCTTGCCAGCTGGCAAGTGTTCTTTGGCGAGACGAGCTATAGAATTCGTTGAAAGCAATTGGTCTCTCATAAATTTCACCCTCAATAGCACCACGTTTGGCTAAAATATCGGCTCTTTCATTGCCAGGAATGGAGCAATGAGCCGGGACCCAGACTATAGTGATTAGATAATTATTGTTCAATATGTCTTTCAGGCACTGTTTTATTTTGCCCAGGAAAAACGGTTCAGTCTTGCCAGTCATGTTTGAGCGAATGGCTTCAATTGCACTCAGACTATCTGTGAAGAGGAAATAATGGTTTGGAGATAATGTGACGATTACACTCAAACTATAATGAACTGCTGCTAACTCTGCTATATAAACAGATGCAGGTTCTTGAAGCCTAAATGAGGCCGAAACATTATTGTTGAACATACCAAACCCTGTCGCTTCTTCAATTCGCGATCCGTCCGTGTAAAACATTTTCTCAGAGTCAATATGCCTGAACTTACTTGAAAATATTTTTGGGATTTCCGTCGAACGTAGATGATCCGGGATTCCACGCACTTCGCGCTGCATGGATGTATCGAAAAATAAAGTTGAGTCAGGGACATTTAGGAGGCTGACACGGATAGGAATATATCTTGAAGGGTTGATTTCCTGTGACATATGGTTAAAATATACTGTCATGAATTTTGTTTGAGATCGAAGCTCGACTAGTCGTTCGAAATTATTAATTACCATGGGATTCAGCACCTCACATCTTATTAGCAGGCGTGGTGAAAGCTCCCAAAATCGATCTTTTAATGGAAGAACTCCCGCCAGAACTTCAAGACTCATTGTATGTGTCGAATGCATGCACCCTAAAGCAATTCGCAAACAACGATACTGAATTCGCTCCAGTTTGATAATATGAGAGTTTGCAGCGGAACGAAAGCAAACGCATCCATATTCCATCACTGAAAGTATCGTTGTCTGATACAATTTTATTAGATCTTCCGGATGAGCACCCCACCAAGATCCTGTTATTGTTCGAAGAAAATTTACTCTTTGTTGGCATTTTGTTATCAGAAACCTAATGTGTCCTCCCCACGTGCATTTGGAATCGAACCACACCCCGAGGTATTTAAAAGTTAAAACCTGTTGGATCATTCTTCCCATCATATGGAGCTGAAGCTGCGCGGGATCATGCTTTCTTGAAAAGACGACTAACTCTGTTTTCTCCGCAGAGAATTCGATACCAAGATGAACAGCCCAATCGGACAAGTTATCTAAGGTATCTTGCAATGGTTTATGCAGATCAATAGCTTTGGGTCCAGTAACTGAAACCACGCCATCATCTGCCAATTGTCTTAGTGTACATGGGGTTACTAGACAGCTGTCAATGTCATTTACGTAAAAATTATAGAGGAGCGGACTGAGGCATGAGCCTTGCGGGAGACCCATGTAACTATTTCTGAGTGTTGCCAAATCGCCATGTGAAAAATGCATGTGTTTCTCTGACAAAAGGTTGTGCAAATAATTATTTATAACCGCTGGGAGTCCATTTTGGTGAAGCTTGTCTGAAAGAACATCAATGGAAACTGAATCAAATGCTCCTTTAATGTCTAAAAATACAGATGCCATTTGTTGCTTTTGAGCGAAGGCAATTTGGATGTCAGACGAAAGTAATGCAAGGCAATCATTCGTCCCTTTATTTCTACGGAAGCCAAACTGAGTATCTGACAACAAACCGTTCGTCTCGACCCAAGTGTCGAGACGTCGTAGAATAATTTTTTCGAACAATTTTCTGATGCAGGACAACATCGCAATGGGTCTATATGAGTTGTGATTGGAAGCTGGTTTCCCCGGTTTTTGAATGGCGATAACTTTCACTTGTCTCCAGTCAGGTGGAACAATATTTTGCTCAAGAAACTTGTTGAACAATTCCAACAAACGTCTTTTTGCGAGGTTGGGTAGATTCTTCACCAAGTTGAATTTAATTCTGTCCAACCCTGGAGCGTTATTGTTACAAGACAAGAGTGCTATAGAAAATTCCATCATTGAAAATGGGTTATTAATAAAACCATTATTTGGAGGAGATTCCCGTATAATGCTCTGCGTAGGAACAGAATCTGGGCAAACTTTCCTAGCAAAGTCAAATATCCATCGGTTCGAGTATTCATCACTCTCATTGCCCACGTTACGATTCCTCATTCGTCTGGCCGTGTTCCAAAGAGTGCTCATTGAGGCATCTCTTGACAAACCTTCGACAAAATGTCTCCAATAGCTACATTTTTTGGCTCGAAGTATGCTCTTGTACTTGGTTTCTAAAACCATAAGTTTTTCAAAATTCTGAGGAGTTCCTCCTCCCCGTTTTAGAAACGTCTTGCAAGCATTTTGTTTTGCGAGTTTAGCCTCTGAGCACTCTTTGTCCCACCAGGGGTTGGGAGGCCTTCTGTTAGTCGTTGGCCCAGGAAAGCGTTTAGTTTGGGATTGTTCTGCTGCCTCCAGAATCGAACAAATGAGGAAGTCATATTCTTCAAGTGGAGGGAGCTCTTCCATTGAATTCAAAATACTAGAGATACTACTTTGGTATTTAATCCAGTCGATATTTTTTGTCAAATCATATGGAATACTAGCGGAAGTAGCAATGCAATTGCTACTGCTAATTGAGATGATGATTGGTAAATGATCGCTACCGTGTAAATCAGGCAGTATTTTCCAGGTGCAATCTAGTCGAATTGATGTTGAGCAAAGAGATAGATCTAATGCACTTGGGCGTGCCGGAGGTCTTGGGATCCGTGTCATGCTACCCATATTTAATACCGTCATGCTAAAATTGTCACAAATGTTTTGTATTAAAGATGATCTGCTATCATTGTAAACGGAACCCCACATAATACCGTGCGAATTTAAATCCCCCAGAATCAATCGTGGTGCAGGAAGGGCTTCAACCATTTCATTAAGCTGTTGCTGTCCAACTTGTGCTTTTGGAGGAATATAAACCGAAGCTATGCAAATATCTTTGCCTTTAATGTTTATTTGGCAAGCAACAACTTCTACACTAGAAGTTGAAGGGATGTTTAATCTATAAAAGGAATAGCATTTCTTAATTCCCAAAAGCACTCCACCATACGGAGAGTCTCTATCGAGACGTATAATGTTAAAATCATTAAAATTTAAAGCTATGTTTGAAGTAAGCCATGTTTCGCATAAAGCAAATACATCACATTTTTGACTATGCAATAATATTTTAAATGAATCAAGTTTTGGCATGATGCTTCGACAATTCCACTGCAGGACAGTGATTGTATCATTTGCGACGGGTGATAAATTATCCATCAAAAGATACAAAACCTGAGACAATTGGCCATTGAGCTGATAACTGCTTCAAAAAGGTTCTAGCTATTGGAAGGAATGCCATTATGAGGGTCTTTAAGGGTTCAGATATATTGAATGCTGAGAAAATCCATTCAACAATTTCCGAAAACTTCAGTAATCCTGTTGGTGGCTGTGAAATGGAGCCCACTGGATTATTATCTTTTTCTGTACTAGATCCTGGATTGGTTTGTGAATTTGACAAACCAGGAGGCACAGTCTTTGGTTTTGACTTTTTTTGTTTAACACGGGGATCTTTTTTTGAAGATGAAATTTTAGGTGTCTTTTTTGGTAATTTGGAGGAAGACTTCTTTCTCTTAACTGACCCTTGGGTAGTGATAAACGAATTACCTTCACTATTTTCGTCAGAGTCAGAGTCTTCTGGTTCCTCTAGATTTGAAAACCCGTTTTCGGTTTCCAAAGGAGGGACATCAATGACCGTTTTAAGCATTTCTGCATATGTGCGCTTAGACCGTGCTTTTAAAGAAAGCTTAATTTTGTCTTTGTGCACTTTAAATGCAGTGCATACTGAAATATCATCATGAGGACTATTCCCACAATAAATACATTTTTCAATTTCCTTGTTGCAATCATTATCTTTATGAGGCCCTTCACACTTAATACATTTTGGTTTATTACTACAGTAAGTAGCTGTGTGGCCGAATTTTTTGCAGATCGTACAATTCATTACATTTGGAACAAAAAGCCGAACAGGGAGGCGAATTTTATCGACATAGACATGGGACGGCAACGCAGACCCGGCAAATGTCACTCGAAACGAGTCTGATGGGCGATAAACTTTTTTTTCCTCTTCATGAACTACTGAGTACAGTTGTTTGCACTCCAGTATTTTCACACCCTCAAGCATAGAGTTCTTGAAACGACCAACACCATGCTTGAGTAAATCATCTACCGAAAGACTCGCTTCAGTAACAACACCGTCAATTTCGACATCTTTGGAGGGTATGTAAACTTTATACTCTTTATTGAAATGTTCCGAAGAGACAATATCATTCGCGTGTTTCAAATTATTTACCACAACACGAATTTTATCGTTATTTACTTTTATGATCTCTTTGATTGAAGAGTATCGTTATGTCAAACCTTTATTAATTTGAAAAATGTTTAAAGGCTTTGATATACGTCTAAAAAAGACTAACCAAGGCCCAGAAGAGCTCTCCTGATATTTTTTCGTTCGTGGGGGTATAGGATTCATGCTAGGATTTACGTCCATGGATTCATCCATCACATTAAAATTTTAATCAAACTTTAAAATAAAAAATGAAACCAACACTACACAGTACTCAATCAAAAGGAAAAGAAAAAACTTCTACCTTGAAATTGTTGTCTATCTCCGTTGCACTGCCGTGTAGATCCTCGTTGCTCTAGATGTTCTTGTTGGATGTATCTGGACGTTGATACAATGCTGAAGCTCACTGTAGCGATAGAATATGATGTGATGCTACTGCTACCTGACATCCAGCACCACTCGAATTCCGATTTGCTTTCGTCTTCGCCAGCTGTAACCAGCGCAGGTCACCGGTGTATACCTGCGTGTTGTATGGCAGTGGAAAGACCGAGTTGTCTTGTCTCCTTCTTCCTTGTGCTCCGCACCGATATGCTTCTGCACCGAAGTGCCTTCGCACCGGTGTGCCTTTGCACTCTCCTGCTTCTATGTGCCTTTGCACTCTTCCTCTTCGATGTGCCTTTGCACTCTCCTGCTCAGCACTTGTGTCTGTATATTGCGGCCTGGGTAGAGTTTGGGAAACGCCCTTTGTTGTTTCCTTCACCAGCTTGGCCCAGCACTAGGGCTCTCTTATGCAGCACGACTATACGTTTTAACGGCTGCTGCCAACAGGTCTCTACCTGTAGTTCAACCGTTGTCGTATTTAACGCGTGTAAACCAACCAGCGTTATTAAACTGCACGCTTCTATACACAACCTTCTCGGTTGAACGGCTATTACTGAATGTGATTCCTGAGCTACTGAATGATATTTGTAATGAAACTAAAATAATAAAACTTAGTTTCCTTGTAGATGGCTGAACCGATTTCCTCCATCTAAGATTCAAATGAAAGGTTGCAAGATCCCATAAAAATTTCTTGTTTTTAATTAGATGGTTCAAGAAATACAGGGTGATCAGTGTTAAAATGGCAATTTTACAAAAATTAATCGGATTTATCGGGTTTGCAGATTTTGATAGCAATGATAAGTACCGAAAGTAATAACTAAACCCTAAGGTGCACTTACTTCGACATCTCATATAATACTTAATCGATTAATAGGTTCAAAGAAATAAAATTATAGTTTCGTACAATTTCTCTTTTCGATCCGGCTAACAATACCAAATTCACTAATGGGTAATGTGTGATTGAAATTTCAAGCTGTCATTTAAAACAACGGCAATTAAAATAATTCCATAAAAACTAAAAACACCGAAGAATAACACATGGGATGAAAAAGACCCGGGCCTAACAAAGAGAACACGATTTTTTTTGGTTCAAAATTAACTTAATTCATCAATGCATCTCCATAAAGAGCAACGCAATCAGTTCGCTTTCACATCTCATCCAAGTCAGTCGATGTAACAAAACCGCTTACGTTCGGGCCAGAAGAAACCAAGTACAGTATTGTGTAGTGAACAATAGAACGACCTCGAAATGAGTGAAAGAAACGAACATACAATTACAATACAATACAATTATTGTTGACTTCAGACAGAGCAAAATTCGACCTTCGATACGAGATCTTGAAGGTTTACCAGTTTTATAAAGAGTTCGATGCAATTCAATTCGCAAAAAACAATCATAATGTACATTATGCGGAGCACGAGAACATTAAGTACAACATTCCAGTATGTATGGAAGATAGTGCTATAGAAGTGCGTGTGCATGATCTTCCCTCAAGCGTCACCGATTCATATATTCGCAAAACTATGTCCCAAAACGGAGAGATTCTCTCTATCGAAAAATAAAAGTGGAAGAACTTTTTCCCCGGTATTCTAAATGGCGTACGTTTTTTACGTATGCGCTTGAGGAGGCCTATACCTTCTTATGTGACTTTGGGTCAGGAAACTAGAATTCCGTGCAAATCACTTGTTACAGCAACTAGCAACGAAAAGAAGACGGAAATCATCAACAATTCCAACGACAACAATTCCAACGAGCCCAACTAACAAAAAAAAATATTTTAAAAAGGCGGGTGGGTAATGTCAGAGACATAACTGGATGTCGTGAATACGAAAACAACTGACATGTTCCTTAACACTTCCGAATATCAATTGTATGAATTATGCACGCATTCCCCTTTTTCACATTTTTCGCAAAAACAAAGAAAGCTTCACTTGATCTCGATTACTGTGAATTTCACACAGCGAAAAGTGCACAAATCTAAGCAAACTATTCTTGATTTGCAGTAAACTGAGGATATTTCCCTACGATTTGCAAACAACAAATCCTAATAGTTCTTTAGAAAACTTTCAGAGCCATTAGAACGGCTGATATTGTGCAATGCTCTCCACCGTTGTTTTTTTTCCCAATGCTAATGACTGGCAGCTGTGACGTAATCGCTCTTG
The DNA here is from genome assembly GCF_030247185.1 of Malaya genurostris. Classification (NCBI taxonomy): domain Eukaryota; kingdom Metazoa; phylum Arthropoda; class Insecta; order Diptera; family Culicidae; genus Malaya; species Malaya genurostris. Next base: position 123,753,665 of record NC_080572.1, on the reverse strand, counting down.
TCGAAAGCGTGCAGACGACACAAAACACATCTGCTCGCAGTGGCGATACAATCCAAACTGATTCAAGTTTTGTTGAGAGGCTTGTTTCTACCTGATTTCGTTTGTAGCTTTTTCACTAATGGGCGGTCCTAACGGCTATAAAAATAGCCGCATACAGAATTTTAATGTCGATTATTTCATTTCGGATTTGCATATTTTATTGAAAGAAACTATCAATATGCTGTAGGGATTCGTTTCCAGCATTCAGAAGAGTCAAATTGCGTAATTCTCTACGACATTAAACTCTGGAACATTTCTCGCAAAAAAAGGCTTCACTTGATCTCGATTACTGTGAAATTCACACAGCGAAAAGTGCACAAATCTAAGCAAACTGTTCTTGATTTGCAGTAAACTGAGGATATTTCCCTACGATTTGCGAACAACAAATCCTAATAGTTCTTTAGAAAACTTTTAGAGCCATTAGAACGGCTGATATTGTGCAATGCTCTCCACCGTTGTTTTTTTCCCACTGCTAATGACTGGCAGCTGTGACGTAATCGCTCTTGTCGAAAGCGTGCAGACGACACAAAACACATCTGCTCGCAGTGGCGATTGAATCCAAACTGATTGAATTTTTGTTAAGAGATTTCCTTTTATGTGATTTCGTTTGTAGCTTTTTCACTAATGGGCGGTCCTAACGGCTATAAAAATAGCCGCATACAGAATTTTATTGTCGATTATTTCATTTCGGATTTGCATAATTTATTGAAAGAAATTATCAATATGCTGTAGGGATTCGGTTCTAGCATTCACAAGGACCAAATTGAGGAACTCTATTTGGCCCGTCGCTGCTGGTTGATGATTCCACTCCCACGACGTCTGCTTCCATCGAACGCACGAAAAGAAATGATCGATTTTCGCATTTTTTTTTTTGGCATTAAAAATGCCTTACTCTTCACTATACGGGGCCGGGTGTCAATTAAAAGTTTCAAAAATAGCCGCGTAACCTTTTTGTGTCATAATTTTGAACGTTAATAACTCGGTCATTTGTTGATGGATTGTTATAATTTAACAACCAATCGATTCGGAAACTTTTAACTTAAACATGTATGACGACGTCGTTTCAGTATTTCAATAGCATACTATTGAAAAAATGGTTGGAATCGACCTATGTTTTCATCCACCAATCCCTGCTTTACAAAATGACGTCAACTTATTGTTCGGCATAGGAGGCTTTGCGTCATGCATAAAAAACACCACATCGTTCTGCGTAGTATGAAGAGAAATCTATAAATATAGGCTGCACAATATTTCTTTGCCTAGTTGATGTTTGACTGCGAATGAAACAAGTAGCTCGTCCAGTGAGCTGATGACTGGATTGTATATGCGTTCACTTGCTGGATTGTCGCTTTTGCATTATGTGTTGGTGAAACTTCCTGATGTCTGCACAACACCGCTTCGTGTTCGCTTGAATATCTTATATATCATCTAGCTATTGAAAAACCGAACCAGCATGGTTATCGGTTCTTTTGAAACATCCCATGTATTTAGCAAATTGTTGGTCGATTTTGCCATTAAAAATGCCTTACACTTCGCTTCCCGAGGCTGGGTGTCAAATTAAAACATGCAAAACTAATCGCGTAACATTTTTCTGCCATAATTTTGAACGCTCATACCTCAGTTATTTGTTGATGGATTTATATAATTCGATTCGGAAACATTCCAATCGATTCGGAAACATTTAACTTAAACTTATGAGAAAACGTCATTTGAATATATCAATTGCATTCCATTGAAAAATTTATTTGAATTGAGTATTTTTTTTGGTTCTCTGGTAACTATCAGGCTAATTTAGTATTATCGGCAATAGATCTAATTCGGATCTAATTTACAGCGCTTGTTCCTTGATGATTTGTTAATGGAATTTCCTCATTTAAATGATTCCAAAGCTTCAATATTGTAAGCTTAAAAATGTTTTAATTTGTCAACGGATCGGTTTGCATACTTAAATCTCCATTCCCATACGAGCAAAACGGTGGCGCGAAAATGGATTCAGTATAAAGTTGTGTTATTATGATAATCATAGAAACTTCTTCTTCATTATATTTGACTGAACAAGTTGTTGTCCCACCAGGTATTAAACGCTTTAAAAGATTCAAAATTAAATTCTGAAACTTATTTAAAAGCGGTCTCCTTGGTTTAGTATTATAAATGAGTTCCACAGGCTCACATATACAGTACAATTAGATACAATATCATATAGTATCAAAGATAAACTAAAGGTAAGTTTACTTGCGATTTTACATGTATCGTTTGAATAGCAACCCTCGTAGAATTTGGTTAACCGCCAGTTTCAGTTCAATTATTATTTGCTTCAAAACACGCATTGTAACTATGACAATGTTCATTCATGTGTAAATAACATCAAGTTACAATATGAACAAAATTTCTGAATTTTGTTGCGTATCAATTTCGTATATTCCTAATATGCCAAAGCGAAAATCAATGTAAGTAACTAAATATTTTATGCGGACTGTTTCACATTTTTCTTCCTCGTATTGTTGCCATATTATTTACCGACACTTTCCGAAGATTATCGACGATTTTGAAGAAGGATTAATAAAATTACACTATTACTGAGCTTACTGGTACAACATTTTTCGTTAAAATAAATAAAATCTTCTCTTGGATCGATTAACTGTTTATAAAATTAATAAGTTTGTATGTTTCTCGAAGATTATTGTCATAAAATAAAACAGTTTCATTTGTTCAGGATTAAATCTTTAGGTTGTTTGTATCTAAAATTGAGCTTTCAAGTAACTTTGAATTCTAGTTAAAGGACGTTATTCAAAATTTTAACAATGTAAAAAATTGTGGAAAGGGATCAAAATTGAATATAATTAATTATCAAGAAAAAATCTAATTGTCAATTTCATCATTCGCCAACAATCTAAGCGCTTAAACTAGAGCAAGTTTGTAATTAGTCAATTGAAAAAGTTTTTAGTTTAGTGTATCATCATCTCTTTATTTTTGTATATATTATGAAGACCTTAGAAACGTTCCATTTTTAATGTTATTGTGCTCGGTCGTGTCTTGAATACAACCCTCTAATTTTTGTAGTGGTTCAAAGCCGGAACAGTTGTTTTGTAGCCTTCAGTACATAAACGGATTGTTGCCTGTAGTCCTTTGCTGATCAGTGTGTTGAAATCCGAGCGTAGAGTTGCTGGGAAGCCCTTCAGGTAGAAAGGCGGCATTTTTTCCTTCTTCTGCAGTTCCTCTTCGACATCAACTGGCAGATCAGCATATTGGTTTTTACTCAGCAAACGGTCGTTTACCTGTACATCACTTGGCTTCAGACGCTTAGCATCCTTTGGATCCTTCTCGGATCTATGGCGGTTTTTACCCATAGCTTGGGTAGGTAGACAACTGCGAATAAAAAAACAAAATCGAAATTAGTCGTAGTAGGTTATTCGTCTATCCACATCGAGTGTTAGATGACGAATTGTGATCGATTTTCGACCACGGTTCCCCTTTTATACGCATTCAGTTGAAGATATGTGCCTGACTACCTCAAAATCGTCGTCCTTGCGCGAAAAACCCAAGCGAAAGTAAGGTGTTTTCCGCGTTGTTTTCAAATTTTAAGAAAACTTAATTTTTGAGTTGTTTGTGGTTATCGCACACTGTTTAAAATATTATCCTGAATTCCTGATCATATTTTTGATGAAATGGTGAAAGAATTATGTTGCTACCATTAATACAAGTCGAGATATTCACGATTAAGTTCTGCCCATTCTTCCATATGGCTAATTTTGAAAAGGCGCCCCATAGTGAAGTAAGTCGTATTCACGACAAAATCGGCTCAATCGGTCACGTAAAGCTTGTACGCAAATAGGCCTGAATAAAAATATCTTTTAAATAAAAAACGTGATTAATCCACCTAGCAGTGAGATGATACCTTTTTTTATCAATCCGCATGTGTTTTTTGCATGAATATTCTTCGGTGTTTAAGTTTTCATTACATTATTTTAATGACCGTCGTTTTAAGCGACAATTTGAGATTGTAATCACTCATTGATCTGTAATGTCGAAACTGCAAATACAATCGAATTTAAATCTAGAAGTGTGATAATCGATTAAACATGTCATGATATGTAAGTTTCACTTTAGAGTTTACGGTACTTTAAGGTACTTCCAGAGCCGGTATTCAGGAACCAACATAACCCAAACCGATTCGTATGGCCATATGACGAATAAATTACAGTTTTGAGTACAACTTTGAAGCTTAATTGGATAAAATTCATTAATTTTTGTATGTATGTATAAAACTAATAAATTTTGTATATAAGTTTAATTCAATTTGAATTTTTGTTTCTGAAATTTGATTAGGCTTTTTTGAGAAAACGATTGAGCTTTGAGAAACGATTTTATACTGGAACCGGAATTCTAAAATCGGTATGGCCGAAGTCAGATAAATTCACCTGAATAGCTGTATAGTTTACATTTGTTTCAAAATATTTGAAAATCAGTGAAGACATCTTTGAGAAATCATGGCACGAATTAAATTTTTAGGTGCCTTCTGAATCGACAACTGAATACCACTAAAACTGAAAAAAGTTAATATTTTTTATCGACTATCCAAATCTGCTAACCCGATAAACCTGATTAATTTATGTGGAATAGACATTTTTATACTAATCACCCTGTATTCCCGAAACCGGAAGTTGGATCTGACTGAAGAGCAAGATGTTTTAAAGAATCTTGAAACTTTTCATTTGCATCTTAGATGATTCTTATCGGTTCAGCCATCTACGAGAAGAATGAGTTACACAATTTTGATTTCGTTTCACATATCATCCTGTAGTTCCGAAACCAGAGGTCGGAACCAAACATAATTCAGGAACTTTGTTTGGGAGCATACGAATTTTCGTATGAATCTGAATTTGCAGAAAAGAAATTTTCCGAGAAAATTGAGTAAAATTATTTGTCACACACGCATTTGCTGATCTCGACGAACTGATTCGAATGGTATGTGAATGTTCCAGCATTTATTGCTGTAAGTAGTTTAAAACAATATAATTAAAAAAAAATCTGCCATCATCTGGTTCATATATGTCATATTCAAACGATTATGTTGCCAAAAACGAGCCGTGCTAAAATCGGTCCGAGGCAAATTGTCATGAAAAAGGATGCTGTACACAGTCTTTTTGGTACTTAGAAACAATTGTATGTAACAGAATAAAAAATCGTGTTTTCCGTTGCTCCCAAGCACTTCTTTGTCGTACAGCGTTCAAAACTCGTACTGCTGGAATAGGGGGAAAAGTCGTTTACACAAAAATTTCGATATCTCCGTTAAAAATGGACGGATTTTAACAATCTATGGCTTGTTGAATAGGTATTATCGTGCGGAATCTAAGTCTGAAAACATATTCTGTTTTCAAGGTCAATTGTGACAGATACTGTCAAAAAACTGAAAATTTTGACATAAAACTTCGAATAACTCAAAAAGTAAACATCCGATCTCAAAACCATTCAATAGCGTTCTGGGTGACGGGGAGACCTTTCATTTGCGACTAGTTTGATCAAAATCGGTCCAGCCATCTCTGAGATCTCGACCTCTTAGTTGACAACACACATACGGACACACACACATACACACACACACACACACACACACACACACACACACACACACACACACACACAGACATTTGCTCAGTTCGTCGAGCTGAATCGATTGGTATACATCACTCGGCCCTCCGGGCCTCGGAAAATTTTTCGAAAGTTTGAGCGAATTCTATACCTATTTTTTATACTTATAAAAAAAGGTAAAAAGAGCAACGCAACCATTTCAGCACCGCTCTAGCATTTCAATATCACTTCTGTAGAACGATTTATCTTTTGCATCAGAATAGGCCTCAGTTTCAGCTCTTCATTCTTGCAAAATTTCTTATCGGCGAGCATTTTTTCAGCCAGTAGTCGCTGGGAGCCAAATCTGGCGAATACGGTGGATGTGGGAGCAATTCGAAGTTCAATTCATGTAGTTCGCCTCGGTGTCCCCTGCACTATGTCGTACATAATAACGTGAAGTACAAAATACCAGTGTACGTGGAGGATAGTGTAATAGAAGTACGTATCCTTAATCTCCTTCCGGATGCTGGATAAAAGTTTTGTTCTAAATACGAAGAGATTTTCACCATCGACAGAGAACAATTAACAAAGTTTTCCCGAGAATATGAATAGTATGCGTAACACGCGTTCGGCGAAACAAACTCTCTTTTATTTAGCTCTCTATAATGGATAGCATCGTCATCAGTAACCAATGTACAACAAGGTATGCCTTGTTCAGTTTATGGACGAAGGCATAAATAGTGGACCATTGCCATCCAGCAATAAGAAAATTTGTATAAAAATGCCCATGTTAAGCTCTCGCAAACAAGCTGTGATAATTTTGTTTTTCCAAAACGGAAAAGAAACTGCGATATTAGATGGAAATTGCACAAGCTTAGGTTATTTCGGGAATTTCACTAATATATTCAATGGTTGAATGGCAAAACGATTTTTACTAGAAATTCAAATACAATATTATACAAATACAAATATAGGATTTTGAAACTTATGGTGGATATCTCTTACAAATTTTCAGTGAGAACAGTTTTTATTCCCGATAAAAGAATAACAAAAAGAAATATTTTATCTCATCGAGTAATGAACTCATATACATAATGGTATGAGTTAGTCTGGTCTCGTTTCAGTGATAAATCATGCACTACTTTCTCCCTAGAACACCTGCCTTTTCTATAATGCCTTTGATTCCTGCTAAAATACTTTGCATACTTTAAGCACTGTACTGAGTGCTTGGAATTTGGCCTCATGAAGCATCATACAGAAAATTTACTCTCAGCAGAGTGGTGGTAGCATTTCAAACATTCTTGATCTAGGTAGGTAGGCACCTTCATACACTGGTCCATTCACTCGGTGTTTTGCGATCATCGCCGGTTTCATTCACAACAGCTAATGAATGGACGACTAGTGAATATAATCCAATTTGGAATGAAGAAGCGTAACTCGAGGCTGGCAGGGGGTTTCTTGTCGCTCTGTTTCCGTTTGCTATATAGCCGTTGCTGCACAACTCGTTTATAATTCGGCATCAGCCGGCCGTTACATTGCATTCGAAGGTGGCGAAGCGGATCCGAATTCACCATCTATTAATAGAGGTTATTTGCGGAGTTCATGCCCACCGAAATGTGAGCTGAGACGTCGTACCATTTGGATCTAGGTTGGGGAGCTCCAAGTAAGCTGCCTCAAATTAAGTAAAAAAAAACTTCTCATATACTAAAATCCGTGTTGCCTTGACCTAGATTATTAATATAGTGACTGGCTAGATAGGAGCGGGTTGGCGATTTACGATTCATTCACAAATTCGACATCCGTTTCAGTCATAGCTGCCTGTCAGCGATTTAGCTTGTTTTTCTTTTTCTGTTCTACGGACTGTGAGCACTAAACCAATTACCAGAAGTTATTGCAATGGGGAAATTACCGCTAGAGCTAACAGAAAATGTATAAAAAAGGTTGAATGTTGAAATCATTGCTAAGTTTTGTAAAATATCCTGTACTTTGGGACTGTTATAAAAGCTATGATGAGAAATTAGAAAGCACCCTTATAGAAACTAGTATCTAAATCGAAAGCACCGAACAAAGAGGTTTTTAGAATATACTAAAGCCAACTTGGATCCGTGGTGTAAAAGCACCGCAATAAAATACGAGCAATCGCGGCGAACAATTTAAATAGTTAAAGTCGAGGCTAAATAACTGTATAATAATATATTTGAGAACGATAGAAAAGTACCTTTTCTCCCGCAGTACTAGTCCCTATATAACACTTTGGATCTAATCTTACGGTCAGTAAATTTGTCAAAGATAAATATCCTTCTTTACATACTCGGTCACTACACATTAGGGATGTTGTACTCTTATGTCTTACGTACGGCACATTTAACTGAACCAAAGGAATTTCACGAGGCAACCCCTTTTCAAAACACTCGTATATATGACATTTATTCTTTCGTAGAAACACTAACCTTAAGTTTCGTAAAACAGGTTGGTTTTCGAAAGAAATCGAAAGCGGAAAACACCAGAGAGCATCGAAAACAAATACCGTAAAAATATATGTTAATGATTATATTAGGCACGCTTGTTGAATTCTTAAACTGCAAATTCTCGGGCGAGGGAAAAGAGCAAAAAATCACATGGTAGATTTTCTGACAGCCTTGAGTTGTTGTAGTAGTACGGAAACAGCAGATACCTTGCAGTTAAGACACACCGTCAGATCGTAGCCCGTTGTTGGAATTAATGTAACAAGGCTATAATTTCGGTATTCAGACCGCTTTTGCATACAGATAGTCATCTCACGATTTTCGATTGAAATACGTGAAATTCGGAAAATCAATTTTCACTGAATTGCAGAAAGATTAAATTTTGTAGTGAGACATTGTTAGTCACCAGCTTGCAGATTGAATCGGATGCTTCAACTCAAATTATTTTGCTTGTTTCAAGATTTCTAATTATGATTTGTGTTGGTATGTAATCGAATTTGAGACTTATTATATTTGTCTTAAGTGTATGGATATTTTGAATGTGTAATTTATTGCAATATGAATTAGATTTAAGTTGTTAGGATTCAAGTTGGGTGTTCAGTCACAAAAGATGACTTTTCAGTCCTCGACTTCAACAGCTGATGATAAGTGTGTATTGTTGTGTACATTTCAATCTGTAAATCTGTGAGTTTGAAGTGCCGTTGCAGCTAGTTTTCACCAGGTTGGCAAAAATGGATGGTGTGAGCTTTGGAGCAGTTCGTTACGCGATTTGGAAGCATGTTGATAAATTGACATTTCATTACCAATGAAAAACTTGACGTGAATCTGGTCCCGTAAACCAGGTTTACCTAGACCTAAACAATGTTGCAAGCTTGCGGAAGAGATCTGACCAAAGAGGAGGGAGTCTCCAAGAGTGTCGTCGATAGAAAAAAGACACGAAATGAACTGAGGTCTTTCAAAAAGCAATAAAAACAAAAAAAAATATATACAAGCCACATCATTCAAACCAAGTTATACGATAAATTACAGTGCGGAAAATCGGCAGTGAAATTTGATTACTAGGCGCTTGCGAGTAACTAGCTCTACACGGTCCTGGACAAAGTATTGAAGATTCCGATTAGTCGGTTTCTACAGAAAAATTCAGTAAAAACGCAACAGTTTGGCAAGCAATTTGTGAGGGTGGAAAGCTTCCCAAATAGCAATTAAAACTTGTGAAAATTGGCATGTTTCACAATAGCTTCAGAACGGTTATTCATGTCATATATGTTTGACAAATAATTTTTAGTTTTTGTAACAAATGTGAAAATCATTTATATTACTGCTTGCGAAACCAATTCAAAAACCTAAAAGGATAAAGTTCCACATCGGTTTATTTAACTGATTATACAATAAGTTCATTTGAGCAGTTTAATTTTCGGATTCTGCTTAACAAATATTACTGCTAAGAAACATATCAAACAAGAAACTTGTTGCACATCATATAAGCAAACTGCGCTTTTTCAATCACACAATCGTTGCGAGAAGGGTGAAGAAATACAATGCTAGAACAATGTTTGCTACTTGGGTTTCGAATCCATTGGTAACAACAGATACGATAACAGCGACTGTTTCGAAAATAGTACTATTTCGTCGGATTTGGGATCAGTGCATAACGCAAAGGTAGCTGGTACGAAGCCACGTCGTATCCTCAAAACATGTCAAGGCTGTGGACAACTTACAACTTGCGAAGAAAAAGACTGGAAATGTATCCAAAATCATTTATTTCGCATTAGACGCGCACGCCTACTGCTTATATAGCAATAATCGGATTTTCTAAAAGCAAAGCAAAAGCACGTTGGATAAAAAGGACAATTTTTGTGAATAATTTGCTCATTGAGAATATTACCCTTGCACCAAAAATTTGTTCCCTGAGAGGGATTGCCATTCCCGATAATTTTCTATAGAGATATCCAAACATAAAAATACTGTGAATGTACGTATATTTCCGTACTACGATTGACTGCACTGGTATCGCGAATTTGGATATAGGACTACGCCTTTGTTTTCTATAGAGCAGTGTGAAGTCAAAATATGGAAAATAAAACAGTGCAAACTGTGGTCAAATCGCATCAATTCGAGTAGATAAAACTATATATTTGAGGTAGAAAAAAGTTCAATTACTTCTTTCGTTTTGAGATGAATTATGAGACTCATCATCAACATGAACAAACTAACGGTTCTTTTCCAGGAAATTCAAAATGCTGAAATAATTTTTTTTTCATAAATACGTTTATTTCTTAAGGCAATTTACATAAGTTTTTCTTCGCCGTATCATCACTTTTACATAGAATTCTTAACCTAATATAATACTAATTTAGTCACAGCGATTTTAGTTTAATAAAACATATTCCTCTTATTTTTTGAATATCATATTAGCTATTTCGTTATTTATTATTAAATCTACTTAAGAACATTATTTGAACCAAGCGATTAACTGCTAGAAATATAAAATAAGCTGAAATTTTTATATATTTTGTTGTTGATTTTGTAACCTATTTTGAGTTTGTTTGTATCAGCACATCGTTTCTATTAAAATTTTGCTATTGGATGAACTAATGGACGCAGTAGGAGTCAGAACTAACCCTCAAAAGGGTCAATTATTAAATTGAAACTTCAATTGTCTTTATGAAATGATAAAGAAGTTTCATGTAAGAAAGGTCACGACAAGCAAGAATGTCTCGAACTGGGACATTGGATAGTCTACCTTGGGTACGCAAGGAATTTATTAGTTGAGATCTGACATCACGATACTCCACGCATGTCCAAACGACATGATCAATATCGCGATAGCCTTTGCCACAAGCACAATGATTAGTTTCGGAAAGTCCAATTCGAAGGAGATGTGCATCTAACGTGTAGTGATTGGACATGAGTCTGGACATCAAACGAATGAAGTCCCTACTCACATCCAGCCCCTTGAACCATGCCTTTGTCGATATTTTAGGAATAATTGAGTGCATCCACCGACCCAGATCATCTATATCCCAAGAAGCTTGCCAGCTGGCAAGTGTTCTTTGGCGAGTCGCGCTATAAAATTCGTTGAAAGCAATCGGTCGCTCATAAATTTCACCTTCAATAGCACCACGTTTGGCAAAACTATCGGCTCTTTCATTGCCTGGAATGGAGCAATGAGCCGGGACCCAAACTATTGTGATTTGATAATTATTATTCAATATGTCGTTCAGACACTGTTTTATTTTGCCCAAGAAAAACGGTTCATTTTTGCCAGCAGCGTTTGAGCGAATGGCTTCAATTGCACTCAGACTATCTGTGAAGAGGAAATAATGGTTTGGAGATAATGTGACGATTACATTCAAGCTATAATGAACTGCTGCTAACTCTGCTATATAAACAGATGCAGGTTCTTGAAGCTTGAATGAGGCGGAAACATTACTGTTGAACATACCAAACCCTGTCGCTTCTTCAATTCGCGATCCGTCCGTGTAAAACATTTTCTCAGAGTCAATATGCCTGAACTTACTTGAAAATATTTTTGGGATTTCCATAGAGCGTAGGTGATCCGGGATTCCACGCACTTCGCGCTGCATGGATGTGTCGAAAAATAAAGTTGAGTCAGGGACATTCAGGAGGCTGACATGGATAGGAATATATCTTGAAGGGTTGATTTCCTGTGACATATGGTTGAAATATACTGTCATGAATCTTGTTTGAGATTGAAGCTCAACTAGCCTTTCGAAGTTATTAATAACTAGGGGATTCAGTACCTCGCATCTTATTAGCAGTCGCGATGAAAGCTCCCAAAAACGATCCTTCAATGGAAGAACTCCCGCCAGAACTTCAAGACTCATTGTATGTGTCGAATGCATGCAGCCTAAAGCAATTCGCAAACAACGATACTGAATTCGCTCCAGTTTGATAATATGAGAATTTGCAGCGGAACGAAAGCAAACGCACCCATATTCCATCACTGAAAGTATCGTTGTTTGATACAATTTTATTAGATCTTGCGGATGAGCACCCCACCAAGATCCTGTTATTGTTCGAAGAAAATTTACTCTTTGTTGGCATTTTGTTATCAGATACCTAATGTGTCCTCCCCACGTGCATTTGGAATCAAACCACACTCCAAGGTATTTGAAAGTCAAAATCTGTTGGATCATTCTTCCCACCATATGAAGCTGAAGCTGTGCGGGATCATGCTTTCTTGAAAAGACGACCAGCTCTGTTTTCTCCGCAGAGAATTCGATACCCAGATGAACAGCCCAAACGGACAATTTATCTAAGGTATCTTGCAATGGTTTTTGCAGATCAATAGCTTTGGATCCAGTAACTGAAACCACGCCATCATCTGCCAATTGTCTTAGTGTACATGGGGTTACGAGACAGCTGTCAATGTCGTTTACATAGAAATTATACAGGAGCGGACTGAGGCATGAGCCTTGCGGGAGACCCATGTAGCTAATTCTGAAGGTTGCCAAATCGCTATGTGAAAAATACATGCACTTCTCTGACAAAAGGTTGTGCAAGTAATTATTTATAACCACTGGGAGTCCATGTTGGTGAAGCTTGTCTGAAAGAACATCAATGGAAACTGAATCAAATGCTCCTTTAATGTCTATAAATACAGAGGCCATTTGTTGTTTTTGAGCGAAGGCAATTTGGATGTCAGACGAAAGCAATGCAAGGCAATCATTCGTCCCTTTATTTCTTCGGAAGCCAAATTGAGTATCTGACAACAAACCTTTCGTCTCGACCCAAGTGTCGAGACGTCGAAGAATAATTTTTTCGAACAATTTTCTGATGCAGGACAACATTGCAATGGGTCTATATGAGTTGTGATTGGAAGATGGTTTCCCCGGCTTTTGAATGGCGATAACTTTCACTTGTCTCCAGTCAGGTGGAACAATATTTTGCTCAAGAAACTTGTTGAACAATTCCAACAAACGTCTTTTTGCGAGGTCGGGCAGATTCTTCACCAAATTCAATTTAATTCTGTCCAACCCAGGAGTCGAGCAAAGATATAAATCTAATGCACTTGGACGTGCAGGAGGTCTTGGAATCCGTATCATGCTACCCATATTCAATACTGTCATGTTGAAATTGTCGCAAATATTATATATTAAAGATGATCTGCTATCATTGTAAACGGAACCCCACATCATTCCGTGCGAATTGAAATCTCCTAAAATCAAACGTGGAGCAGGAAGGGCTTCGAAAATTTCATTAAGCTGTCGTTGCCCAACTTGAGCTCTTGGAGGAATATATACCGAAGCAATGCAAATGTCCTTTCCTTTAATGTTTATTTGACAAGTAACAAATTCTATACTAGAAGTCGAAGGAATGTTTAATTTATAAAAGGAATAACATTTCTTAATTCCTAAAAGCACTCCACCATACGGAGAGTCTCTATCGAGACGTATAATGTTAAAGTCATTAAAATTTAAGGCTATGTTTGATTTAAGCCATGTTTCGCACAAACCAAATACATCACATTTTTGACTATGCAACAAAACTTTAAATGATTCAAGTTTTGGCATGATGCTTCGACAATTCCACTGCAGAACAGTGATTGAATCATTTGCGGCGGATGATAAATTATCCATCAAATGATACAAAACCTGAAAGAACTGGCCATTGAGCTGATAACTGTTTCAAAAAAGTTCTAGCTATTGGAAGGAATGCCGATATGACAGTCTTTAGAGGTTCAGAAATATTGAATCCATTCTACAATTTCCGAAAACTTCAGTAATCCTGATGATGACTGTGAAACGGAGCCCACTGGATTACTGTCTTTTCTTGTGCTAGTTTCCTGGATTGGTTTGTGAATTTGACAAATCAGGAGGCACAGTTTTTGGTTTTAAAGTTACCCTTTTTTGCTTTAACACGGGGATCTTTTTCTGAAGGTGTAATTTTAGGTGTCTTTTTTGGTATTTTGTGGTTTGATAATCTCCTCTTAATAGACCCTTGAGGAGTGACAAACGAGGTATCTTCACTATTTCCGTCAGAGTCAGATTCCTCTGGTTCCGCCAGATTTGAAAAACCGTTTTCGGATTCCAAAGGTGGGACATAAATGATAGTTTTGAGCATTTCCGCATATGTGCGCTTAGACCGTGCTTTTAAAGAAAGCTTCATTTTGTCCTTACGCAATTTAAATGCAGCGCATACTGAAAGATCATCATGAGGACTTTCCCCACAATAAACACATTTTTCAATATCTTTATAGCAAAGATTATCCTTATGAGGCCCTTGACATTTTGTACATTTCGACTTATTGCTACAGTAAGTAGCTGTGTGGCCAAATTTTTTGCAGTTCGTGCAATTCATAACATTTGGTATGAAAAGCCGAACAGGAAGGCGAACTCTATCGATGTGGACATGGCTAGGCAAGGCAGATCCAGCGAATGTTACTCGATACGAATCAGAAGGTCGATAAGTTTTGTTTCCTTCTTCGAAAGATGCTGAGTACAATTGCTTGCACTCGAGTATCCTTACTCCCTCAAGCATAGAGTTTTTAAAACGTCCAACTCCATGCTCAAGCAACTCTTTAACCGAAAGACCCGCTTCGGTGATAACACCATCTATTTCAACGTCTTTCGAGGGAATATATACGCGATATTCGCGGGTAAATAATTCACAAACAACAATCTCGTTAGCCTGCTTTAAGGAATCGACTACAACGCGGATCTTGTCTTTATGAACTCTTACTATCTCTTTGGTAGCGGGAAATCGTGATGTCAATTCTTTAGATATATTAAATAAATTTAATGCCTTCATTTTACGCCGAAAATATACTATCCATGGGCCCGCAGAAGTTAGGAACCGTTAAATTTTCGCCTTGTGGCAGAGATGGATCTCCTGGACTCTCATCCATTAGATCATCCATTACATAAATATGTTTAAATAATTGATCTCAACTGAATTATATAAACGAGAATATTCTTTGAAGTGAAATAAAATAAAATTATAGATCTACCTGTTAGTCGCTTTCTGTTTTCTGTTGCTCGCTCCAACTATTTTAAATTTGCTGTCTTCTATCTCCGTTGCTCTGCCGTCGTGGTCTTCGCTGAGCTTGGTCTGTACGCTGCCTGTACCTGGCCTTAGATACAGCGTTGTAGCTCTTGTTGACGATTAAGTGTAATGCTTCTTGTGTAGCACCACACGATAATGCTTCGTTTTGTTCACCGCAACCGGTACTGTACACCATACGAACTGATACCTGGTGGTTGTCTTTGCGGCTTTGCGCTGATGCGCCCTAGCACCTCTGTGCCTTAGCACCTCTGTGCCTTTACACCCCTTTGTCTCCGCACCTCTGTGTCTGAGCACTTCTATGCGTTTGCACCTCTGTGTCTCTTCACCTCTGTGCGTATGAATGGGATGGCCTTCTTCGATTGCTTCCAAGACGGGAACGCCCCGAATATTAGCTGTACACCAGCTTTTGCTGCGTTTGCAATAGGCACAGGCTGCTTTTGTTTACCTGCAGCTAAAGTTGCCTTGACTCGATGATAGCCTTTAACTCACAAGCCAGTAACACAACCTGTCTGCTTGAACGCTTTTTACTGAATGAGCTGAAATAATTGACCGAAAGTATATTTCACCGTGACACAAATAAGGATATGTGGAATAGAAAAGCAATTTGCTACCTAAATGTTCAAAATCGAAATTAATGGTGATTTTGACAATAGTCGTGTAGTCCTACGCCAGCAGTTCAAATAAACCCAGAAGGCTATCTCTTATAGTGTTTCATGCTATTCACATATAAAATATACCCAAGTAACAATTCTTAATTTAATTAACAATTCATGAGAGTTTTGTAAATAATTCAAAAATGACAACCTGTTTCATGACAGCTATAATAAATTTCACGTCCCTTTGAAGCGTTTAGAAATGTTTGTACTAATAACTAAGCAAGATTTTAAGCTAAAACTTGATTTTTTAATTGCATTGCAACTCATCAAAAGTAAAATGAATAGAGCGCGAAATAAACAATGCATACATTCTCAATATTGCTTTCAAACTACCTCTTAAGCACATTGTTTTTATTCAATTCTTTCACAAAACTAATTTTGTGTCATTACGTGTGATGACAGTGTTTTGTATAGCAAATTTAACGAATTTAAAATATACTTATATCACATGTGTTTTGGTGAATTTATTTCATGTTAGGTTAAGTGTAATTTACATTGGAAAATTTCATATCCGCCATTTTGATGTCCTAGCGTAGCATTTATTGACATCAAGTGAATTTCAAAATACAAAAAGGAGAAAATATTTTTGTTTCATTTTCAAAACAAGTTTTGATGCAAAGAAGCAGATTGACGCTGAATTACAAAAATAATTTTTATAAACTATGCGGACTATCGCTAGAAGTGTATTCATTTGACGGTGATTAGTTATAATTCTTATTTTAATCTATATATTCAAGATAGAAATGAAAGCGCATATTTTATTGAAATTCAGATGAAGCTTCAAAGTCGTAACTAAAATCTCAGATGGTCTTACTATGGAATCCATCTGAATAAATTTAATGTTAATTGTGAAGTGGATTTTGAAACTTTCAAGAATTTCTAATCATTTCGAAATAGATTTAACGCAGGTTAATGCTGATTCTTTATTTTGCCTTATAAACCTTTTGAAGAATAGTCCACTTGGCTGCAATATGGTCTTATAATGGTTTCAAGCAGGATTTTGTAGAATTTTCAGTTTCGATGCGGGAAATATGATGTAGTACTCAAAACTGCTACAACTATTAACCGAAATTAAAAATATAACTTGGGATCCATTACACCATACAAGTAAGTTTACAATTTTCCCTACACAAAAATCACAGAATTGCGGAAGCAAATGATGTCTTCATGGTATTAACCAAATCATGTATAAAATAGGGGTGTTGGTGTTCGTGGTATTTGTTAAAAAATGTGTAGGGGCGAATATTTTTGAGTTCGTCTCGGGCGCCAGAAACGTTCACTACGGCCTTGAAGCGAATGCACCAATTTTCATCCTACTCTTAGAGTAAAAGAATCAATCAGTGACAGCAGATCTCAGTCCTACTTATGGATTTAGTAAATGAGAATAATTGTGAGGCTAAGATACCGTCACCCTATATCTAATCAATTCACAACTGCGAAGGTCTGAATTATAGTTGTTTCATTGGGCAGTAGCTAAATAAGTATGAACAATCATTGATCACTGGGAGAATTATTTTGAATGCAACCTAGTTTTTAGCATAAAGTAATTGTGCATTGTGCAAACAAATAGAGTTACTAAGTACTCGTGATAAATATTACAAAGATGGGTTCTGGGTTTTATTATACCCTATTATGCTACTGAACGACCTTGATTTTATTTTCACTTGAAGATTATAAATTTACTTGAATGGCATGACAGGTTCGTTCTTAATAAAACAATACAAATGTGTCTAATTAGATCCGAGATGAATTTTCCTCTATCCAAACGCACAACCACTCGTACACCTCGCGAAGCGTGAAGGATAATAAATGCAGTAGCATTCTGCCTTGAAAGCACGCAATTAGTCCTTGTGAATAGTTAATTCAATATATTATTATTTCCTTGAGGCACTTTACCCACTATCTCGTTCTGTCCTGAACCAAGTTTCCATTTCCGTCTTCTCTTAATTTGCGACATAAATTCATTCACGCGCTGAACTTTGCAAAACCGTGTAACAGCATTAAAGCTTTGCTCTCCAGCTGACGCTGATGATGATGTGTAATAAATCTTCATAAATTATGGCACTTCTTCGCCTTCGGGAGCTGGGGACGGCGTGTCCCAGTGGTGCGTTACGTCGCTGATTCACTTCATTTCATCACCTTTCTTCGCTCTTTCTCCAGCCTACATGCTGTAGCTTACGCATATAGCAACAGTTTCGTCTCCGTTTACTGCCAGTTTGGGCAGAATTCTATTGAACGAACAGCGTGGTCCGCCCGGATGGCTCGTTTTCTGGGATATGTCAAGCGTCTTGTTCAACATTGTGTTCATCACGCGCGAATCCCCGTCAGCCAATACAGTAAGAATCCGAATTTCTGCGTGTGCGACTAACACCTGAGCTCGTCGGGAATACTCACCCATTATATATGGAATAATAGGGAGCTCTTGTCATCATAAATTTATGATCTAGTTTTCCAATTACACTTCAAAGCAGGATTTAACAGAACCTTTGACTTCAAAGTAGGATGAAAAGACCGGTTTTATGCTTGACTTGATTGCGATTGCAAAAGCTAGGTTGTCATCTTAATTTCATGTATTATTTTTCCACTTCGTATATCTACGATCGGTACTTGTAACATGCTTCTGATCCTTTTTGCTCCAAGATGTATCCATCGGAGAGTTGAATTACTTTAATGTTGAAATCATCAACGTTTCAATTGCCGAGGCCTTAAGCTTAATTTCATTACCAATATTATCATCAGCCACGTTCATCGTCTTCGTTATCATCCTCGCCAACATCGGGCTGGGAATGGCCTATCAGAAGAGGAAGTAAGTCAGTGTGAATACCAAAACATTACCGGAGCATCTTTCCAGCAAATCGTAAGACATAAGCAGCTGCTCTTACGTTTCACGGAAAACCTAGTGGAAAGTATGCGCGGTTTAGCTATTTCACCATGTAAATATGTTACGCAAACATAAACATTCCTTTCCTAACAACATCATCATCAGCCGCTAGATCATCACAAACTTTAGCAGACGTTAATACACACGCATTATATTCTTTTGAATGCTACATTCGTTGATTTGGCTACTAGAGATGACGAAAGTTGGCTGGGCAAGTTTCATTGCGTGCTGATTAATATGTGTTCGGGAAACTTTGCCTTGCTGGATAAATAAGACCGGAAGAAGTTAGTGGATTTTCGACGCTATCAATATAAATTGTTGTTATTTTACGTAATGTATTCTCATTCCGGAAATCAACGAGCTGTTGTTTCACGTGAATCAAACAATCTAGATCAGAAAACTCAGTCAGTCAGTGCATTATATGTTCATTTTAAATCAATTTTCATCTCATATCAACATTTTGAATTATTTTTGGGAAAAAAGCGAAAAACTTTTTTCCCAAATCAATCTGCTAGTTTCATTGTGCTTCGATCATAGAGAAAATGCGTGTATCGACCAAATTCACTGTAATAGATATCAATTTTGCTTTAATATAATTTTTGCTCCAAATGAGTTTTAGAGATAGATTGGGTTTTATGAGAAATGGATCACCTTCGAATTCCGCAAAGCGGTAGTTGAGGTGCCCGCTGGTTGGTTGAAAGAAAAAATCGCCGTAGAAAAAGGGGCGAGAAACTTTCGAAACCAAAAAAAAAAAAATAGTTCGGCTCCCAAAGTGAATTGCTGTCAATTTTTTTTTCTACCTGGATCAGATTTCAACGTTTTCTGCATTTCTAAGATATGGAATCAAAAATAATTTTCGATTTCGGAAATGTCATGTATGTAATATACGTTATAAAAAATTTCATCAGCTGTTGAATATGTCGAAAATAATCTTCGCAGAAAATATTTCATCGATAATGGAGATCATTTGTATGGTGTAGCACATAACTACCCAAGTAGCAAATGTAACTTATTGAAGTTTCAAGATGTTTTACAAATATTTTAGAAATGTTATTTATGTTAGACATGTTCAGAAATAATTTTAAGCATACAAATATCAACTGTGCAACTTATCACTGTTGAATTTTACAATACTATCGAAAAAATCATTGTAGAACAACTTTTAATACATCTAAAACAATTATGCACCTTCTTGACCATGTTGCACTAGCAGTTATAGAAGTTTTGCAAAAAAAATTCAAAGAAAATTGGCTTAAGCCCTTCTCAAGGCTAGGTTTAAAATGATGCAAATTGTCCTTTTGGACATGAAAAATACTTATGCAAAATTTTGAGCCAATAAAAAAAAACGAATAAGAAATTTCTGACAGGATCGTGATTAAAACCGCTCTATAACAAGAATCAAGCTGCAATTTTAAAATTGCAACATTTCAAATAAAAGGAAGAGTCCGGTTACGATTAGCTTTTATTCGAGAAATCATTCAAACGTCAGCTCACCAACTGGTTGATAAATGTCAAATTCAAACAGTTGCACTAGTTAATGGAAGTTAATTTTTGTCGAAACTAGTAGGATTAATACTAATGTGAGGTAAGATAAATGTGAATGTATTTGTGTGTATATGTGTGAGTATACATCTTTATACGCTCACTTTTCATGAAGAAGGAAAACCGATTTCAGAGGCGTAGATCAAATGCATAACACCTCCCGTTTGGAGTGGCATAACTAACAAACTTTCTACTTACACATTTTCAGGTTTGTATCTATGAGTTCTATGATCTTGATGATCTTGGCTGGCTCATTCGGTTCCGGAAATATAACCGTATAAGTGACGCAACCGACAAACCGTAATTTTTCAGGGGAAGGCCTTTTTTAAGCTTAGGACTCATCAACTAATTTACTTTTCTATCTTAGACTCGTCAGTGCATCATAGTTTATATTGAGAAGACCAAAAACGCATATACGGGGAATACAAAATCAAAGGTCGGCATAAAATTCTTTTTGTGGAATTTGGCCTTTCTGTTTCAACAGACTTCGCAGCCGATTCTTAGCGTACAAAATCATTGAATGGCTAGTACTACGATCTTACTAATACTATGAATCTTTCTAGGTCGGAGCCTCTTGCGACAAGAACGATTGTGTAAAAAATGGAATTGATCCTATCAGCAGACCCACGAGATCATGAATTTCACAGATATATTTATTGTTTTTGCATTTGATCTGGATTTATCAAATTTATCAAAATTATAACCACGAAGAAAAAAAATTTTTATCGAAAATCCTGATACATGTGTCAACTAAATTTTTGAAAAGATGCTACAGGGTTTCCCGTGAAACGTTTCGAATTTAAAACTGCAATAATCCAATAAACGGTTTGATGAATTTCAACTATTATACATTTATTTGAAAGGTAAATTCATAAAATTTTTATGGAAAGTAATTTCATTTAAATGACCCCCACGGCTGGTTTGACAGTAGCCAATCCTATCCACCCAATTTTTGAGTACATTTTCAATTGTTTCTGGCCTCATGTCATCAATAGCAACTTGAATTTCGTGCTTGAGGTCTTCAAATGTTTATGGTTGGTTGGCGTAACATTTATCTTTAACCGCTCCAAAAAAAAATCCAGCGGTGCCAAATCGCAGCTTCTCGGGGCCAATTCACAACACCGTTTCTGCTAATTATTGGATTTTCAAAGATTGTTCGCAGAACATCGATTGTTTCGTTGGCTGTGTGGCACGTAGCGCCGTTCTGTTGAAACTAAACATTTTTCATGAATAAATTTCATGAATCAACCCTTTCAAATACATGTGGGGCATTCCACGCAAAATCAGCAACCCACAATTCATTTTTACACCGCGATCTTAACTGAAACGTTGCTAATAATAAACTGTCAAATTTAGGATTCGATTAGTGGCGCGATATGTGTCGATCAGTTGAGCCCGTATCCGAGTGAGTTGCGCTGCGGTACGCTGCGCGCGTGCGGGTCGTGATTGAAAAATTCACTGCTCCGAAAGTAGTAATCTTTCCACTCTGAAACTTTTCTAAAATTGGGTCAAACTTCTAAGGCTTCATTTTTAAACAAAAGAAATAGAAAAAAAATTGGTCAAAGTTTGAGTTTTTTTTATTTGGTCATGAATTTTTAACTTTTTTCATTAAATAAACTGTAAAGGTTGTTTCATGGAATCACTTATTTGAAAGCTGAGGAAAAGACGCATATTTCATGTCTTGGACGAATTTTTGTATCTTTATTAGATTTTACAGTATGGGCTGTTGAAATAAACGTTTTTTTTTTTGTTAACACGAAACTTCAAAAAATCATATCTCGAAAATTTCACGTACCATATTGAAATAAAAAAATACGTGTCGAATACTCTCGAGATTTTTACCAAAAAAAAAAAATAGTTGTACGAAAAAAAAATTTGGGTGGCTGATTTTGCGTGGAATGCCTCATATATAAATCATTGAAATCAAAATTACAAAAAAAAAATTGATGAAATTAAAAAAATCGAAACATACTTTTCATTGAAATCCATTCGATTTGTAAGAGAGTGTCTCATATGAAAGGTTGATAATCGCACCCTGGTAGGCTGAGAGAAAGGTGATTGTCTTATCCATGAATACTTGAACATATTTAAAAATTCAATTTTCACGTATGGAAATAAAAGAAGATATCAGGACTATACGGAGGATGACGAATGATTCTTATTTACCGGTTCGTTTTCTCATTTTTCCGAGGAAACTGACGGTCATTCGTTTTAAATTTCTCCGATTGCAAATAACTTCCATTGGATTTGGCTCGTCTTAAAAAACTCATACCACAATTAACACATAAATAGGCCCGCACATGAGATATGTACAAAATTTCTCTGGAAGACTGAAGAACACTTCAGGCGTCGCCGCGACTTTGGGTGCTTCATTCTCCGCACGTCAAATTTGCGTATTTCTCTAGATTAAATCACAAAGTAATTTGTGTTTTATTACGATCGAATTCATATGTCATTCAAACGGCATGGAAAACATTTGTGTAAATCGTGTGAGAACTATTTCAATCGTTGCAATTGGAAAGTTTTTGTAATAGACAAGAGAATTTTATCATCGTTCCATTATGAAATAAAACCTCAAAACGACATAGGGTTTTAAAATTTTGGTAAAGCCTGTATGTCTGTTTGTTTACATAACGGTTGGTTTTTAAGAGCTTGCTGATTTGTAATTTAAATAAAACGCATGCCAAATTATAAAATGGCCAACTGTTCTTGTTTGGTGAATAAATATGATTTCGGGCATATGGCTGCCACGGGGATTTTTTCACAAAGGTCATTCTGGAGGTGCAATTTTCGAACACTTTTTCAAGCGTTTGGCGCCTTTCAGCAATGACACTTGAGTATTGGTTTCCAAAACATCAATCGTTGCTGGTCTATCCACATAAACCAATGACGATTTGGGAGCGTTGTTCTGAAGTTAACCTAGACTCAGAAAAATCCTCACTTCAATGCTACGTGAAAATGTATGTGATTTTTATCTATCGAACTTTTCTTGTAATACTTATGTGAAGTATAGATAGCACATAATGAACTCATGAACTCTTAGTCCACATTTGTATCACGTAATATCTACGTCACTTTT
The DNA here is from genome assembly GCF_030247185.1 of Malaya genurostris. Taxonomy (NCBI): domain Eukaryota; kingdom Metazoa; phylum Arthropoda; class Insecta; order Diptera; family Culicidae; genus Malaya; species Malaya genurostris. Next base: position 123,730,406 of record NC_080572.1, on the reverse strand, counting down.
TTCGTAGATTCTATAGAATAATTTTGTGAAATTCATACAAAATTCATTTAAATTATACTGTAAATTTTATATCATCTGAACTTAAATTTTACCATAATTTTACATAATAGTCACATTGTTTTCTTGTAACTGTTACTATAAAGTTCTATATTGAAATGTATGATCTGATCCTTTCTCCGGAGCAGCTAAACTGAAGCAAACATTGTTCCCTTTAACGAATCCCTTCAGCTGGAACTAGTAGTTCAAGATGCGATTGATGTGCTGGACCACAATCTAGAGGTTTTGCCTTTTGAACTCCGCTGTAGAAAAAACAAAATTTAATTGTGTTTCAGTTCCGTGTTTTTGGTGCACAGAATTCGCGTAATTCGCCAATTAGTCATGCAAATAAGTTGTTGAGGATTGGGTTCGCAGAGCCATTTAGTAAACTCAAGAAATGGTACATTTGCTTATAAATTATACTTCTGCTTGATACTAGTATTAGATCTGAAAGTATAATAAAAATTAGCTAGACTTCATAACTGTCGATAAAATCAATAAGCAATTATTTACCCTAAAATACCTGTGACAAATACCGTAGTAGGGTCAAAAAGGATTTGGCCTATGTTGTTTGTTCTAGGTTTTTCAACTGACGCCATATTGCGAGCACAAAATGAACATGACAAAATGAATTCAAGTAAGTACGTGACACATAAAATATATGTGACAACAGCAATAATTCTGACATGTGGTTCATTTCATATTCAATCATGATTCGATGATTGGTAAGAACATCACGTGAACCCTGATGACAAAGCCATGTTTTGGATTCTACGTGATTTTTCACATAAGGCTAACGTGTGGATTTTTTTGAGTGTATTCATGATGATTTGCTATACAATACCGAGTAGAGACGTAACTGTTATAACAACTGTATTACACTGTCATAACAACTTTTAAACAATAGAGTAATTCCTATTGAATAAACAAATCTCTTAAAAAACAACCGTTACTTAGTTTTAGTCGACTTAGAGTGCCTAAAACCAGAGTGACAAAAGCTGGTCGTTTGAAAAACACATTTTGGACATTATTGTTCTAAATGAGTAAACACCTGTCAAATATAATGTAAAGCTAACAAAATTGCCAATATTTCGGATTAAATGTTTTGAGTTGTTGCCTATATTTTGGATGAGATGTCGTTACTTTGGTTTTAGGTACCAAACCGTTAAAAACACTCAACTATAAAGTACTAATGTTAGTCACGACGTGTTGAATTAAGTGTTGCCATTTCTCAAAACTTATCGAGCAACTTTTAGTAACATTTGGGTTTTTTTTGGTAAGCAAGCACACATTTTGTTTTGATTTCTTCACGATTCGCTTTCGGTTAATCAGTACTTAAAGCAGTTCAAATTGAACCGCCATCTCCACTAAGCAGTCCAATATCAGCCGCTACGCAAATGCAAAGTTTACATTGTATATGTAACATTTTAACGATTTTAACTGCTTTAAGCACCGATGAACCAAAGGCAAACATTGTTCCCTTTAACGAATCCCTTCAGCTGGAACTAGTAGTTCAAGATGCGATTGATGTGCTGGATCACAATCTAGAGGTTTTGCCTTTTGAACTCCGCTGTAGAAAAAAACAAAATTGAATTGTGTTTCAGTTCCGTGTTTTTGGTGCACAGAATTCGCGTAATTCGCCAATTAGTCATGCAAATAAGTTGTTGAGGATTGGGTTCGCAGAGCCATTTAGTAAACTCAAGAAATGGTACATTTGCTTATAAATTATACTTCTGCTTGATACTAGTATTAGATCTGAAAGTAGTAGCTTTCGGTTAATCAGTACTTAAAGCAGTTCAAATTGAACCGCCATCTCCACTAATACCGCTGACAGACATGTGATACTCGTACAATGATTTCTGTGCGACGCTGTACGCGTACAACGATGAGGTGACAGACATGTTTTGCGCATAGAATGAATATACAGTGAAACGAAGCAACTCAAAACATTGCTTAATTTCCCAGCTCCGATGATCGATAATATCGAAACCAATAATTTTTGTGGTTTGAAGTGTATTCCTAGTAACTGATTTATGACAGATATAATCAATGCCTCTCTGAATTTAAACTAATTTTGTGTATGAGCGTTCTTGGGATGACAACTTCACCCATATCAAATTTTATGGTTTTAAGGTACATTTTTGACACGTTTGTTCTGGGATACATGATTTTTACCTTCACTATTTAAATGTAATTAGCATTAGGGAAAATTTGATGTTCACAATTTTGATGTTCTACCGTAAAACCAAATAAAAATAGAAAATGGAGGAAGTATGAAAGGCTTTCAGAACTAATTTTCGGAACACTTGCACTATTTTTTATGCAACGAAGCTGATTTGTACCGAAAGGGTGACGATTTACCAAATTTTGTTTGTAAATCATACCGACTTTTGCAAAACCCGCAAAATTTCAAGTTGTTCAGTTATAATTCCATACAATAAAAATAAGAGCGCATAAACTTTTAACATTGAGCCTCAAAATAGTAAATAAATCTAAGATATTGTTATTATGTAATCAATAAAAACGGCATGGCACACACATATTCAAAAAAATGCTTTCAACGAAACATTTTATTCATTACGAAATTTTCCTGAAAAGGATTATCATAAAGCTGATTTTAAAACCTTCTTGAGTTTGAAATCATTCCGAATCATTTGACATAGGTTTGAAGCTTTGTTTTACTTCGTAACGCTTATGAAAAATGGTCTACTAGGTTGGAATATAATCTCATAATGGTTTTATCAGGATTTTGAGGAGTTTAAAGTTGTGACTATACAATTGGTTTATTGATGTTGTGTATATTTATAGTTTATTATTACCACATGTGCATTCAAAATATGAATCATTATGTGTTCTAAATCAATTTCAACAATAAATTTACATGTTATTGAATAGAAAACAATAACTCAATAGTGCTGATTTTATGTACAAATATGAATATATTGTTTTCCTTATTTGTATTTATGAACATTTCTTGGTTTGACTGCTTTTTGAAAATAAGCTACAACGTTGATAAAGTGTATAAGTTTTATGCTACTGGTTAGCATTTTACAGAGATTTTTTTTCAAAATAAAACAAATGTTGTTTATTATTTGATACTCTGAAGAAGGAAATATTGTTTCTTGAGTTCACCATCGCTCGTCAATGGCGCTGGTAGCAGTAAACAGTGATGTGATTTTGCACAGTACAACGATAAACGACCGTAGTACGGAAATCACCGTTGTATCATGATGCTCGCGTGATACCACCGTGATTTAGGGTGACAGACATGTGATTTCACGGTGTACAGTGATTTCGAAATCACATGTCTGTCATAAGCATAAGCAGTCCAATATCAGCCGCTACGCAAATGCAAAGTTTACATTGTATATGTAACATTTTAACGATTTTAACTGCTTTAAGCACCGATGAACCAAAGGTGAAACGTGAAGAAATCAACTCTCATTTGTTAAATTAACAACAGCAGTGAAGCATTCGAAGACGGGTCACTCCAATCGATTTACCATTCTCTGAGCAAGGATTTACATCAGTGAGGGCTTAAGATTAGAAGATTGTATGGGGTTTTTTGTTTACCTAAGTATGATAGTAACGAAAACTTGGTGGTCAATCATTCCAACCTCCATCGTTATATTCTATTATAGAAGCTCCAAAAATACAGGAGCCCGCTGTGCCGCGGATACGTTGGTTCTGAGTAAAGCCTACACTGAGGCAAATATACTCTTAATGCACTAAACTTCAGGTAATGGTTCCAACCAACAAAGTCAGTCCCTTTTCTTTTCTGTGTAGCAATGTTAATGTATTAAACGCGTACAACACAAAAAAAATCAAAAGAAAAAGCACCGAAAGTTCAAGTCAATCAACGCCCTGCTTGAGCCATTACACCATGATTGTTTATCTACTATTTGTATGTGGATCACGAGGTTCGGGCTTCTTTCCTTATCCTTTGTTGAGAGCTGCGGAAAACCTATCTACCTGATTTCATATGCATAATAATTCACGGTCCCGGCGCTTGATGGGTTCATCTGTGTACGTGTTGATGTGGCTGCTTACATGCCACACATTGCGCCATTATAGTGTCGGGAGTGTGGAGCTGATAGTAAGAAAAGGACCGAGGACAAATAACTGGGCTATACGAGAGTGATTACAGTAATGTGCTGCTGAGGCCACGTAATTAAGATGATTATCTACGATGGTTTAACCCCAGCTTAGCGCACCGTCTCAATCCCAGTGGAGACATTCACGGTATCTAACGATGCTCAAATACACACTATTATATATTCTCTGCCTTGTTCTAAATAGGTTGTCTGGATCAGGTAGCTCCGAAGCAAGGCAACAATCAGTCATTTCGGGTATGACTAACCGGTCCCATAAAATTAATATGAGACAGTCGTTAAAATGATTGCGTACATGACCCAATCTCTCGTACAACACGTCTGAGTTTCCCCATGGATTTTAAAGCTCGTAAGACAAGCAGTGCTCATTCGAGATAGAACGCACTCAGATGGACTTGGGAATGACGCAAAATGGGACTGTAATTTCATTAACCAATCTAATTAAGTTGATGTCGAATTTTCCATATCTTTTGATCTTTTATCTTTGGACTCGGAAAACCAAAGCTACGATAATCGGGCGCCCGCCTAAAAAGACAATCATAACAATAAAACTTTGGGCTGGCAGTAATCAAAATCATTCATGAAAAGGCTTTGCTGTGGCTGAACGACAAGAAAATTACCGACGTGAAAACATTATGTAGCATCAGAACATTGAGGTAAACTAATCTAGGTTAATTATCTTATTAAGAATTAGCGTATATTGCACGCGTACAAAATTGAACCTTTCTTAAGGAGCGGGTAGGGTCTAACACTTTTGAAAAATCATATATTATTTTCTTTATATTTTCTTATAGTAAAACATTTGAAGAATTTTCTGTGAAATTTTCAAGCATATTGGAACGAAACTCTGGAAGTTATGGACCTTTATCTATGGCTATCTCATTCTACGAAGAAGTAAGAGCTCTAAGCAAAGGCCCCGTTATTTGTTACTTTAAGGAGGTTTAACAGCTACAAAATGGCGGAATTTTTCGTGAAAAATCGTAGTTTCCACTTTGAAAGCAAAGTCTTGGCATTACATTCCTTTTGTGGAATATGGCCTTTCTGTTTCAACAGACTTCGCAGCCGATTCTTAGTATACAGAATCATTGCATGGTTAGTACTATGGATCCTACTGATACTAAGAATCCTTCCAGGTCGGGGCTCGATCATACGACAACTGGTTTTCAAGACCAGCGTCCTATGCATTGAACTGCCAACCCGGGACATTCACAGTTTTCACTTTGAACAACCACCAAAAATTCAAAAAATTAAAAAAAAATCAAACAGAAACGTTGGGGTCTAGAAAAACTTCTACTCTAACTATGCTGCGTTCATTTGTTCACTTCTGATTAGTCTGCGCTGAGATACAGTGGACACCACAAATCATGATTTTTAGGAAGCGTTCTCGAAAATACCTCTTCACCGACTTATTTCTCAAAAATTAGAAAAATTACAAAATGTTGTTCGAATGATGCTTTTTAACATGCAAAACATTTGAATTTATTTTATTAAACGATAATTCTGGAAAAAAAAATCGCAAAAATGATGATTTATTCCATCGTTTAGACCCCCCCCCCCTTAAATTTCTCAATGGATATCAATTAAATCCACTCAGATATGGTTTTATGATGAAAACATAACTGTTTTTCTTTGAGTAATTTAAACCTCGATGTTGATCAGAATATTTTTACCTGCATGTGGAGTCCTGTTATGGAATCTCGAATCGTTGGAATGGAATGGATTCGCCAACCATGAATACGTGTTATTCTAATCATGTGGATTACTGGATGTAGATTGAATGTTTAGCATAATATAATTTCTTATGAGACCAGAAAACTATCGCATTATAATGGTATAACACGACGGTCAAAAGGTTCAGAAAAAAAACACTTCTTCAGTTCCCAATTTCGATATTATTAATCACCGTTTTCTGCTTGAAGAGCAGTGCAATTGTTTCAACGGTGTTCCAATATTTCCACTTACATATTCCTTTATGCGGGTTCAGGCAGATTTCCACCTACACGGACTTTATATATGTTTACTAATACCTCAGAATTACTAATTAGAATCAGGGTGTGCGAATTGTTTGGTATGTAAAACCCATTTGGTATAGCAGCGTTTATTTTAATTGTACTAATAAAAATCCTTCAAATAGGTCATGCTTTCCGTCGTATTACTGAAGAGTATTCAATACCGAATCCAATGTTTGTCTACACACTTAGAAAAATTCGTGTAAATTTATGTCTTATGTTTAGATGCATATAAAAGGAGAGTCGCAGTTCAGTTTACAATGCAAAACATGTAAAATTGAACCATATAATAAACTTTACAATTAATATAACTGATGTTGACATCTAAACAAACAAAACGTTTATATTTAGTGGAAGATGTTCGGTTGCCCGCACCCCACCGTAACTTTCGACAGAAAGTAGATAGCGTCATTTCAACAAATGCCATGTGTGTGTGTAACAGTAGCATGTTCTTTTTGTGCCGAATACCAAAGCAAACAGACGTTTGTACTTTTTGCTGCGCTCAAAACAAATTTTAATTGCGTGAAAATCAACACAAAAATTTTTTATTACTTTTTTTTAAATTGGAAAGTATCGAAAAAGTGAGTGGATTGAATATTTATGAGGTGAAGAAGATCTATTTCGTGATTTAATACCGAATGCTATCAAAATTTTCGCAACCAAAGTTTTTTATCGTCATTTTCAAAATGTCTACCGATTTCGACTACCGCACCCCAAATCGTTAATCGACTAATCGCGCAATATCTTGGGGTGACGGTAACCGAACACCTTTTTTGAAATAGTTAAAATTTATCACTTTACTAAATTGATAATATAGTTCTTTCAATCGATTGAATCAACTTAGTTTCTTAATCAGTTGTTAGCTAGGGACTTTCCATTGATGTATAAATGTCCGCATAATATGCACTTTGTCAGAAGTAATAAGCTTAAAAGAAAAGGGTGCCGGTAACTGAACACTCTCCCCTACATGCAAATAGATGTAATATTCTGTCATAATCCGGAAACTTACGACATGCTTGAATTTACGTCAAGTTTTAGTTCCATTTATTCGAAAACTGTATGTTTCGAATGTAATGGATATAGTTGTCGCTTTTTTTGAATTGGACTTAATGCATTCACCAACTTTTCGTTTATTTATTATTATTTCATTAATGATATTTCGTGTATGTTTTACTTTCCATAATTGCCAATTAGAAACGGAGCCTCGAAGGGGCTATTTAAATGAAATAGTTTCTTCACTGTTCGTAGATTAATCCAAACATATGGGCTCGAATTTTATTTATAACTCAAAATCGTCATTGAGTATTAATCATTGAAATAAATGATACCGTCTCTCTGTGATGTTTCGTTTTAAAAAGATTTTGATAATAAAAATGGTTTATCTGCTAATGTTAACTAACATTTCAAAGTAACGATTTATTAATTTTTAGTTATTTTGACGTGAAGTTCAGTTTTGCAATGAATGAATGTACACATATATTGAAGAAGCCAAATGAATGAGAAAATCACAGAAAGGATGTTTTTTTTTGGGAAAAAAATACACTCAGAGGCTGGACTCATATTTGCGTTCTTATGCAAGACGTGAATACGTGTTTACCATTTCCGCTATCCTGTGCTGTGGTAGACACAGTTCTACAACAGGACAGAGTTGGTTAGCGTACATCGAACAATGATCTGTATCCTAGCCGCCTGGCGACCGGTTCCTTATATTCAAAAATCCTCTCTGTTCATCAGACTACAAACACTAGTCTGTCTTTGGTCGTATCTTTTTCCAGAAAATCATCTCTCTGTAAGTTTCTCATTCATTTGGCTTTTTCAATATAATTATTTCAAAGTTTTTATAGTAAGCATGGAAGCAAAACTGTACGCCGGTTTTAATATTGTGTATCGGCGCACAGGTCTAATAGGATGCAAGCTGGTATTGGTTAAGTATTGATAAGAACCATAAATGGTATTGATTTATAAAACGGAAAAATGTAGACTAAATACGCGTCGATTGCTCGCCACCCGCAAGAAATCGGAAGTTTTACTGTAATGTTCGAAACCATTTGAAGCGAACAACGCATTACGGCGAGGCTGGTCCGTGGAACAATACCTCCGGAACATGATTTGCCCTTCATGCGATACAAGTCATAGGATTTAGATCGATTGAGCTAACAGCTTCAAACTTCTATCGTTATATACGTTATATACTCATTCAACTCAGCTCAAGTAGATCAGAAGATGTATGTGTGTATGCAATTTTAACAGCTCCACTCAATTTTCTCGTAGATGGTTGAACTGGTTTTAATAAACTTAGGTTCGTTTGAGGCTCTTTTTGTACTGTGAATCTAGTTCGAAGATCAATTGGCTGTCACTTCCGGAGATATAATGGTATAAGGACGTAACCGACAAAACGCACTTTTTCTCTTCGCTTAGTTTTCTTGGAGATGGCTGAACCCATTTCAGCAAGCTTAGCTTGCTCGTTCGAAAACTTTCCAGAGTATTGAACTCTATTCGTTTCAACAATATTGTCGGATATGCGACCTAAAGACTGTCCCAGAAAGTATGAATCTTCGAACCTATGAGAAGCAGAAACAACCAAAACGTAGTCCGAAACAAGAAGCATCGATCAGGCCGAGGGTTCGAAAGCTGTACAATACGATTCTTACTGGAAGTTTTTATCTGCATAATCATGGATGATGAAACCTACGTGAAACTCGATTACAAAATCCTTGCCGGGACCACAATATTATACGGGGCGAAAAGGGCAAGTGTTAAACCAGTCCGATACATCGATTGAAGTCGAAAAATTTGGTAAGAATGCTATGGTCTGGCAAGCAATTTGTAGCTGCGGTAAGATTTCGAAACCTTTCAATTGCTTCAATGAACAGGGAAATATACATCAAGGAATGTTTACAAAAACGACTTCTACCCATGATTCGAAGCCACAAGGATCCTGTTGTCTTCTGGCCAGATCTTGCTTCTTGCCACTACTCGAAATCAACGGTAGAATGGTATACTACCAAAAATGTCACTTTCGTCCCAAAAGACATGATTCCATCAAATTGCCCCCAACTTCGACCAATTGAGGAATTTTGGGCATTAACGAAGGCACATCTTAGGAAACATGTCACGGCAGCCGAAACCATTCAACAGTTCGAAAAAGATTGGATAAAAGTGTCAAAACTTGTCGCCAAGAAGTCTGTACGGTGGGGAACGGGTACAGCGTGATGGGTAAGTCGATGCCTTTCACGCAGCCCACCTGGGTTCGATTTCCAATCCCGCACATAGGGTCAGAAAACTCTTCTAGCCCGAAGAGGTGAATGACCACAATGTTAAAACCTCTATAATCAAAACAAAAAAAAAGTCTGTACGGAATTTAATGAGGAACGTTCGCAAGACGGTGCGCCAGCTAGTCTACAATGACTAAGTAGCAAATGTTGAGAATAATATTCTGTTGTTGTAGTCTAATATTATCAGTATATCGAATAAAATTTGAATATCTAACACTTGTGAATTATTTACAGCGAAATCAAAGTGCGTCCATACTTTCTTTAGGCGCTGTAGTCCGCTTTTGTGAACTAACCAAATCAAGCTGAATGAATTTGAGCCCTAATTCGTATCGTGATGGAACAATTCAAATTGAAAGAAAAAGCGTATTTGAACACCAAGAGCAAGGCATTATCACATCACTAGGTGGATTAAAGAAAAGCTTTTTTGATGCCTTTGAAGATAAATTCAAAATATTTTTTTTTTGACGCAGCAGTATTGGTATTAATACTTAAAAAACTAATTTCAGTATCAAAGTTACTGCTTATGCTAGAAATAGTGAACATATTAAAATCTCATTTAAGTGTCTGGAGTCAGGTTCCAATATCTAAAAACTAAAATTCATGAAAAAATGCGAACGGGAAAATCGTGGCACATTACCTTATGAACATTTTCATAATTATTCAACATACACATAGTAAAGTATCAAAAATAATCTAGAAAATTTGATTTAGTATCAAAATATTCTTCAATATTTTAACTAGAATTTATCATTGCCCTGCCCTAGATTTTCCTAAATGGAGAGAATTTTCGTATCGCAATTTGCACCTTAATACCTTTCTCGTGAAGGAAATGAAACGATTGTAGCGCAGTTTTGACGAGTCAACAATTCTTGATTACTCTCGTAATTTCGGGTTGTAAACTTAGGCGAAAATTGAATGCACATTGATTGTGCCAAGTAGAAATAAAACTTTGCGCCCCAATCAACATTTTGCAGGCATTATCGCGATACCGAGGTCGATTCAGCGTCTTCAATTACCGGTGAAATGAGTTCCAGCCAGCGACGAAAATTCAATCTGAGTTCGTTAAAGTACGTTCTAACTGTGCAGTAAAACCATCGTCGTTCTACTAGCAAAGAAGACTAAAGCTCCAGTTTCATTTTATCGGAATTCTGTTTTTCCTTTTTCCTGTCTTTGCTCCTAACACCAAAGCATAGAAGCTGCCGTTTCGACGTACCGATCTATTTTCCCCTTCGTTTGGTTATCTCTGATATTCTCCTCAATGAATCGTGGCTGGAAGGAGCAGCGGCTATTGTGAAAGTATAGTTCGTATACTCAGTCCCATTGGAACCGGAAGGGATCTTTTCGCTCTCATGGATTTGCTAGTTTGTTCGATACAGACTAGATAGTGCTTTCAAGAACAGTTAACTACTGTCTATGGACCATTATTCGCCCTCATACCGCCGTGTTGCATTGCGGATTGCTGGTCATGGTCACCAGTTTGGTTGGTCTTCTATAGGGCTAATGGACTCTCACCGAAAAGCTATCGCGTAATGATGTTTCATAATATTTCATTGGGACAATTACGTGACCTGTTTATCCGGAAGACTGGTTTGACCTGCGGATGACCAATGGCCGAGGCTGCTTCTTTTATAGGAAGACATTGAACCAGTTTCAGTCTGGCTTACTGCTAATACTGTTGGCAAAAGTGTCGCTCTGACAGCTGCAAAAAGGATATTCTGCTGGTTTACTCTTTAGTCGGTAGGAAAGGCGAGCGAGATAATTTGGTGCACACGATTTTGTTCCAGTAATCCGTGGTGCAGTGGTTGGTAGTTGGAAGCAGATACGAAAAGGCACCGTAGTTAGCTTGCTAGTACTTTTTATTCTATCGTTTATAAGTTTCGAACATTGATTATCACACTTGCATGGATATTGTGAGTCGCGTTGTTGTGAAAAGTTGCTTCCTAGGGTATTTATCAGGCAACTTGTTGGTTAGCTGGATAGAGCGTATGAATTTTAGTTTTTGATAATATATGAGTAACTCATACGAACCTAGATTATTATTATTATTTCATAACTAAAATAACTTTTGACACGACTGTTCGAAATACTTGAAAAGTTGTATCATGTCACCTATGCACTACAGTTGCATCCGCAAAAGAAAATTGATCAAATAATTATTTATGCCATTAATAAACCAACCCCGTATATTCAAATGCCGGTGCATTCCGAGAAAATTCAAATAAAACAATCAAATCCGAGGCACGATAGAGCGTGCAGTTATTTCACGCTTTGGTTTGGTTTTCCTTTCGTTAGCCATATTCACACCGGTGGGTTTTTAATTAAAATTTCCCTTCTGTCTGACCGCCATCTTTCCCCATCCACCGGTAAGCATCGGCTTTTCACACGAGCCATTACTTCTGTCACGTCTAAAGGGTCGGTTTTTATCCTTCCATTTTACTATGTCTGTCCTGCATTTTCTTATCAACCAAGAAAATTCCATCCAAGGAAAATTGGCGGATGCAATAACTGATTGAAATTCTAATTAAAATTTGTGCAAGTAATTTTCTAATTTGCCACAAATGAGTTTTTAACATACTCCATTATCGCTTCCGGATTCCTTTCCCTGCTTCCGGAAAATTATTCCACATCCTGCTACAACTCCTTACTCTCATTAGGAAATTCCCTCCCCCTCATCAGTCTGTTTCTGGCCTGTCATCGAAATACTCGTCGTTTGAATCGAAACTGCCGTCAGCGTTGAAAAGTTCTTGCACCGAAAGGTGTAATAGCAAAATTACATTCCCAGTCGTCAACGATTTCTTTCTTGCTAGTTAAAATCTCTCAGGTGTCTTTTAGCTCAACACAGTCAGCATGACTTGGTCGTACTCGGGTGAATGCTTCGAATCATGGCATTGGTTCTGTTATCGCACCGGCTGCCTATAGGTGAGAAATTGATATTTAACGGGAAATCGATTTTGATGCGAGACGTTTCCAGTTACTGTGCTATTACATAAACGCGAAATCAAACTGATGGAAAAGCACTCATTACATTGCATACGTCGCGCACTGGTGTTTTACTTGGAATGATTGGTCAATGAGTAGTTGAGTGTTCTTTGATGACCAGAGCACTTCAATATGAAATTTTCATGTTGATAATAATATCAAACTTATTAAACAGTGGCGTACTCCATACCATATAGTGATTGTGTTCAATTTTCAATACTTTTTAAAATTATTAGATGTTCGAACAAAAACTTTAAAAAATTGTTCGGCGGCGTCAGCGGCATCATTCGTAGTAGTTTATTATAATTGCGTTAAATTTGATTCCAAAACATCTTGATATGCTATTTAAAATTAGCTCATAAAATTTCAATTATAGTATTCGAAACAAATTCAAAACAGGTCGGCCAACGCCATCATCTTTAAAAAAAATTGGAAAATTTTATAGTCTGAAACAAAGTTATACGTTATTGGTTTTATATAGAGTTGAGATCTTTGTATAACAATTGAGTTGATTGATATTCATAAGCCAAATGAACTTTCAGACTTTAGATAAGTTTCAAAGTATGAAAAATAGGCAGTAGAGATGGTCCCGAACCCGAAGAAAAAGATTTGTTTGTCGGGTTCGGGTCGGGTACGGGTGCCGATTTTTTCATTTTCAACGGGTACGGGTTACGGTTTTTCCGGTTTTCAGGACTTTTTTCGGGTTCGAGTCGAGTACAGGAAAAGATTTTTATTTTTTCATCGGAAACGAGTCGGGTCTGGAAGAAAATTTAATCTTGGGTTCGGGCCGGATACTGGTGAGTTTCTTATTTTTGATCTGGTACGGGTCCGGTTTGAAAAAATGGTTACCCGATCATCTCTAATAGCCAGTACCCGATCAGAGTTACATTCAAAATGTAGTTCGTTTTCATACTTATACAAAAAAGACATATAATTTAATGTACAGTTTTCCAACCCATATACAATTCTATTTAAATTGCTGCAAAATTTGATTTATCAACAGTGGCATGTATTTATACAGGGTGATTTTTTAAGAGCTTGAGAACTTTTTTAAACAATAAAACGCATAAAATTTGCAAAATCTCATCGGTTCTTTATTTTAAACGTTAGATTGGTACATGACATTTACTTTTTGAAGATAATTTCATTTAAATGTTGACCGCGGCTGCGTCTTAGGTGGTCCATTCGGAAAGTCCAATTTTGGGCAACTTTTTCGAGCATTTCGGCCGGAATAGCCCGAATTTCTTCGGAAATGTTGTCTTCCAAAGCTGGAATAGTTACTGGCTTATTTCTGTAGACTTTAGACTTGACGTAGCCCCACAAAAAATAGTCTAAAGGCGTCAAATCGCATGATCTTGGTGGCCAACTTACCGGTCCATTTCTTGAGATGAATTGTTCTCCGAAGTTTTCCCTCAAAATGGCCATAGAATCGCGAGCTGTGTGGCATGTAGCGCCATCTTGTTGAAACCACATGTCAATTAAGTTCAGTTCTTCCATTTTTGGCAACAAAAAGTTTGTTAGCATCGAACGATAGCGATCGCCATTCACTGTAACGTTGCGTCCAACAGCATCTTTGAAAAAATACGGTCCAATGATTCCACCAGCGTACAAACCACACCAAACAGTGCATTTTTCGGGATGCATGGGCAGTTCTTGAACGGCTTCTGGTTGCTCTTCACTCCAAATGCGGCAATTTTGCTTATTTACGTAGCCATTCAACCAGAAATGAGCCTCATCGCTGAACAAAATTTGTTGATAAAAAAGCGGATTTTCTGCCAACTTTTCTAGGGCCCATTCACTGATTTGCAAGCGTTGCTCGTTAGTAAGTCTATTCATGATGAAATGTCAGAGCATACTGAGCAAATAATAATGCATGAAAATCATAACCTCAAAAAATCTGAGCAAATACTAATGCATGAAAATCCTAACCTCAAAAAAATCACCTTTTATATGCATATATAAATTTTGCATTTTTAATATTGTAGTGAAATTTTAGTTTTAATTTTCCAACTGAAAGAGAAAAAAATGATCTACCATATACGATACTCAATTTTAAACCAATTAAGACACAACAATAATATTTTATTTGAAAATAATCTTATTTATATAAAATTCAGGTACACAGTAAAAATATCTGAAAAGAAATTTAATGGAATCTCAATGCTGACTTAAACAGTGAAGGCAGAAATCTGTATTAGATATAATTTTCCTTGGAATGTAACATAAATTTCCAGAAAATTTATTCCAAAATTCATATTATGTTTGTTTCCTCTCAATTTTCTATGCACTGTATGCTTTGAAATATATAGAACTCACTAATAGTACTGTTGTTGTACCGTTGAATTCCACTATGTCACGTCATTACACTCTCACAAAGTCACTATTTTCACAGTCACTATTTTTCCGAAAGTGGAAGTAACGTTGAGTAACGTTGGACTATCTGTGTCGCCAAAAAGTAGTTTGGCAGCGAAAGTTGCTTGAGCAGTTATGCGTCGTACCTCCAATGACTCGAGATTCAACAAACAGCAGCGATCTTCGTATGATGGTATGTTCATAGGGTAACGCCACGGTAACAGGCACAGAGCGTACCTCACAAATTTATGTTGAACAGTCTCAATCCTAGCGATCCAGTAAGCATGGTAGGGGCACCAAATAACAGCGTTTGACTTTAGTATTGAACGTACAAGTGAACAGTACAATGGATCTTAAACAAAGTGGGTCTCGAAATTTTTTGGCTACCTTGAAGATGAAACCAAGTTGACGGTTTGCTTTGGCCAACATATCGTCATAGTGCAGTCTAAAGGTAATTTCACGATCTAGAGTGACACCAAGATCCTTTATACATTCTACTCGTGTCATGGACCTTTCTGAGATTTCATAGCCATACAAGATAGGATCAGTTTTCCGATAGAAAGATATGACGCAACATTTCTCGATACTCAAGCACAAACAATTTTTTGAACACCAATATACGAACTTTTGTATCATATGTTGTAGTACAAGACAGTCCGCGAGACGCTTGATAACCTTCATAATTTTTGCATCGTCTGCATAAAATAATCTGGATTCCGGTGGTAACAGCTGTGAAACATCGTTCATGAAAAGCGAAAACAGCAACGGACCAAGATTGCTGCCTTGCGGAACTCCAGAAAAATTCGAGAAAACTTCAGATGTTTAAGAACCGATTTTAACCTGTACAGAACGGTTTGTCAGATACGATCTAAACCACTCTACGCTCATCGTAGAGACACCCAGTAGTTGAAGCTTGGTCAGAAGTATTTTGTGATCTACTCGATCAAATGCCGCTCTAAGATCCATATACGCTGCATCGATTTGCCATCCAGAGTCCATGGTCTACACGCATTTTGAGGTGAATATCATAAGATTCGATGTAACCGATTTCGGGAAAAACTCGTGCTGTTCATTATCTATGTAGGATCTGCTGCTGGCAAACTAAATATCATTTAGGGGTAAACCTAAGTTTGTGCTTAGGGCACATAACCGTTTTTATTTTTCTTTACGTTTCGTCTTAGACTCGTCAGTGCAGAGCAGTTCAAATTGGACTGCTTAATGCAAACTTAAACAGTTCAACTTGAACCGCTAAGCAGACGTAAAGTTAATGCTACTTGCAAAACACTTATTAATTGGCACCGAAGTGCCATGTCTTTGCTGACGTGCCGAACGAAAACGTTATTTTCGGCTAATACTGGCCGATTCAGGTATGGTCATTTAGGGGTAAACCTAAGTTTGTGCTTAGGGCACATAACCGTTTTTATTTTTCTTTACGTTTCGTCTTAGACTCGTCAGTGCAGAGCAGTTCAAATTGAACTGCTTAATGCAAACTTAAACAGTTCAACTTGAACCGCTAAGCAGACGTAAAGTTAATGCTACTTGCAAAACACTTCGGCCAGTATTAGCCGAAAATAACGTTTTCGTTCGGCACGTCAGCAAAGACATGGCACTTCGGTGCCAATTAATAAGTGTTTTGCAAGTAGCATTAACTTTACGTCTGCTTAGCGGTTCAAGTTGAACTGTTTAAGTTTGCATTAAGCAGTTCAATTTGAACTGCTCTGCACTGACGAGTCTAAGACGAAACGTAAAGAAAAATAAAAACGGTTATGTGCCCTAAGCACAAACTTAGGTTTACCCCTAAATGACCATACCTGAATCGGCCAGTATTAGCCGAAAATAACGTTTTCGTTCGGCACGTCAGCAAAGACATGGCACTTCGGTGCCAATTAATAAGTGTTTTGCAAGTAGCATTAACTTTACGTCTGCTTAGCGGTTCAAGTTGAACTGTTTAAGTTTGCATTAAGCAGTTCAATTTGAACTGCTCTGCACTGACGAGTCTAAGACGAAACGTAAAGAAAAATAAAAACGGTTATGTGCCCTAAGCACAAACTTAGGTTTACCCCTAAATGACCATACCTGAATCGGCCAGTATTAGCCGAAAATAACGTTTTCGTTCGGCACGTCAGCAAAGACATGGCACTTCGGTGCCAATTAATAAGTGTTTTGCAAGTAGCATTAACTTTACGTCTGCTTAGCGGTTCAAGTTGAACTGTTTAAGTTTGCATTAAGCAGTTCAATTTGAACTGCTCTGCACTGACGAGTCTAAGACGAAACGTAAAGAAAAATAAACTAAATATCGTTTACGATAGTTTCGAATAGCTTCGAACATACACACAAAGCCGTAATACCGCGATAGTTGGAAATGTCACGTTTTTCGCCTTTTTTGTGAACCGGAAACATATAGGAAAACTTCAATCGTGAAGGAAACTCGCTTTGTAAAGTTAAAAGATTAAACAATTTCGATATTGGATAACTGAGTGCTCCTGCGCAACGCTTCAATACAGATGAAGGAATACCATCAGGACCAGTAGCGAACGACGGCTTTAATTTTCGAATTGCTGTCTTGACCATTTGCTCAGTTATGTGAGGAATATGGAAATTAAATATATCACGTGGTCCACCAGCAGTTGCCTCGTCAATTTGAATCTGTGTTGCAGAATTGTCATGAAATGCATCCTTGAAGTGATGCGCAAATAAATCACACTTTTCATTCTCGTTGCAGGCTGTTTGATTTCCAAAAAACATCGAGTGCGGAAGACCAGTCTCTCTTCTTTTTGAATTCACAAAAGACCAAAAAAGTTTAGGGTTTCGACGGAGATTGAGTCCAGTACGTCTTATATAGCGCCGATATAGGAACAAATTGTAACGGCGGTATTGACTGGTAACGATTTTTAGTTGTTGTTTGAAATACGAAGATCGGAAACTACAAAATTTTCGAAGAGCTGACGACCGCGTCCGTTTGAGAGCGCGTAAATTAAACTATCTGAAAAAAATCATGGTTTAAAAGTGGTATGGAAATTTTGGAACGCCTTTGAAACAATTAGAATACATTAACGAATAAATCGAAAATTTTAGAAAGTGTTGTTTGCTTTTTCAGTCCGAGAACTTTTTGATCGTTATTATTATTTGTGTAATCATCGAAATAGTTTTTCGACCCAAATCACAACACGCGGCCGAGCGTTGTCGTTTCGAAAAAATACCATCTTATCATTGGAATTACATTCTGACCGTTTTTGGTTCAATATCCGCTATATATAACGCTCGTATCCTTACCGTGTTTTACAGCATTGTACTGTATCTCTGACCCAAATACTGCGTACTGTTTTTTGTACTGCATTTGAATTTGTACTGTGGTACTGTTTTCCCAATAAAATGTACTGTATTTTTCATACCAAATAATTCATAAAGGATTTCAAATCTTTAATGCATCGAATTTCGATTTGCCGCAAAGTAAATCTTCAGAAAGAACAGTGAAAACCTCTCTCTCCTTTGCGTCATGGTTTTTCCATTATTAATTTTTGTTCAGAGTGTGTCACAACGATTCTGTTATTTTTTTATTTAAAACAAAAGAAAATTGTCTCTACCAAAAAGCAAGAATTCACTACAATCACGATAATCGTAAAAAAACTGTTTCTCGAAACAAAATGAATTCTATACAAAAAATGTTTGATGAATTTTTACTGCACAATTATCTGGAACTAAAAAGTATCTTGAAAAGGGAAATAAAAAGAAAAACTTTTGAAATTATGACCAAATATGAATATTATGAATATTTTCTTTTGTTTTTTATTGAACATTGTTAGCAAAAATGCGTGCTGATATATGTACTGTTATATTGTATTTTTTTACGTTTTTTTTCGAGGTTGGTCCAGCAATTCCGGTTGGAGTATGACCTCCGGTTCGCTGGCGCCTCGACGACCAGCCCTGGTCTACGTCACGAACTAATCGACTAATCCCTGACGATGGATCTAGCCTATACCGACGGAAAATGGATGGAAGTTTCCCCGGCGCCCCGACGATCCATACCGGAGCTACGTGTTCAAGTTTTGTAGGCAAGCAGTGATTTTTATAGCGTTAAATTTCTCTACCATTCTGCGATTTCGGTTGAAGCGATAAACTATTTCTCATTATCAATCGAGTTTATCTTATATAAATTAGAAATTAATCTTACGCACTCAACATTTACCCTGGGGTAGTTGTCAATTTCTCAGGCGAAACGACATAACATGGAATTTCATCCGAGCTTGCATGACACAAGATCAGAGTACATATACGAATTAAAGCTTCAAATCGTTTTATGGCACTTTTTGTCATGCTGTCTAGCAACAACCTACCTATAGCATGCTACGCGTAGGACTGAAACGTTAGCTACAATTTTGCTTCTATTTATAGATTCGCATGCTTCCAACAGCTTCGCTTTTGCATCGATTGACCAATCAGAGCGATGATGTCGTCTATGGCAGAGAAATCCGGTATGCCGGAGATTTTTAGCAGACAAAATAGGACACTGCTCGCTACTAATAAAAATTTCAATCATTCATAATTGAAAATACGTGGCTTGATACATTCAAATCGAATCTTAGAAATACTTCCAATCAAATAATGAAATAATATTAGGAATTGATACAAAATATACTGAGCTGTAAGTGTTTCTTTGAGTTTTAAATTTTCACCCCTATATAGAAAATAAAGATGTGTTCCACATCAAAAACTAACTCATCGACGGGACAGGTTGTGATTTAAGAATTTTGTGCCATATTATGGAATTAAACTGGTTCAACAATTTCCCGGGAGTTTCGGCTTCGAGTTCCATCTGTGAATTATTCTTTTGTATACTTTAAATCCTACAGTTTCATGCATCAATTTTGTTTCAGTTTGATTTTCGCTGGAAACTGATAAAATGCACTAGAAACTGATAAAATGCACTACGTTATAAATTACCATGGCAAGAAAGCATGTCTCTAAATATACATAAGCAATTGTTCATCGTCTATTTGCCGATTGCACCAAACTTATGCTATTAATTCTAAGCTCGAGATACCTCTGATATCTCTGAATACGTTGGTCTACTACGACAAATGTAAATCAGTTCCTCTTTTTATATGTGCACAAATACAAAAATTTCAAGTTTCAATTTTTAATTCAGAGACCGGTCGCCATAAGCACGTTTGCCCCATCTGATAACGCGTCGCCTGGAAACGTAATTACAGATTGATGTTTCCGTCGTGTTTCGTTTTACTTTTCTCAAGTAATGACGTTCCTGTCATTTTCTAGTACATTATCTGTCGTACTCGTCACCGGCCGGCATGAGTCCAACCATCTCCACAACTCTTGCTGGCAACTTGTTCTAACTGTAAATCAGGGGCACAATTGTCAGCCCACTCAGTTCTGCATTCTAGATTTGCCGTCTCTTTGGATGTTTTCAAGTGTTGTGCATATAATAGACGCTGACTTGAGGCTCTCATCCCGTCCTATTCAAACATCTTCTGCTCTTTAGTTAGAGACTTCCTTAAGAAAGTTTCTCCAGTAGCCCTTTGCCCATCCGCTGCCACTCTTAACTTTCCAATTTGTCGTTTTCCGCCCCTTCAGTCCGGTTCCCTTTTTTCTTGCCAACACATATACTGTTATAGACAAATCGTGGTCGACTTGTGGGCGGAAGTCTTCATTCATTAGGAAAAGGGATTTAGCAGGGTATGTCGGATGGTGAGAGTGAAGCCTTTCGAAATTAATGGCTTTGGGATTAATATGAAATGAAACTGCAGGAAACAGAAAATAAAGAGAGAAAGTTTTGCATCTGACAGGGTTTAGCTGTTTTTGGATCTCATGCTACGCATGGACAAGGCGATATTATAAGCTTGACGGGTTAAGATTTAATTAGTGGGGGGGACCAGCGAAAGATAATACCAATTTCTAATTTTGAATTGTGTTGCCCGCACCATGGTGAACTGATGGAATTATGTTAGTCTGTGGTGTTTATAATTCTGATTGGACGTCCAAAATCAGACCACGACCCGCCATTCAGTAATCATTCACATGGGTCGTTACGAAGCAAGGCTTTAATGTTTGATAATCAGTTTAAATGGAAACTGGTAATGCTTGAATATTGACTTCAACTCCATTAAAATATATCAAATGTCTGTAGTGCAAATTAATTCGGCTAAACATATTTTTTTCAGTGCTTCAGACTGGGGCTACATAAAATGTTTGCGTGATGTAATCTTTCAAAATCCTCTCCAGCTCCACCCAATTGTGTAGCACAGTAGCAGAAGCATAATGAGACCTGTCGTGTGGCTGTCATGTCTTTGTGACAGCTACGCTACCTGGCATTGGAATGTTCAGTGTGATGAATCATGAAAGCGAATGACACAGACTGGCTCAATCTTATAATATAGTAAGATATGAGACAAGTTCACGGAAAGCTACGCAGATCATCAAAGAGCTTCGGCTCCGATGTCACTCAGAAGTTGAAATATACGGACAAAGGAAATAAGACGCATCATGGCAAAATTACTGTTCGTCTCTCTGTCTGCTACTTCATCAGCAACCCTCGTCATATCCCTCGCTGGAGATTACCAATTCAAATTCAATGTCAATATAACGTGCTTAATGTTGAGGTGCTGCTGTTGCTGTTTGGCTGCACACAGGCAAAATGCGTGCCGATTGAGGTTGAGACAACGCGACCGGAGCAAAAGCTTTATTGCATATAAAACCATTTCGCGTTGAATCTAAAAGTGGGAAACCCTCAAGGCAACTGGCAGTTGGCCTTGTTCATCGCGATCAAATAGCAAAGACAGGTTCATTCACTAGGTCGTACCTGCCGAGGGGTGAGATCAAGCGAAATTGTTATGGAAATATTTGCGAATAAAGCTCTACGGAGTATCATCCTACTCGATGATGATTTGCTGTTAATTTCCTTCTAATTCTGTATCGTTTTATTTTTCTATACTTTATGTTTACGTTGATTAAAAATCATAATTTAAATAAGATATTAGGTATATTATAAGGGTATGGTAATTCATAAAGATTTGCTTAAGGTCGGTACAAATAGTTGTCAGTATCGCATGTCAACTACACTTTGATATTATGTGTAGTTGTCAAAGTACACAAAACCCTATTCGTTATCCCAACTATCCCTATTGTTTTACAACTAAACTCAAAATCTTTAAGATCATACATAAGTGTAATTTATAAAGGCAAAGATTAGTATTTTCTAGGGCTCAGTAAAACCAGCCAGAAAAGCTATGAGTATGACAGCGTAAAATATTGGAAAATATTGCAAATTTTTATTATCAAATTAAGGATGATTAGACTATCTATAAATTGACACTATCTTGAAATTACTCAAACAATTTGTCCTCTATTCGCGTTGAAACTCTTAGGTTGCTGTCAGAGTGTAAGCATCACGCGAAGCGTCAGGACGCGCGTGTGAGCTAGTTTCATTCGATCAAAGCAACCCTGTCAGAGTGAATGCGATGCGAAAACACTACATCCCATTGAATCGCTTCGCTTCGGTCCGCGTTTCGCGCTCACTTAGATATCAACTTTATGATTCTGTATAAACTCTAGCACTCTTTACACGGTAATTCCGGAGACTGGAAGACTGATTTGATTAAAAATTAAATTCAATCGATAAAATCATTAGAGTGAATTCAGCAACTGGAAATTTTATATGGAAGATGGATAGTAATTTATTTATACGAACAATTCTACTGTCAAATTTGAGAGTGGTACACGCTGCAGCTCTATTTTTTCTGTATTTCAAACACTAGTCAAACGCTGCAAGGGTTGCCAGTTTTTTTAGTTAAAATTTTAAAACTGGTATATTCTGCATTCAGGACTAGAAAGCTCCCGAACAATTTAATAGAAAAATTTCGGATCAGTTATCTGTGAGAAATTGTTGTGAGTTCCATCTTCGTATTTTTGGCTTGCAAAGTGGTATAGGTTTTCCATCAGTTTTTCGTACCTATTCACCAAACAATTTACCGTAAGTCCACATATGGCACTGTTCATAGAAGCGTACTTGGACAAATGACTGAATTTTACAAGATCTGTGCCTTCTGCGCAAATGCGTTTAATCACATGTTTCGACACTTAAACATTTATCAGAATGCATGGAACATGTGTAAAATCAGATATAAAAATGTGTCATTTTGACGCTCGAATATGCCGGTCTCAGATGTCGTTAATTTACATAATTTTTCCCAAGTGTGTCTTTTGATTCGTAACTCATATGAAGACTAGGAATTTTAACACTTATTACCTTGTAAATCCGGTACCGAAAATCGGATCCGTTTAACAGTTAAGTGCAATCGCTGAAATGATTGATTATGATCTAAAATGTATAAGCGCAGTACTGAGGGCGAGAAGGATTCACACTAAAAATGGTAAGAAAAGTGAGGTTAATTGACATTGAATTTACTGAAGAAACACATTGCTGCTGGAACTGGTCGAATGATAAAACTAATCTGCTTACGTAATAGTGAAATTCCAAAGCCACACGGAACGACCGAAATTAGCTCTGCGCCTAATTTGTATTACTGTTTTTGAATTAGTTAATTTCAACAACAAAATTTCCAAAATAACTATAAAATTAGTTAAAATTGAGAATTTACTTTGCTGAAAAAAACTCGTATTTTTAGAGAATGCGTTTAGTTGGCGAATATTCTGGACACAAACCAGCAATATTTCAATCCAGTACGAAATTCTCATTGACAACAAATTTTGTTACTAAAATCAGAAAATTTGTTTCTATTTATCTATCACCATCATTACTGAAGGACAGGACCATGAAAACAAAAATGAAATTGGTTTTATTAACAAGTTTATTAGCTAAAAACTTATGAGAAGTGTCAAAGCAAAACAATCCATTAAAAAGCTAAAAGGGACAGTCTTGTTGAAACTGCTTGCAAATTGTTTAGATGTTTTTCGCATGTGTTACGATATATCCATATATAAATTTCTAAACCGATATGTAAACATGACGTAAACTGTTAGTGGAAAGTGCATTTATTCAGAATTTGTGCGCATGTAAAGCGATTGTGCGTAATAATGTTTTTACGGGGAACAGTGAAGTGAGTTTCGAATATTGCACTCTAATTATATATGTCAAATGATGTTTTTTGTATCTTCCAACCTTCTCGGCTACGCTGTTCGATGTACTACTTGTATTCGGTTTTTGTTTCCGAGTGCTCAAAGTTTTCAGTGAGATAGTCAATTTCGCGAAGTCGAATGAACAAAACAGCAATTGAGAAGACAAATTTTCAAAAAGAAGTTTATGTTTCGCTTATGTCTTTTTCTCCAATACAACATCGTATTTATACCTGCCAATATAGAAAAGATAATCGTGACTAAATTTTTTTTTCGGTAGTCGTGTGCCATCTAGTGGCTAGTAGTCGTTACGGTGTTAACGTTTTTCTGATTTGATTTCGGTCTTTCCGTGCAACTTTGAAGTCATTGATTACGTCTTTCAGCGTTTTCAACACCGGACAAGACCTATAAATTATAACATATTCAAGACTAGCATTGAAAATTTCACCTCTTTTTTGCATCGTTACCGGTTTAAAATTTGTGAACACTTATCATTCTGTAAGTCTGAAACCAGAAACCGGATCCGAATAAAATTAAACGAATACTTATAATGCCGAAGTAAGAATTTTTGACCATCAACTTATATCACCTCGACTGTAGTATCTGATGAAAACCTGCAATTTGAATCAAAGATTATTTTACAAAAAAAAAAATTCAGCTTATCAAACTGTGATTATAGAAGCGAAAGTTAAATACATATGAAATGCAATTGCTTCTTATAGTATCATAGGACCATTCATTTGAATCTGAGCTTGAAAAAACGGTTTCATCTAAATAATCAAGTGGGCATTTTCATCTCATATACACAGACATCGTGCTTATGAATTCTCTATCTAACCATGTATGCAAAATAACTTTTTTACCTCACTTCTGGGTGGATTAATTACAACTTTGACTATGTCGATAGAATCGGACTGTTCCAAACAACAATTCTTGTGAAGTTTTTAAAGCTCCAAAATCTACCTTTAAAGCACAAATAACAACACGCTTGTGAACCAAATAAAATTTAATAGCAGGTCGATTCTTTTGGCTAACAACGAACGAATTACAAATTTGAAAACTTTTAACCCTTGAGTTTTTATTCATATTTTTTTTTACGTTTCGAATCATCAGTGCATTAGCAAACTACCAATATATATCATATATAAAGGGGAGTGTTCGGTTGCCGGCACCCCATCAGACCTTTTGACAGACAGCAGATAGCGTCATTCCCACAGATGTCATATGAGTGTAATAGCAGCCCGTTATTTTTGTGCCAAATACCAAAGCAAGCAGACGCGTATACTTTTTTCTGAGATCAAAACAACTTTTAATCGTGTGAATATCAACACAAAAGTTTTTTCTGACATTTTTTATAGTGTTATTAATTGAAGAAAATAAATCGAAAGGGTGGATGCATTGAATATCGTTTTCGACAAATCGTGCGATGCACAGATGCCAGGTCTGCAAATTTGTCTGTAAAATAGCAGGTTTCTTATGTCGTTTTCGTTTTTAAATTGCACTACACCGGTGTAGCGAAAGCTGCACCTAAACCGTTCGTTTTTACCAATTGCACTACACCAGTGCTACACTTTTTCTGCACCGATACCACTGGTGTAGCACTCATCAAAAGTTTGGTGTAGCTCTGTGCAATGAAATCGTTTATTGTAGTCAATGGTTATTGTTTATGTTTTCGTCATTTTTGTTCGTTTATTCATGCCTCAGTGTAGCACTGCACCGGTGTAGTGCAAATTAAAAACGAAAACGCCATTAGTTAAGCTGCAGTGGATTTTTCGTCTGCAGTAATAGTTTTACCTGGCATCTCTGGGAATATGCAACATGTGGACAACTTGACAGCTTCCATACATTCGTCATATAAATGAAAACATTCTTCACTGTCAGACATGGTGACTCCAAATATATCGTTCTTAAATGCACTTAAACGCGCAAATTAATGCCATTAAACATTGCTTAGTGAATAAAATACAAATCAAATTGACTGCAGTAACGTATCCAATGCTCGATGAGATTGGACCGTTACGTGACGTGATTCCAAAGAAGAAGTTCAATCGTGGCCACCAGCCAAAGCAGCACGGAAAGACCGAAATCAGCATTTTGGCGAAAAAATTAGTTGATTTTCTGATTTTAGTTAGTTATTTTTTGAGACAACTAAAAATATCTTACTTTTGCTAATTTAGATTTTTTATTTCTGATTCCCTCAATAATAATAAAATATTTGTTGAAATGGCTATTTTTTTTAGTTGAATTCACCAAATAAACGTGCTGTCATTTCTTAGCTAAGGCACGCTTCATATCCATTCAACTAATTTTTTAGTTGAATTAGAGAAATAAAACGTTGTTTGCAACCAACATAAATGGTTGAATTGGTTTCTGCCATTTGCAGCTATATGGCGCCCTGTCACCGAAAAAACGTTAACACCGTAATGACTACTGGCCACTAGATGGCACACTACTACCGAAAAAAATTCACGATTATCTTTCTATATTGGCAGGTATCAAAACGATGTTGTATTGGAGAAAAAGACATAAGCGAAACATAAACTTCTTTTTGAAAACTTTTCTTCTCAATTGCTGTTTTCTTCATTCGACTTCGCGAAATTGACTATCTCACTGAAAACTTTGAGCACTCGGAAACAAAAACCGAATACAAGTAGTACATCGGACAGCGTAGCCCAGAAGGTTGGAAGATACAAAAAAACATCATTTGACATATACAATAGAGTGCAATATTCGAAACTCACTTCACTGTTCCCCGTAAAAACATTATTACGCACAATCGCTTTAAATGCGCACAAATTCTGAATAAATACACTTTCCACTAACAGTTTACGTCATTTTTACATATCGGTTTAGAAATTTATATATGGATATATCGTAACACATGCGAAAAACATCTAAACAATTTGCAAGCAGTTTCAACAAGACTGTCCCTTTTAGCTTTTTAATGGATTGTTTTGCTTTGACACTTCTCATAAGTTTTTAGCTAATAAACTTGTTAATAAAACCAATTTCATTTTTGTTTTCATGGTCCTGTCCTTCAGTAATGATGGTGATAGATAAATAGAAACAAATTCTCTGATTTTAGTAACAAAATTTGTTGTCAATGAGAATCTCGTACTGGATTGAAATATTGCTGGTTTGTGTCCAGAATATTCGCCAACTAAACGCATTCTCTAAAAATAAGAGTTTTTTTCAGCAAAGTAAATTCTCAATTTAAACTAATTTTATAGTTATTTTGGAAATTTTGTTGTTAAAATCAACAAATTCAAAAACAGTAATACGAATTAGGCGCAGAGCTAATTTCGGTCGTTCCGTGAGAGTACATTCTTAACTTCTCCGAAGGTTCTTACCAATTTGAAGCGCAAAGCTGCGAAAAAACAGGTTGCTGTCGAGCCGAAGCAAGCCAAAACATTGGCAAAACATCTGTCTGCTCATGAAGGAAAATCTCAGGCTAAGGAAAAGCGTGGAAAAGCGGCGGAAAATCTTCAGAAATACCGACAGTCGACATTTCTCTCTGAATAGAAAGGTAATCGAACAAAACGGCTGCTACTTTACTAAACAAATAATCCATAAAAAAAATCCACGAAGAGTCTCTCTGTAACGATAGAGTAACCAATTTTAACTGAATAATAGCGAAATGAGTGATTGAACCATATTTTTTCGAGGTCAAACGAGCCACTTACTGTCAACTGCGACATTTATGAAGTCATGATAACCGATTTATTATGCTAATTATGCACGGATAAAAATCCATTGCCGGAACCATGATTAACAAGCGTAATGTCGTACTCAGACTTTGCTTATTGTGCGTAGAAAGCGAATGCATAACTTCTGATTCCAA
This sequence comes from Malaya genurostris, assembly GCF_030247185.1. NCBI lineage: Eukaryota > Metazoa > Arthropoda > Insecta > Diptera > Culicidae > Malaya > Malaya genurostris. Next base: position 123,702,715 of record NC_080572.1, on the reverse strand, counting down.
CAAAATGGTGTACTATGCCATGCTGCACTCTCCACGGTGTATTCTTGGTCTCTTGGATGATATAAAAAAGGCGTGTGGGTAATGTCAGAGACATAACTGGATGTCGTGAATACGAAAAAACTGGTACACTTCCGAGTATCAGTTAGTTGATCGATTGTGTAAATTGCGCAAGTTTTTTCTTTTCTCAATACTAGAATTTGAAACGATGCCTATACTAGAGTACAGATTAGTTACATTAAATAGTTACTATTTCAAAACTGTATATTCTAAACTTGAAACAATTTCTTTTTAAGTTGCTCATATAGGCAAAGTACAACAAATTTATAGTTTATATTTTTTGAAAACTTCAAAGTAATGCAAAAGTAATTTAATAATAATTAATAATAATAATAATAATAATAATAATAATAATAATAATAATTATTATTATTATTATTATTATTATTATTATTATTATTATAATTATTATTATAATACATTTCATAAAGAATTTTAAAATGATAAAATCAATTATTCAAAATTATGCAGTGCTTGTCGCATCAATGAAAAAAAGAGATGATAATAAATAGGCACCTGGTCTGGTGAATAAGGCGAGTGTGCTAGGAGTTCCCAACCAATCGATGATTTTTTTTTGTTTCTTGAAAAACAAATAACATCAGAAGCATGTTCAAGATAAGTAAACAAACCGTTATAATCAATAACTATATTTAAAAAATATGCCAGACATGATAGAAAAATTTAGCATAAACATATCACGTCAGCTTCCAATCAAAACCGGATTTTGAATCCCTCTCACTCCAAACACGTTTTAAACAAATGTGGATTTTTAGCGTTATTTTTTTAAGAAATTCTTTCCATTCGCCACATTTGAATCTGTATTTTTCAGGAGAAATAAAATACAATATAGGCATCGTTTCAAATTCTAGTATTGAGAAAAGAAAAAACTTGCGCAATTTACACAATCGATCAACTAACTGATACTCGGAAGTGTACCAGTTTTTTCGTATTCACGACATCCAGTTATGTCTCTGACATTACCCACACGCCTTTTTTATATCATCCAAGAGACCAAGAATACACCGTGGAGAGTGCAGCATGGCATAGTACACCATTTTGTTGGAATCAGAAGTTATGCATTCGCTTTCTACGCACAATAAGCAAAGTCTGAGTACGACATTACGCTTGTTAATCATGGTTCCGGCAATGGATTTTTATCCGTGCATAATTAGCATAACAAATCGGTTATCATGACTTCATAAATGTCGCAGTTGACAGTAAGTGGCTCGTTTGACCTCGAAAAAATATGGTTCAATCACTCATTTCGCTATTATTCAGTTAAAATTGGTTACTCTATCGTTACAGAGAGACTCTTCGTGGATTTTTTTTATGGATTATTTGTTTAGTAAAGTAGCAGCCGTTTTGTTCGATTACCTTTCTATTCAGAGAGAAATGTCGACTGTCGGTATTTCTGAAGATTTTCCGCCGCTTTTCCACGCTTTTCCTTTGCCTGAGATTTTCCTTCATGAGCAGACAGATGTTTTGCCAATGTTTTGGCTTGCTTCGGCTCGACAGCAACCTGTTTTTTCGCAGCTTTGCGCTTCAAATTGGTAAGAACCTTCGGAGAAGTTAAGAATGTACTCTCACGGAACGACCGAAATTAGCTCTGCGCCTAATTCGTATTACTGTTTTTGAATTTGTTGATTTTAACAACAAAATTTCCAAAATAACTATAAAATTAGTTAAAATTGAGAATTTACTTTGCTGAAAAAAACTCTTATTTTTAGAGAATGCGTTTAGTTGGCGAATATTCTGGACACAAACCAGCAATATTTCAATCCAGTACGAGATTCTCATTGACAACAAATTTTGTTACTAAAATCAGAGAATTTGTTTCTATTTATCTATCACCATCATTACTGAAGGACAGGACCATGAAAACAAAAATGAAATTGGTTTTATTAACAAGTTTATTAGCTAAAAACTTATGAGAAGTGTCAAAGCAAAACAATCCATTAAAAAGCTAAAAGGGACAGTCTTGTTGAAACTGCTTGCAAATTGTTTAGATGTTTTTCGCATGTGTTACGATATATCCATATATAAATTTCTAAACCGATATGTAAAAATGACGTAAACTGTTAGTGGAAAGTGTATTTATTCAGAATTTGTTAATAATAAAATTTTCGCATTGCGTGAGTCGTAATTGAATATATTAGTGACGGTGCAAACTTTGTCTACTTCCATCTGATGCTTTTAGTACGAAATAGAGAACATTCAATTAATTCTTAATGATGATCTCTGGCACTGAAAAGTGCTTTGAATTGTCTCGATCAACAGGATCTGCATTTAGATCCGAGATGGTTCTTTGCGTGTACACTGATGACTTCAGCTAGCAGACTTCTGGTGTAGTAACGCTGTGTGCTCGCCCCGGTGTTAAAAACTACAAGGTTCATCCCCATAGGGTTGTTCGAGCCATTGATGTGGAACAAGGCAACCAATTTTTCTAATGATCTACAATCAAACAGTTCAATCAATCGTCACACTTTTGAACCCGCAATTGCACGATGGCTTGCTTAGATTAGGAACCAACACCGAATATTGTTTGTCTTGATTTGTATTTGTTTTATAGCCGACGAAAATACACCAATATCCCAAATGTATGCAATTATATCTTTTTACACACTTACGATTCGGATACCGATATTTAAGCTTCTCTTCACCAAGCTTGTGTTCAAGTTTTGTATGCACGCAGTTATTTTTATAGCGTTGAAGCGATAAACTTTTTCTCATTATTAAAAGAGTTCTTCGTATAAAAACTAGAAATTAATCTTAGGCACTCAAAATTTACCCTGTTGTCAATTTCTCAGGCAAGAACGACACAACACGGAATTTCATCCGAGCTTGAATGACACAAGATCAGAGTATACCAATTAATTCTTCAAAAATAGTTTTATAGCACTTTTTGTCTTGCTGTCTAGCAACAACCTACCTCTAGCATGCTACACCAACGTTGCCAGGCATACCGATTTATACAGATATTTGACCTCTATACCACAATACAGATATGTTCTCCCAAAATACCGATAATTTACGGATCGTACAGATAAATACCGATTTTTGTTGATAGCATGGATAGACAGGAGAAAAGGTTGCTACGAGACCTTTTTTTTTGCTCACCAAAATGATCTTTGGTGACATTTCTGTGAACTTATGTTGACGAGATTCTGATACCGATAGATTTTTGCGCCGAATACAGATTTTTGGAAAAATGACCTGGCAACGCTGTGCTACACGTAGACTGAAACGTTAGCTATAATTTCGCTTATATTTATAAATTCGCGTACTTCCAACAGCTTCGCTTTTGCATCGATTGACCAAACAGAGCGATGCTTTCCAATTGATATATCGCTTACTCCTACAAAACCGTCGTCTATGGCAGGGAAGTCCGGTATGCCGGAGATTTTTAGCAGACAAAAAAGGACACTGCTCGCTACTAATCAAAATTTCCATTATATATAATTGAAAATACGTGGCTTGATACATTCAAATCGAACTATTTCCAATCATATGATGAAATAATATTAATAATTGATACAAAATAGACTGAGCTGTAAGTGTTTAAAACCTGACCACATTTCTACGTGTATTTTTCCTTTAGTTTCTGATTTGCACCCCTATATAGAAAATGAAGATGTGTCCCACATCAACAAATTAATAATAGAATAATAGTTCTATTGTAATGAGTTTCGCATGTCTCGGAAGTTAATAACAAAAAACTTTTTTCATAGCAACTGCTGATATAAGTCTGGTCTGGTTAGCAGTTAAAGATACCGACTTCTCCGACTAAATTAAATTACCAAATAGCTATTGCTAAACTAAGAAGATTTTGATTTAGTGGTCTTTTTTTGAACTGGCTACAGTCTTATTTGATTAACCGTACTATGATAGTTACAATCGGTGACTGCACAGCCGCACCCTTTCTTACTAACTCGGGGGTACCTCAAGGTAGTCACCTTGGACTCTTTTGATTTTTTATGTATCTGAATGATTTGAACCTTGCACTGCAATGTAAAAAACTATCATTCGCCGATGATTTTAAATTGTACCATCCTATTGAAGACCTGGAAGATGGAAGATTCCTGCAGAAACAGTTAGAAATCTTCTCCAGTTGGTGCGACCTCAATAGAATGGTCTTGAACGCTTCAAAATGTTCCGTAATTTCTTTCTCACGAAAACGAAAATTAGATGTATTCGACTACATCATTTTCCAGACTATTCTCAAACGAGAATCGGCTGTTAAGGACTTAAGAGTTCTGTTGGATTCAACACTTAATTTCAAGAATCGTCTCTAAGGCTAACATTAGTTAGTGTTAAGTCCAAATGTATTTGTTGGATCATTGTAATCTATTGATAAAAATGATGAGGAGGTTTTATGCCTGCTGAAGAGATTGTCCAATCGCATCTCCATCGGGCTTTTCCCTGCTTCAAAATAAATAAATAAACAAATAAATAAATAAATAAATATATAAATAAATATACAAATAAATAAATAAATAAACAAATAAATAAATATATAAATAAATATATAAATAAATGAATAAATAAATAATATATCAAAATTTTCTAACAAGTATCAAAAAGAGAAATAGTTTAGATACGATATATTGATCGGGATGTGAGGCTTGAAGTGCGTTCTAAACCATTTGGCATGGTGACTATTTAATTGTCTTTCTTAATAGTTGAAAATATCAGGAATCTAATTGGTACCTTTTATGGTAATTATAATGTGAATATAATTGTGATTGTTATCTGCGAAAATTACTTGGCGTTACCCTCGACAATCATCCCAAAATTCCAACCAGGTGGCAATTTCGGAAAAATGAAAATATTATCCAACGCATACCAATAAATGGCCTTCATATGAGATGGAAAAAAGGAAATGTAAATGGATTTTAATGGAGATGAAATTTGACTTTGTTTTATAGCGATTGACATAACCGTTTAGCGTCGCAATCGTCTGCAGAATGGAATTCGTTTGAGGGCGAAGTAGCATATCCGATGAAATGAGTTTTCATCGTTCCATTCACAGTGTTTCGCTTTGAAAAAAATTATAACGTTTTTCATACTCTCTGCTTTATAGGCTACGGACATATTGCACCAAAGACGCACATGGGTAAGATATCAACAATCTTTTACGCTATCTTGGGAATTCCGTTGATGCTGCTGTGTCTATCCAACATCGGCGACATAATGGCTAGCTCATTTAGGTAATCAGGGACTCAGTTTTTATGTTGCGTTTGATGGTATAGATTGCCTAGCGTGTATTCTGATTTACTTATTCGACAATCTATATTATCTTAAACTCAATGCTACAGTTTACCTAACAATAAAACACATTTCTGGGTTTATGCGTGAGTTACATTCGTCGATGATTGCGTTTAGTTGCCCGGTTAAACATTTGAGCAAACCACATGTAAATATATTTCAATGACTATATATTTCAACTGATTGTAGTATCACATCTGAACGTAAAATGGGATTCGTTTTTATAGATTTACCATCATCCCATCAAAACATTTGCATATACCGGCGACATCTGAACCACCAAGAACCACCAGGCTGAGTTCTCACTCCCACCTTCGAAAGCTTCCCAGATATAGCGCTTATGATAATTTTTATGCCGTATCCGTTCTGAAATCTTTTTTTTTTTGCGAAATCCTGTTATTTCTCTTCTGATCCTAATGTTTCTTGATATCTTAGTAGGTATTTCTTCTTACATTCTTACGTTTTCTGCACAGGTTCCTCTACTGGCGGGTTTGCTGCTACGTGTGTACTCGAGAGCCCAAGCGAACCAACTCAAAGCGAAGCCGCACTGGACGGGGTACAATCCGACAAGGGTGAGATATAAAGTATTAGGAAATGAGAATTTACACAAGATCACTCTACCTTGGATTCCACTTAGTTTTCTTTAAAATTGGAACGATGCTTTACCTTAGATTACTCTTTCGTTGGGTTTCACCGCATATTAGATATCCTTTTGCTCCTTTTTTGGTTCAATGTTTACTTGCGAGCCAAATATAATTTCATGCGCATGAATGAATGTGCCCTGGAAAGTAAACTTGCATCCGAACAGTAGAGCCTTGATCTCGTGGAAATAACAAAGGTAACACTCGATAAAGAAAGGTCCCGTTTTTCCATCTTCAACCAGAGCTAAGATAAAGCAATAACACTCCGGACGATGGCTGACTATTGTTTTATCGTTCTCTATTTATTTTTCCAGGCGGAGCTCGATGCGGTCGCAACCGGCAGGAACCAGTATCCGACGTTCTGTGCGGAATTCACAACGCTCGGCTGATTCCGGATTCGATCCCTACTATGATCCAGGCATAGCCCACGCCTATTCAGAAGCAGATTGCAGGTAATTGAATTATCGGTGACACAAATCATTCGAAATGCGAAATTATCACGCATTCCCAAATGAAAATAGGATTAGTATCGAGATTTTGATGAACTCAAATATTCAAAATAGAAATTAACCACTAACACAAGAGACATAAAAGTGTATTTGTAGGAAATGGTACTTTTCGTTGTTTTGATCTTAAATCATCACCGGCTGACATCAACGTGAGATGGTGAAGTTAGTTCAAATATGATTTTGTAAAATCATTTGTACGGGCACAAGTTTTACCAACTCTGATTTGGGTATAAGTTTTGTTAGTGACACTGAATAATTTCAATATTCTTATATGTAGGTGAGTTTTGAACGCATTTTTTTTGGTGAATTGAAAAAGTTTCATTGATTGTATCGTCTATTTTGCTATATTCTGGTTTCGAGGCCTCGAATGAAGTTTCCGTAAAACTTCGAAATTGAAGTCAATCGCAATCTAAGGCACAAATCTCCAAATATAAAGGGGAACGTGCCATTTGAGTCAATTTGTTCTGATTCATGCAGCCTAACGGAGTTTAATTTCCAACTCCGTGCATACAGTCGAAAGTTTTTCTAGACCCGAACAAGTTTATTTGGGGCTTAGAAACAAATGCATACAACAGTATTGAAAATCTTGTTATACTTTGCTCTCAAGCAAAAAACTCCTACTGCTGGAATAGGAAGAAAAGCCGCTTACACAAAAATATCCCTATTTTTGCTAAAAATGGACGGATTTGAACAGTCTACGGGTTGTTGGATAGTTATTACCATGTGAAATCTAAGTCTCAGAACAAACAAAATATGTTTTGAGACTTAGATTTCACATGGATTTCAAGGACAATTGTGACAGGTATTGTCAAAAAACTGAAAATTTTCACATAAACCATCGTACAACTCGAAAAGTAAACATCCGATCTCAAAAACATTCATAGAGTTTAGGTCGCCGTTAAGACTTTCAATTTGCAACTAGTTTGATCACAATCCGTCCAGTCATTTCTGAGATCTCCACCGCTTTGCTAACAACATTCAACTCACACAGGCATACACACTCGGAAATTCGCTCAGTTCATATAGTAAGTAACAAAAATCGTGTGAAGAAGGTACTTTAATATCGTTTTTTTTTGGAAAAATCAAATAAAAAGTTTAGTAAAATTAATCATTAATTTATTTCTATTCAAATTTTTTTTTAGATTCTATGACAGAAATAGAGGTTTATCTATTTTCAAAGTTTCGTATAATTCGAAAAAGAACATAAGTTTCAGGAAGCAATACAACAAAAAGGTGTTTAAATATTCTATAACTAAAACTAGTATAAAAATTTCGAATTTTGACGAAATATTTTACGAAAATGCTTGTAGATACCACTACTACAAAACAAAAACACTTATTGAAAAATCGGCACCCTCGTGAAAAATGGGGGGGCCACTTCAGAAATTTTTACTCTATATTAAGAGAAGGGAACAATTCCAATCAAAGATTCTTTTTTAGGCTCCAAAATCAACTTCTGGTTCGTATACAAAAAATGCGTTTTGGTGTAATTGCGACCACTGAGTGCTGAAATAGTAAGGTAAAGTCCCTTACACAAAAATATTGATATGTCCGTTAAAAATAAACGGATTTTAACAATATATGGCTTATTTGACAGCTGTTACCGTGTAGAACTTAAGTGCCGAATTATGTTTGGTTTACGAGACCGAATGTGACAGTCATTGTCAAAAAACTGAATTTTTAACATAAAAGTTTGAATAGCTCGAACAGTAATCATAAAATCTAAAAACAAACACAATAGCGTAAATACTTCTTGGAAGACCTTTTCTTTACAATCTGTTTAGTCACAATCGGTTCAGCCAATTCTGAGAAACACTCCTTCTAATTTGGCACACACAGACATTTGCTCAGTTCTTCGAGCTGAATCGATTAGTATGTGACACTCGGACCTCCGGGCCTCGGAAAAGTTATCCAAAGTTTGAGCGAATGCTATACCTATTTTGATATTTCTAAAAAAAATGTAAAAAGGGTAGAAATTGTATAAAACCATAAAATTATTCCTTTTAATCTAATCCCGTAACAATGGATTAAGCATTTCATGAGATTTAGAAGTGAGTTCGTCTTCAAAGTTTTTATCATTATTTATGGTACTTTCAGAAACGGTGTTCAGAGACCAGCATAACTAAAAATAATTCGTATGTCCATGGTTTTGAGTCCAACTTTGAACATTTTTTGGTATCGTCAACTTCTATGACAGTTTGTCGAGGTACCAACATCACCTGGACAATTCCTCGTGATCCCATCTACCAGTCATGAAAGAACACCAGCTGGATGCGAGATTCCCAGAATTATTTCCTAGATACCTATAAGAAATGCCCTTGGCATCGAAAAACTTTTGTAGTGTGATTTAATAAACATATCTTTAAACAAAAAAAAAATGACGATTTGAATTTTAAAAACTCATCACTCTGTAATTTCAAAATTGAAAGTCGAAATCGGATAAAATTCGCCAATTTTGTATGGGATCACCATTACAATTTCAATTTTTGTTTATTAAGTTCGTTTTGGCCTTCTTTTAGCTCCTCTATTTCCGATACTTTCGGACACGGAATTCGGAAATCGGTGTAGCCGAAGACAGTTAAATTCGCCTAATGGATTGAAAACCATTTCATTAGGTTCGAAATTTGTTGTGCGTTCCCAAAAAATGTGTGAGCACCTTCCGGGATCGAAAACCGAATACCGGTAAAACTGAAATAAGTTTATTTGGTCATCGACTCTCAAAATCTGTGAACCCGATAATACCACTGACAGACATGTGATTTCCGTACAATGGTTCCTATACAACGCTGAACGCGAACAACGATGAGGTGACAGACATGTTTTGCGCACAGAAAGAATATACAGTGGAAAGAAACAACTCAAAACTTTGCTTAATTTTCCAGCTCCGATGGTCGATAATATAGAAACCATTAATTTATGCGGTTTGAAGTGTAGTCCTAATAACTGATTTATGACAGATATAATCAATGCCTCTCTGAATTAAAACTAATTTTGTGTGTAAGTGTTCTTCGGATGACCATTTCACTCATATCAAATTTTAAGGTTGAAAGGTACATTTATGACATTTTTGTTCTGGGATACATGATTTTTACCTTCATTATTCAAATGTAATTAGCATTAGGGAAAATTTGATGTTCTACCACGATCATTCTTTCCTTTATGAATTCAATATATCTATCTATATATATATATATATATATATATATATATATATATATATATATATATATATATATATATATATATATATATATATATATATATATATATATATATATATATATATATATATATATATATATATATATATATATATATATATATATATATATATATATATATATATATATATATATATATATATATATATATATATATATATATATATATATATATATATATATATATATATATATATATATATATATATATATATATATATATATATATATATATATATATATATGATGTTCTACCGTAAAATCCAATAAAAATAGAAAATGGAGGAAGTATGAAAGGCTTATAGAATTAATTTTCGGAACACTAGCACTATTTTTCATGCAACGAAGCTGATTTGTACCGAAAAGGTGATTAATCACCAAATTTTGTTTGTAAATCATGCCGACTTTTGCAAAATACGCAAAAATTTCAAGTTGTTCAGTAATAATTCTTTTTTACCAGCATATACACAATAAGCATAAACTTTTAACATTGAACCTCAAAATAGTAAATAAATCTAAGATATTCTTATTATGTAACCAATAAAAACGACACACACATATTCAAAAAAAAATGCAGTTTATTCATTACGAAATTTTCATAAAAAGGATTATGTTTATCATAAAGCTGATTTTTAAACTTGAATTTGAAATCATGCCGAAATAGATTTGACATAGCTTTGATGCTTCGTTTTACTTCATAACGCTTATGAAAAATGGTCTACTAGGCTGGAATATAATCTCATAATGATTTTATTATGATTTTGAGGAGTTTAAAGTTGTGACTACACAATTGGTTTATTGATGTATTGGATATTTATCGTTAATTATTACCACACAAAATTCATTCAAAATATGAATCATTATGTGTTCTAAATCCATTTCATTAACAAATTAACTTGTTATTGAATAGAAAACAATAACTCAATAGTGCTGATTTTATGTACAAATTTGAATATATTGTTTTCCTTATTTGTATTAAAAATCCAAATTTATGAACATTTCTTGGTTTGATGGGTTTTTTGAAAATAAGCTAAAAGGTTGATGAAGTGTATAAGTTTTATGCTGCTGGCTGCCATCGCTCGTTAATGGCGCTAGTAGCAGTAAACAGTGATGTGCACAGTAAAACGATAAATGATCGTAGTACGGAAATCACCGTTGTATCATGATGCTCACGTGATACCACCGTGATTTAGGGTGACAGACATGTGATTTCACGGTGTACTGTGAATCCAATATCACATGTCTGTCATAAGCATAAACCTCATAAACTTATGTGAAATTTTTATACTAATCATCCTGTATCTTCTGAACCGGATATCGGATCTGATAAAAAAAACAAACAGTTTTTATGGGACCTAAAGATCTTTCATTTGAATATTAGATGGATGACATTATTTTATTTCATTACATATATCATCCTGTAGTTACGAAACAAGAAGGCGGATCCAAATGTGATTCAGAAACCTTATATGGGAGCATAGGACTGTTCATATGAGTGTGTAGAGATCAGTTAAACCATCTCCGAGAAAAATAAATAAAAAATTTTTTTTCACACTCAAATTTGCATATCTCGCCAACTTCTTCGAATGGCAGGTATATGGATATTAGAAGCTGTGTTCTTCCAGCAATTATTGCTGCAAGCAGTATAAATCAATATAAATATGGAATTGTTTTTAATTTTAAAATACTGCCATCTTTCTGATACATATGTTATGTTGGAACGATTATGTTGCTAAAAACGAACTGTGTTAAAATCGAAACGTCGGGGCATTCGCCCCGAGCTCAACGTTTCTATGACGGCGGTAAACGAATCCTTGGGACATTTTTTTTTGCTCGTTCAAGTCATCTTTCCGGAGAATGGAGTTCAGCTTTTTTTTTTATCACTAAACCAACGATGAAGGCGGCAAATCTTATTTTGCCCCGGGTTTCAAATGTTCCCGGTATGCCACTGCACACATATAAGCGTACTCAAAAACACAAAAATCTTGAAAAAATTAGTCGAATGGTACATGCTATTCGGTTTAAGGGCTGAGGACAGTACCGTAAAGTGATCGGTTTTTTGCTATTTTCCCGTTTCAAATTATATTTTCTTGGAAACGGTGCAGAATATAGAAAAACCCACCTGACAATGTCTTCGAAATTTAGTTGAGAATATTCTGTGAAATTTTCAGAATGATTCATTGAGTTTAGCGGCCGTGATGTATTTTTTTCTGACTGAAGAACTGCTGAAAATTGGAACGCTCGGAAATGCATACCTCTACTTGTTCATCGAATATCTCGGCTTTGAAGGCTTGTATCATAAATCTACCGTGACAAAGTCTAGATAATTTAGTTTAGACGCGATTAGTACATAAAAACATATATGTTATCGCGATAAAAATAAAGTCTTGTATTTTCCTGTGGAACAAAGTCAGTTTCAATGCATCCGCCATTTTTTTCGCTTTGGTTTCCTGATAGGATTCTGAAAAAGGAGAGAGAAATAAAATTGGCTCGACAAGGCTGCCAAACACACAGACGTTTCATTGCATATAAACACATTTTTTGTTTCGCAATATATTTTCATTGTTCATTGGAATCTATATAATGTTCAACCCATACGATAGATTTATGTGATAAAATTTCTCACCAAAATAATAACATGTATGCTGGCAACTCGGTACAGTTTGCTCATGTACGAGAGAGTACAAGAGAAATACGATGCGCAAAGGGAATTGAGCGAGCCACGTGGTCGATTTAAAACGCAACACGTGACCCTCTGTCCTCAGACCTTAATAGTCGGTTTTCACTGTGATGGCACAGCCTTCTATATTAGAAAGGAAAAAAATAGCGATAAAAACTTGAACTGAGAATTCTTATGTCGTTTTTCATTGAAAACAATCGTGGAATGTTTTTGCTCGATTCGGGCACTTTTCGTGCAGTCGAGAAATTCAAACAGATGCACTGTGTTTCATTGATTTGCATCGCACGAAAAATGCACTTTCGCGGGCTATTATTTTGCATCCGTTTTCTTTTCCGAGTAGGAAGTGTGCAAACCAAACTTTACAAAACCGTTTCATTGATCGACTCTCAGGGCAAAACACTGGCCCCGAGCGAGTGGAATCAATGAAAAACGACATTAAATTGAATAATGGAAGCTTCAATGAACAGAGTTTTTAATACATTACTAAACTGTTTATTTCTAGTTTTTAGAAAATTATACACCAACATTATGAGATGTTAGCTACAAATCTCCACGGTTTTTTTCATATCTAATGTTTACTTGATCCTATAATCCAAGTACCTGAGATACGAGGTCGCTGGGGAGTAATGACGTGATTAAACTTCATCGTGCAAGCAGTAAACAAGACTTGTACATTCGTAACATTGTTGCCGAAGAAAGGGTCGAGCTCTGCGTTTTCCATTCTCTTGGCATGTTATACAGTATACACGTTTAAAGATGTTCGAGACCAGCATGGGAAAATAGCATCCTCACTATCACATTATGCACTAGTGTTTCCTTTCTCCCGTCGTTCCCAGCAAATAAACTGTAGTTGATCGATTCCTTCAATTAATGATACTGTTTGTTGTTTGTGAACAATATGCTAAATACTTGTTTTACTTATTGGTACTAGAACAAGGTAAACCAGTGCAAGGCAGCATGGTTCAAAGGATTAGTTGCTAACAAGTACAATAATGGCCATGGTGATACCGTTCTCTATTCGTGTGTAAATTTGTTGTCCTTAATGGTGCTTCTTCCTAATATAGGACTTGATCCACTCCCATGTGCCAATCTAAATTTTTTGTTGTTGTTTTGTCCAGATCCAACTACAGTAAATCGTAGAATATGAATTAGAAAATTATTTCAGTCTCCTACTACATTGAGATCTTTCATCAAGACCATTCCATAAACCGCAGTATGATTGCATCATGCTAATTAACAACACCTTCATTCATGCGTAAAATAGGAAACTACAATCTGTATTCAACATGTTCAGTAATGCAAATGCATTTCTGTTATTTCCAACGCAGTGTACCAGCCGTTATCAGTATAGGGTTTATTACATTTCACAACTGCAGAAGCCTGCAGTTTCTTTAATGTTGCATGTAAATATAGGTATAGGGTGACTTATTCCTTCTGACAAGCAAGTATTGTTCCGCTGTATGGAGATGGATGAGCGATTACAATTTATGCATTAGGAATCATATTTATTTTTATTTAGTTTCTCGGTTGGGGCTTAATGGTTCACTTTGCGTTTCGTTAATTGATTGGTCATCAGTGCTGTTGATAGAAACGTCGTTGTGGGGTCTTACCATTTTCATTTTATCCTTGTAGTTTTCCAAGTGTTGACTGTTTTATTAGTCGTGTCCGACGTACAATGGGGTCTCGTATATCGCGGATCACCAGGGGCGTGAAAAGTGAATCCGCGATATACGGGACCCAGAGCATATGGGATTTCGACTGATTGGGGCTGTGAACGGTTATCTCGCTTCTGTTTTTAAAATTTAAAGTCATTTGGCAGACAATTATTTGAGAACTACTCCATCAGGGGCGCTTTGAAAAGAGCATAAAAAAATTCATATGTTTAAAATAGAGAAAACAATTTGAACATGAAATATCGCCGAAAATTTTAGTATCTGGAATCTTCCAACAACTTTCCGAGAGACTAGAAGTTCAACTAGTCAAAATTATACTTCGGAATCGCTCCATCAGATGGGAATAGTGTGTTTGCTATGGAAGATATCTCTCTTCTAAGCACTGTTCAAAAAAGCACTCTGCTCCTAAATCATCACACCTTTGAGCTATGTTGTATTTAGAACTAGCGCACTTGCCCCGCTGAGAATTGCACACTAACTTTTTTGATGAGAGCATTGGCGGAGCTATTCTCAACTAACTGTCTGTCAAATAACTGTGTGGGTCCTAGTATCTAGAACAAGATTGCCGAAGACTGCATGGCTCTATCTGTTGACAGAAGCGAGATAACCGCTCACAGCCCCAATCAGTCGAAATCCCATATGCTCTGGGTCTCAAACATCGCGGTTTACCGGCAATAAGAGATCCGCGTTGTACGAGACCCCGATGTACCTTATTGTACATTGGATGCCGGTGATGGTTTAGTTTTTGATAGTGTTTAATTGTTGTTAAACTTGTGTCCGAGGTACTAATGCCGCTTTGAACCCGTGTAGAAGTAGTTTGAATATATTTGAACATAGTTTTCTTCCTGTCTAGTTACTCAAAAGAGCAGTTACTGTAGGTGACTAGCAATATACATGGAATCCTTGAGTTCTATACGAAAATCACAGAAGGTAAAGGTTTCTTTAAGCATATACTTGACAAATGCAGGAGAATGTTAGGAACTTCGAAGCCAAAGTATAGTCTGATAAACAAGTGATTTTTGAAGTTCTAAAGGAGCTTATGTATTTTTAAAAGTTGTAAATTTTTACTTTTGGGGCCCTGATACAAGCATTATTGTGGAAACATGACAAAGCAGTGGATTCCAGTTGAAATTTTTGAAATAAAAAGACTAGAAATGGGTGTCTAAAATCGTTGGCAAACTGTCGGGGTTGAAGTCAATGAGCAGCGTAAAATCAAAAGTCCTCTTCTTGGCAAACAATTCAAAGGCAGTAGAATACAACGGAGAACAGAAAAATGAAATAAAAGGTTGATTTTCTTGTATTGTTATTTTCAAATCGCATTCAGCCTTTTTGGGACACCCTATAATATAACTTTTATATCTCCAACTTTCGAAAATTATAATGTTTGGAAGAGTTAACAGTCAGAATTAGAGTGTGGTTCGAAATTCCCCATGTTCCCCTACGTGATTCAAGTAACCGAGGAAACAATTCTTCCACACCTCCTTTTCAACGGTAGAATTTCTCCGCACTGTGTCATGATGTCGTCTCAAATATATTTCTCGCTAGCGCCTGATGTTAGACCATCCACATTCACTGAATGTACTTGATGTTCTAATATTTTACATAGTTTATATTGTCGATATCTTTGGAAAATTCAATTGGTTAACGCTACAGATATAAATTAATTAATATAACGTTATAAAATTTAATCAGTTGAAGCAAGTGCATCTGCTTTGAACCATTGTGCATTTGCAGCAAAAATCTTTGTAATCTGTTAGAAATTCTAGTGAAATATTTAAAGCATGCATACACGGAAATAAATCCGTTACTGTTGTCATAATAACAATTATGTTTCGTCTTCGACTCGTCAGTACATAACAGTTTATGTTGAACTGTTATGTAACCTATCAGCTCAACATAAACCGCTAGGCAGACATAAAGTTTCTGCTACTTACAGAACACTTTTTTTATTTGCACCGAAGTGCAACGTCTTTACTGTCGTGCCGAACGTAATAGTTTCATAGTTTATTTTAAATATGTTACCGTAAATAGACAACAGACATCCCACCGTTGGAAATCAACGAGACTGATAATAACGATTAGACCAAAGTGAGTTCACAAAGTACCTTAGGAAAATCCATATACCATAAACGTCCATACAATGTCTTATGATAAACGCATATTTTTAGTTTTCCTCGAGAAAGGCCATCAAAAACGGCCGAAGCCTCGGGCAATTTTATAAACAAATCGTGTGCCTATTTCCATTTGAGCGAGAAAGCCGCACTTCTTCCGATAAAACTCCAAATCTGTTGATATATACAAACTTCACCTTAATATTTAAAATAAAATGATCTTTCAAACATTTTTCTAAAACTATGTGTTTTCAATTTGCTTTCATATTTCGTCCGAGATAGTCTTCATAATAAACTACTTACAACCGGTGTGACAAAATTTATTAACAATACATTGTAAATGAACAATATGACGATTTCGAATTGAGTAAACCAATCGAACAAAAGCTTCCACGAAAAAATACAATAGTTATTGACTTCAAATGAGCTTACTTACGATCTTCGGTACAAGGAATTGAAAGCTTTCTTAAAGCAGATACACCTGGTTCTAAAGCGGATGCGTTTGTTTCAGCTGAATAAATAGAACAGTGCTGCATACATTCAATTCCACACGAGGTGCAAATCAATTGAATTTGCTGAAGATATCAACAATAAGCCCAATGTTGATAAGAAAAAAACATCGCTTACAACATACCAGTGTATAGGGAGCATTATGTTTCAAAAGAGCGTGTACATGATCTGCACTCAACCACTAACGATCAACTTATTCGAAAAACCTTGTTGCAGTACGGCAAAGCCATTTTAGAGAAAAGGATGAATTTTTCCCCGTGTCCACAAAGGCATGCGCTTGAAGCCATTATCTTCGTATATGACTTTCGATCAGGGCTGAAGGATTCCATGTAAATCGCTGGTCACCTACGACATTCAACAGGCTAACAATATTATCAAAAACATGTTTACTATGGTAAGCTTAAGCTCAGCTGACGTAAACTGACCGTAATTGAACTTCATGAGTAAGTATGAAAATGATTATCAATCTCACCGTACGTTCCCACCATTTTGCAAGTTTCTATCAAATAATCAATAACGATGCCAGCCTCGAACAAAAACTGTGCTATTAACGAAGTAAGTTCTATACTCGTTGTGTCTGAACACCGCGGGTACCACTGCATCTCCATGAGTATCATTGGAATGGAATTATATTAGTAAGGATTGGATATCTGGATATGCTCTAGCAAAATATCTTTACTTCTGCTCTAAGAAGCAAAAATAGTAAAAGTAGCTTGCAATACTGCAGTTATAGCGACGCAAAAACTCGCAGTGAATGCACCTTATTCTATCTTACCCTTAAAGTCAATCTATCAAACAGAGACAGAAGATCTCACTCTAACTAATAGTTGTTGTATATGAGATTACTACTGGAGTTGAGATGAATGGGGATATCGTTACCCTATATCCATACATCTATTCAATGAATGTCTCTATTTAGTAAATGAAGTTTCATCTGCTATCGTCGGTAACTAATCACATTCACCGGAAATGGACAATTTTAAAGCCAACTCAATATTCATTTCATCAAGAATAATAGCTAAATGAGTCTCAATCATTAAAAACGAATTTCAATTGCATAGACGATCAGAAATTTCGATGTAGTTTATTATTTTCTCTTAACAGAATAGCGGTGCCGGAAATACGATGAATCAGTACAGCTATTCTTCAATATTATCTGAGCAACGAATGAATCTCAAATTTGCAAATTAAAGAAAATCAGGAAAAACGGCTGTCTCAGTCTTATAATACAAACGAATGTTGTTTAAAGTTTATGTGAAACTTACTAACGTTTATCGTGGAACTAAAATAAACTTACTAAGGTCGATCGTTTGCGAATTAACATATGACTTTTATTTCGAACCTATTTGCGTCACAGTCATTTTTACCCTTCTTGTATAGAAAGGCTATGTAATCATTCGTGAAAATCTGAGGTTGAACCAAAGCCATCTACCATTCGACTTTGGTCGTCGATGTTAATAAATAGATGTATGTATGTAAAAATTGGCTCCACCGACATTCACACTATTAGATTCAAACTACAAGATCGTGTAGTCTCATACTCTGCTGTCGAATTTCATCCGGATCCAATTTTTGGAATGATGAGTGACGAGTGTGAATATTTTCAATCTTAGAGGCATAATTCCCTTAAAAAATATAATATCGTAATAATATCGCTGATAGCTAAACAAATCTCGACCATACCAGTGTCCGGTTGTCCCGGGACTCCGAAATGAAACTCACATTGATGTCACAAAGATGGCTTTCACCTGCTCGAATTAAGTTAAGACATCAATCCCATCGACCACTGTTGAATATTATTCAGATCCGTCGGTTTCGGTATTACAGGATGATGAGTGGGGACATTCATATCTGTTATATACGTGTAGACATTTATTTTTTTTCTCTAATTCATCCGACAATAAAAGGTCTGAATGAATATAATGTAGTCAAGTTATAAAATAGTGGAACGTAACACTTTCTGCGCAAATTTATGTGTAGGTTCGCTGAAATCGAATAGATGTTCAACAGTCCCATGCTGTTATTATTATCATCTACAGTCCACCGCTCTACCAACTGAGCTATCGAAGGTTGCTTCCCATGCTGTTATCGGTTCATAGAATCCAAGGAAAAAGACATAAAAAGGATACGAAATCTGCAAGCCTAATATAAATTGTCAGATCTTCTTAGTTGATTGCAAAAAATCTCATTTTGAGTACGACTCGATTCCAGTTTTAAAAGTACCGATAGCTAACGAAATAGCTTGAGGTTCTACCTACAATCTCAAGAACAGCCATTGTTGAAAAATGCAATAGCAGTTTCCTCCGCTACTGCTTGATTTATTTTCGAGGGAAAACATCAGCTTGCATAGTCTAATGTTCCAAACGCACTGAATTTCCACTCAATGACAACTAGGAAAACTACTTTTGCGTTTTGCAAAAATGGTCATTTTCCTAAGATTGTGAAATGCCTTTTAATCAATTTGAATAATTTATAAATGAATTAAATGATTTCAGTCTCACAGACTGTTGTTTATTTTTATCCGGATCCTTGTTCTGATTTCGTAGTGACAAAGAAATGAATGTCGGTTTCTCATTATTTTTAACTAATGTTAACAAACCATTAATTGCTGATTTTTCCGACTAAGGCCACACCGCTACCGCTGACAGCCATGTGATTCCCGTACAGTGATTTCTGTACGCGTACAACGATGAGGTGACAGACATGTTTTACGCACAGAATGAATATACAGTGAAATGAAACAACTCCAAACTTAGCTTAATGCTGATCGATAATATAGAAACCAATAATTTTTGCGGTTTGAAGTGTATTCCTACTATTTGATTTATGACATATATAATCAATGCCTCTCTGAATTATTAAACTAGTTTTGTGTGTGAGTGTTCATCGGATGACAGTTTCACTCATGTCAAATTTTATTGTTTCTAAAAAATAATAGTATTTAAAAAAAATTTAGGTTCATTATTTTGATGCTCTACCGTAATGTTTACTGACATCAAATAAAAATAGAAAATGGAGGATATATTAAAGGTTTTTAAAACTGATTTTCGGAACACTAGCACTATTTTTTATGCAACCAAGCTGATTTCTACCAAAAAGGTGATGAATCACCTAATTTGGTTTGTAAATCATGCCGACTTTTGCGATATCCGCATAAATTTCAAGGCGTTCAGTTAAATTTCTTTTTTTTCGCACATATTCATGATAAAAATAAGAGCGCATAAACTTGTAACATTGAGCCTTAAAATAGTAAATAAAATATTTTTAGTATGTAACCATCAAAAACGGCATGGTACACATATATTCCAGAAAAATGCTATTGCGTTTATTCATTACGAAATTTTCGTGAAAATGATTATGTTTGTCATAAAACTGATTTTAAATCATTCCGAAATAGTTTTGACATAGGTTTGACGCTTCATTTTGTTTCAGAAATCTTATGAAAAAAGGTCTACTAGGTTGGAATATAATCTCATAATGGTTTTATTAGAATTTTGGGCATGTTCAAAATTTCACAACACGAAATGGTAACGAAATTACTCCAGATCTGTTTTCTTAATAACTTTTACCTTGTTTTAAGTATTTTTAATTTGTGTATGTAAGATTGTTGTTGACACCAGGTTTATTACGAGAACATTGTTTAAATAGTGGAAAAAGGTCCAAACACGAAACAATAAAACTAACCGAATCTATAAATAGACCCTATCGTCTGGGTTGACGGCTCAATGCATACAAGTGTTACAAGTCAGTTGTCATATGTTCGAGCCCCGACATGGAAGGATTCTTAGGGTCAGTAGGATCGTAGCACTAGCCATGCAATGATTTCTGTACGCTAAGAATCGGCTGCGAAGTCTGTTGTAACAGAAAGGCCAAATTCCACAAAAGAAATGTTATGCCAAGACTTTGCTTTGCACGTTTGCTAGCTTCAGTCTATGATAATCCATGAACGGAGACACATCAGGTGCGCAGGGTGCCATCTACGCCAACTGGCACTATTCAACTGGTGCTTCAGTCAATATCTACATATCTGCTGTTGGACATTCGCAGTGTGAGTTTCGCTTCAAACAAAAGTGATTGCATTTGCATTGGAGGAAAAGAAAACGAAAAGTGGACAACGATAGGGAACATTATGCAAAATCAGCCATGGCTCTAAATGTTATCAAAATAACTATTAAGATTACTTTCTTTGCAAATCATCAGTTTAGTGTAATCCTAGAATAATTTGATAGGTTGCACACTTTATGCTGGGTGAAATTCGCACCAATCGAATGCAAATAAAGCCAGCAAACGGCATATCAATATCTTAGAAAATAACACTTTCTAAAAGCCTAAATTGAATTCCGCAATTACATCATTCAGCTGTTGGTCGTTGCATGCGAGTAACAGAAAAAGTCCATTTAATCGTCCCGAAAAATTAAAAATGATAATCCGAAAAAAATATTCAACCTTTAAATTCTATACGTTGGTATTTTGTAGCCGATAGAACCGCTCCTTTGAACTTTTGATCTATTATGTTCATTATTCGCTCCGTTCGCAGTGCGACTTTCGCTTCAAACAAGTGCGGAAAATTCATCAAAGTTTGAACACAACGGAGAGAATATATATACAAATCGACAGTTCGAAGGGCCAGTGATACAATCTGCAATTATGGTCAAATCATTTAGTTCCAAACCTGTTGGTTGGCTGTTGGAATGGTTTCTTTCATTGAGAATGCCTGACAATTTTAAGCTCTGTTATCTACTACAAGTTTGAAAAGTTTGAAAAAGTATTATTCGTAACTTGAATTGAAATCTGAAAGTTATTTTATGAAACCATCTAGCCCGAAATACAACTAAACCTTGTTTTACATTCAATTATTATAATTATTATCTTGTTTTGTATCCCTTAGTATATTTACGTTGAACTGACGTCACTAACATGCGTGACGTTTACTTGACATTTAAAATGTGTATTGAAGAGAATTTTTGTTTGCCGTTTTACTGTTTTCATTCTCAGCTAACTAACGGTATACTGGTACGAAAACAACAACGTTGTTTGCCTTGATTGTCATGAGAATATCAACAGTTATAATAGTTACATGTATAATCGGAACAGCCAGAGAAAAGAACAACAATGGCAATATTAGAATATTTTATCTGATTCTCCGTATTGAATGTTACCTGGTGTGTTCGAATTGTGTGGAATCGAATTGATATATTGGCGTAAGAAATGTTTCGAATGTCTTTTGCAGGAATGCATAAAGGTTCTACATCATAGCAAAGTCTTGATATCACCCGTAAAATAAAAAACCAGTGATGTTACAGCAGAAACAATCAGATCTGTGTGGTTCTAAGCAGTTTATTGTATTTTGACAGAAATTTTTTTATTTTGAATTATACAATATATTGTTTTTACGATTCATAATTGCATATATTATATTTATGATATCCTCAACAATATGCAATATCAATTGTAACGACGCTTAACATAAACCGCCCCACCCCGCGAATATTTCCATGTCTTTTTTTATCCTGTGACGACAAGTATGATCAAAAACATAATTAAGGTGACGATACTTCCATGCATCTCAGCTCCAGTAGCCGTCATCTCATATATTCAAATCATAAGTTAGAGTGAGATGTGCTGTCTCTGCGTTATCCACTAACTCTAAGGGTGTGATGATAATAGATGCATTCGCTTTTAAGTTTTGCATCGCTATAATAGCAGGAACGAGCAATTGCCGAACTGTTTTGTCTGCGGTATTACTTCTTAGCAACCGATGCGAGGACATTGTACTCGATTTCACTACCATTCGTTGATAGTCGAGTAATCCGCAAAATAACAAGAGGACTCTACTAATGCGATTATTGTTGGTGCAATAATCCTGCATATCCGTGTCTCGGTTCCTTTGTAAGTATTTACGTTGATGTATTTCGTTATGACGCCATGTTTTCATATCCCTAGTATCACGTTTTTGTTTTCATCTTATATATTGAAACTACTTATTCATGTTATCGCCCTTTTAGGTACATTTAGGTTAGACACTATTACAGCAAAACCCTAATATATATCAATGAAACAGTTGCTTCGAAACAAAAACTGCTATAAATCATATCGACACGAAGTCTGCCCAAACTAAACGTTGAAATTTTGTTAGGGGAACTTCGACAACCAATATGACAATTCTGCTACAGCAATTGTAGCACATGTATCGAATAGCATGGATCGTAAAATCTGATTAATGAAACGATCCTATTCTATCCCTACTCGAAGTTGTAACTCTAGCATGGAGTTGTGTAACAATAATTCTATTATACGTCATTCAATCCACGCTCTATCGCTTCCATATTGGCGTCAAACTTCCAAGATACTTCTGATCAATTCTGGTTCCTTTCAATCCAACGCTTCCGAAATTATACCAGAAATGGGGAGGAAATTCCAAAAACTTTCTATGACTGTCGCTCAACTAAACAATAAAAAGTTACATAACTGTCGCTCAGAAAGTTTTCGTATTCGTTTTTGTCGGTTTCATTGCCTGTGCTTCGCACCAAAGAAGGCAGATACGTAGAACATCATCGATTCGGAAAAGCAAAAGTGCAAACCGAAGAAACAACAAGTTTACGTGTACCGTTGACTGCCGTTCCTGTAAAATGAAAAAAAAAATCAAATTGAATCCAATTCGCAAAATCAAATCCAATCCACTTAATGGAGCTATTATATTTTCCGTGTAGCTACGAATGTTTTATACACGGAACCGCAAAACAACCTAATTTTAAGTACATTCCACCCAATTTGGGGGTTCCGTTCAATAACCTAATTTTAGGTAAAGTAGCTCTAGGTAGTTTTCGTAAGGCAAGTGCATAAAAATACTTGAAGATGAGTTTTATTTACTCTACAGTTGAGTCGTTTGGACTCAATTTCAGGTTTATATGGTTTACTTAATTTTAGCTTATTGAACGAAACTGTCGCTGTTGAGTGGTTTTGCTATTTGTATTTTGACAACAATGGAAGGAACGAATCAAAGAAAATATCCAAAAGAACTCAAAATTAAATAAAAGGAAATAAAAAAATAGGTAGTTTTTATTTTTCGTGTAGTTTATGATTCGTGAATTAAATAATAAGCTGATTAATAAGAATGATACGGGTATTGAGAGATAATGTAAACAATATGATCAGTAACAATTTGTTGAAAGATAGACATTCTGAACTTAGAAAAAGATACAGACATTAGCGTGACTTCAGTTTTGTAAAACATTCGAGTGCAGGATGTCATAAATAGAATAAATAAATTATCCGCGTGTTAACCAAAACACAAATTGCGTTTTGTATTGATTTCATAGCACTTCTTATATGCAAAAGAAAAACTGTAAAAAACGCACAGAAAGTTGCTAGCATTGATCAAACAGGCAAGGATAGTCCTTTTCCAATGGCCAAATGGATCGAAGAAAAATCGGACACCGAATTGAAAGTAGCAAAAAACGCTCGGCACAAATGGACCAATTTGGAGAAGTTGGGATTGGAAGAACAGTAGCTTCGACCACAGAACTAAAATGTTGATTGAGGTTGTATAGTAGGGTAGGATGTGTTTTTGCTCTTTCCTTCCTTTCATCTGTGACTTATTCAAGAGGATGTGCTTGGTGTGTTATTAGTATGTAAATTGAATGTTGAGCCACAAATCCAGGTTGAGAGGATCAATATCTGTTTGAATTAATGATTGGTACAATAAAATATCAAATGACGAACGGTGCTTTAAACTTCTATATTAATAACTCAACCCCCAAAATATATTGACTAAGATTTCAGTACAAAAGCATTCACCACCACCAACTTAGTTTTATCATTTTTCAATACACACTGAAAGACGTATAGGGATAACGTATGTGAAAAAAGTTACGTCAAAGTTACGCCAGAGACAGAGATTCAAACCAACAAACTCGGTACCATCATGTCTATAGGTTTCCATGTACGCAATAATATTTAAGAAATAGTAGATGGAATATAGAATACAGAATCAATAGAAAAAAATTATGCACTAAATGTCTGAATTCAATTGCTCAAAACCAAGTAATCAGAATTTTGCCTTTCTCATACAGAAAGGTTATGCAATCACTGTGAAAACCGACTTTTGAACCGGGACCCGGACGGCCGCGTGTCATATACCATTCGACTCAGTTCTTCGAGAGGGCAAAATGTCTGTGTGTGCGTATGTATGTTTTTGTGTTTATGTGCGTGTATGTATGTGTGACTTTTCTCGGAGATGGCTGAACTTTCTAAAACTTAGATTCATATGAAAGGTGTCTGAATATTGTTTGGATCCGACTGCAGGTTCCGGAATTATTCGTCAAAAAAATGTGCAAAAAATATAAATATAAGTGCACAAACTTTTTTCGAAGATGGATGAAAAAATTTTCACAAACTCAAATTCAAATAAAAAATCTTATGGCCCTATACAAAATTTCTGAATTGTGTTTGGATCGGTTCCGGAATTATGAGAAAAAATGTGAAAAAAATTAAAATATTTTCACTAGCTTCTCTGGGCGATTACTGAACCGATTTTCACAAAATCAGATTAAAATGAAAGACAATCAGATTAAAATGAGACAAAAGTAACATTTTTGGTAGTGTGACATTCTACCGTTGATTTCGAGTAGTGGCAAGAAGCAAGATCTGGCCAGAAGACAACAGGCTCCTTGTGACTTTGAATCATGGGTAGAAGTCGGTTTGTAAACATTCCTTGATGTATATTTCGCTATTCATTGAAGCAGTGGTGATGAAGGGTTTCGAAATCTTACCGCAGCTACAAATTACTTGCCAGACCATACAAATTGCTTGCCAGACCAAATTTCTCTACTTCAATCGATGTCTCGGACTGGTTTAACACTTGCCCTTCTCGCACAAAATAATATTGTGGATTTGTAATCGAATTTCACGTAGGTTTCATCGTCCATGATTATGCAGTTCAAATTTCCAGCAAGAGTCGTATTGTACAGCTTTCGAACCCTCGGCTTGATCAATGCTTTTTGTTTAGGACTTCGTTTTAAATGTTTCTGCTTCTTATAGGTTCGAAGATTCAAACGTTCTTTAGCACGAAGAAGATTTGACTTCGAAGTGCCCACTTTTTTGGCCACATCCCGAACTGAAACCTCCTTCTCTTGCTCGATCGCCTTAAGTATACGTTTATCCAACTGAGAGTTAGCAGCACCTTTTTTTCGACCCGTTTTCGGTTTATCCTCAAAGGTGTTATCCTCACCGAACTTTCTGATTGCGGCTTTTTCACTTACTCCTTCCATTTTTGCTATCTTTCTCAGTGACAGTCCGCGTTCTGTCCACCATTTGTTCACAATTTTTCGACGTTGTTCTGCTGAAAGTCCACGCATTTCGAAACAAACTAATGAAAACGAATAAACAACTGCACAAGTGGTTAGAGAAGAGTGTAAACAATAGGACGCAGCCATAAAAATTGACAGATTCTGAACCATTGCGAAATGGCAGCGGTTTTTGCTTGCGTCCATACTTTCTGGGACAGTCTTTATCTGACTTCTGGTTCCGAAATTACAAAGTGACGTGTGTCCCAAATTTCAATCCGTTTAACAAAGCGCACCGGTACGTACATGTGGTGGTACGGAAGAAGAAAACACAACACCACCTCTACGAATGAAGCACACTGTGTGTAATGCTCGATTTCGTACACGCGGTAAAGAAACGCCGAAGCTCGATTTTGAAAACACAAGCGAGTCCACCAGCACAGAGCACACATGAGCCCGAGTCTTCAACCGTTTTGAAGAAAACAGATTCACGGCATAGGCATATGTTACCGGTGTGTGATTTTTGTTGAATATGGTGCTGAGGTAAAGATAGGATAGTGAAAGATAAAAATTTTCGAAATTTTCGAAACAGATTGTAAAACTATTCAAGCTTGTAGGCCGGGCTATTTAATGGCCTTAAAAACTTACTGCACCTTCGACAGTCTCCCGATGCTGGTCACGGGAACTGTTATTCAAAATATCCATACGAAAATAAGGAGTAAGTCGATGATGGAGCAATTTGGAGGATGGTTCCTAGAAATCATGATTTGCGGTGACCACTGTATCTCAGCGCAGCCTTATCAGAAGTCAACAAATTAAAGCAGCAGAGTTATAGTAGAAACTTTTCTAGACCACTTCAATTTCGTTAGATTTTTAGGTTTTTTTTAATTTTTGGTGATTGTTTAAAGACAAAAATAAAGTCCCCAGATTAACAAAACACGAAAAGAAAACGTTGGGGTTACATGTAAAAAAAGCGTGCAAAATTTGAAAAAAAATTGTGAAGTAGTTTCCGAATGATAATGAACACGGACTTTAAAAATCTGCTTTCAAGAAAAAGCGTTCAAAGTTCAAAGTTTGTTCAGAACAACAGGGTTAAGTGAATTCAAAATTTCAAACCGTCGCACAGTGGTTCGAATCAATAAAAACATGGACATAAATCAGTAGCTGCCAAACCGTTTTTTTAATGCATATAATTGCTTTTAAGAAATTATTTACAAATATATACCGCCTAATTTGATTATATCCCTGATTGTTCATTGCCTACTTTGACAAAAAATATAACCATAACTTTTTTTTCTGAAGAGAGCGAAAATTTTTTTCTTCAAAAACTTTTAGAACTATTAAAAATAATTTACTATGTCAAATATACCAAAAGTGTAGGTCTCACCGTTTCGGATATACAAAGCGTTTTTGTGACAACCCCCTTAAAATCAATTTTTTATTCATAACTTGTTTTAAGTTATTTTTTATGCATACTTTATTTGGAATAATTGAAGAAATTAAAAAATCCCATATTTTTGTTGAAGGTAGTGCATAGGTTTGTTGTTTGGTTTTTTTACCTATGATAAAACCTTACACCGAAGCGAAATATGCAACTTTATGCAGCTGATTTTTACAAAATTTATAGGAAAAGATATGCCCAATACTATAAAAAAAAACTCTAAGTGGAACTCGATGGAACTTTTTTTTAGGCCATTCCAAAGTTAGTTTTAGTTATTGAATTATGACAACCCCCTTAAAACTAGTTTTCTAATCATAACTTGTTTCATAACTTTGTTTTGTAGTTTTTACATATTTTGTTTGGAATAATTGTAGAAAATATAAAATCCCATAATTTTGTAGAAGGTAATGCATAGGTTTATTCTTTTCTGAAAAAGTTATACATCATTTTACCTATTTTACCCTAGGAAACCTTGTACCGAAGCGAAATATTCAACTTAATGCAGTAAACTTTTACAATACTTTTAGGAAATTATATTCCTAATCCAATTTATTTTATAATACGAATATCCTGAGTACTATTCGTGCGACTCATTTTCACTATGGCCGTGCTGAAACCATGCATGATTAAGAAACGGAGGGTGTCACGCGTCTGCTATTTCTGTAACTCACTTTTGCAGTGAGCGTAGAGATGGACAATTCGTTCCTGAGCTATTCCAGTGAATCGAATTTTTAAAAAGAGCTGATAGCTCACAGCTCTTTTTAAAAGAACCACAGTTCACCAGTTCACCGCACTGGTAAGCAGGGATGCCAGGTTCACAGATTTGTCTGTGTTCCACAGATTTTCAACCTTTTGCACAGATTTAAAAAATGGCACAGATGTTCACAGATTTCTGAAAATGGTCAAAGATTTACACAGATTCTGAAATCGATCACAGATTTTTGAAATTGATCACAGTTTAGCACCAAAAATTACAGAGCGGTAGGAAATTTTTTTGCTTATCAAAATGATTCCGATTAGTTATTATGGAAACGGAGAAACGTGCACAGATTTTGCACAGACAGATTTTTGGCTTGATCACTGATTTTTTTATAATGACCTCGTATCCCTGATGGAAACAATCTACAAGCTGAAGGGATTTTCGGCTCTTGAAGAGCGAGTTATAAATGAGATGAAATGTGTACATGAGCTTCCGTTCGTTTTTCCAAATGTGTATTTATCCTCCTTTAACAGATTGAATGAGCCATTGCCAATATGTTAAGAAATCTCACCTCTCACTCAGTAGGCTAAGGTACATTCAAGGATGCCACTTTTGCAGATATTCTCAAATACATCATAATAATAATTCGCAAACAAGTTAGTTCGCATAGCAATGTTTTTTGTGCATAAATGATTTAGATCATGCATATGAAAGAAAAACGGCGCAAAACAAACCTTCAGATCAAGTTAAATGAGCTGATGAGTTGATACATTGAATCGATTCCCTTTAGTGAGTTGATCGGTTCGGAGCTGCTCACCGGTATGAGCTGCTTCGCACATCTCTAAGTGATTTATTTATTATTTACACGCTTAAAAATGAAATATTTTCGTAAAGGTTTGTACTTTTGCAATACTTTTTCACATTTTGATTGGAGAACATTTTCCCAATTTTTTAATATGTGTTGAACTTTCGATAATTTTTCGGATTTTCAATAATTAAAACCCACTTCGAAAAGACCTAAAAAAATTACATCGAGTGCCACTTAGATTTTTTATAATATTGTTAATTGATAAAAAGTAAACAAAATAAAAATTTCATCAATTTGCTTAAGTTGCGCGTGCAAGCATGAGCATGTTTATGCGTGTTTACGCGCACTTTGAAGTAGATACTTAGGTAATAAAGGTAGATTCTACGTAGATAAATAAAAAAAATTGTTTTTAAAATAAAGTGAATATATCTCAAACAATAATTATTTTACACTATTTGTATCTTCAGCAAAAATACTTCAAATGTTCTTTTCTTCAAAATGAGATAGAAAAAAAAAAATTTTTGTGAAAAAAAATTATTTTTATTCGAAATTGGTGCTACCCCCTTAACAAAAATTAAGGTGCAACTTTCAACAGAAGCTTAATATAATCTTGTAAATCTTCTTCGAAGACACGTTAGCTCTTAAAAATCAGTGAAAGTCAGTACAGACTTTTGACCGTCTTTTTTCCAGTTTTGGACCACTGTGCGTCGTTAGGAGCGATAATGCAAAAAGCGAAAAATTCGTCTAGACTTGGCTCACTCTATATTGATATGTTTACGTTTCGTCTTTGACTCATCATTTTGTTTTGCAACGGAATTCAATGTCAATGTGAAACGTAAACATATCAAAATCGGTTATGTGCCCTAGCACAAAATTTGGCTAACCCCTGAATGACCAAACCTGCATCGGCCAGAAATAGTCGAACACATTTTCGTTCGGCACGTCAGAAAAGACATTGCACTCCGTTGCAAAACAAAAAGCGTTTTGCAAATAGCAGAAATTTTACGTCTGCTTAGCGGTTGATATATTGATCTATATTGATAAAAAAGAGTTATGATGTACTATAAATATATATATATATATATATATATATATATATATATATATATATATATATATATATATATATATATATATATATATATATATATATATATATATATATATATATATATATATATATATATATATATATATATATATATATATATATATATATATATATACAGGGTGATTTTTTAAGAGCTTGAGAACTTTTTTAAACAATAAAACGCGCATAAAATTTGCAAAATCTCATCGGTTCTTTATTTTAAACGTAAGATTGGTACATGACATTTACTTTTTGAAGATAATTTCATTTAAATGTTGACCGCGGCTGCGTCTTAGGTGGTCCATTCGGAAAATCCGCTTTTTTATCGACAAATTTTGTTCAGCGATGAGGCTCATTTCTGGTTGAATGGCTACGTAAATAAGCAAAATTGCCGCATTTGGAGTGAAGAGCAACCAGAAGCCGTTCAAGAACTGCCCATGCATCCCGAAAAATGCACTGTTTGGTGTGGTTTGTACGCTGGTGGAATCATTGGACCGTATTTTTTCAAAGATGCTGTTGGACGCAACGTTACAGTGAATGGCGATCGCTATCGTTCGATGCTAACAAACTTTTTGTTGCCAAAAATGGAAGAACTGAACTTGGTTGACATGTGGTTTCAACAAGATGGCGCTACATGCCACACAGCTCGCGATTCTATGGCCATTTTGAGGGAAAACTTCGGAGAACAATTCATCTCAAGAAATGGACCGGTAAGTTGGCCACCAAGATCATGCGATTTGACGCCTTTAGACTATTTTTTGTGGGGCTACGTCAAGTCTAAAGTCTACAGAAATAAGCCAGTAACTATTCCAGCTTTGGAAGACAACATTTCCGAAGAAATTCGGGCTATTCCGGCCGAAATGCTCGAAAAAGTTGCCCAAAATTGGACTTTCCGAATGGACCACCTAAGACGCAGCCGCGGTCAACATTTAAATGAAATTATCTTCAAAAAGTAAATGTCATGTACCAATCTAACGTTTAAAATAAAGAACCGATGAGATTTTGCAAATTTTATGCGTTTTATTGTTTAAAAAAGTTCTCAAGCTCTTAAAAAATCACCCTTTATATATATATATATATATATATATATATATATATATATATATATATATATATATATATATATATATATATATATATATATATATATATATATATATATATATATATATATATATATATATATATATGTATATATATATATATATATATATATATATATATATATATATATATATATATATATATATATATATATATATATATATTTATATATTTATATATACTAACTGACCCGTCGAACTTCGTCTCGTCTGAAATTATTTTTTTAAATTTATGTTTTCGTACAGCAGATTTGGCAAACGTTAATGTTTCTTTCCATTATTTTACTGATTACTTGGCATACAATAAACGAATTACGACAAATTCATATCCAACACATTAACTTCGTTCCGAAGAAGAAATATCATCAAGAACTATTGTGGATATGTTCAATGCTTTTGTTACGCAAAAAAACTAAACAAATGCACCGATTGCTATCTCATGCTTCGAGTCAGTGTATTGAACAGAGATTGTAGATCTATCTCAAACTAAAGGTTTGACATATGGGATGATGGATTGGATTGAATCATATCTGACTGGTCGTAGTATGACCGTGAAAATTGGCGACTGCGTTACTCCATCATTCATCGTGAGCTCTTGCGTTCCCCAGGGAAACCATCTAGGACCATTCATATTTCTGCTATATCTAAATGATCTGAATTTCGCATTGCAATGTATGAAGCTATCATTCGCCGACAATTTCAAGCTGTTCCATCTCATCAAAGATCTGAAAGACTCAAATTTCTTACAGATAGGATGTATTTTCTAACTGGTGCAACGTCAACAGAATGGTTCTGAACGCCTCTAAATGCTCCGTTATCTCCTTCTCTCGTAAACGAACCACGACCATGTATGATTACACTATTTCGCAAGCTGTACTAAAACGGAGACATCAATTAAGGATCTAGGAGTGTTATTGGATTCAAAACTTAGTTTCAAAGATCACATAGAATATACCCTTTCTAAGGCATTACAGATGCTAGGTTTCATCTTTCGCATCTCAAAAAATTTCAATAACATATACTGCCTAAAATCGTTTTTTTTTTTTTTTTTTTTTTTTTTTTTTTTTTTTTTTTTAAATAACTATTTATTGGAATATGAGTTAAAATTAAATTATTAAGATTTAAATTGGGTGTTCAGCCACAAGTGGTGACTTTTCAGCCCTGTTATATATATATATATATATATATATATATGATTTGGTTATTACCATGAAGACATCATTTGCTTCCGCAATTCTGAGATTTTTGTGTAGGGAAAATTCTAAACCTACTTGTATTGTGTAATGGGGAAAAGGAACTTATATACTAACTTACTAACTAATACAGAGAGCGAATCGATTCAATTGAAGATTGCATCGATTTTTGTCGGAATTTGCTTATAATATTATGTGACATTACATCTAATGGTTCTATATTTGTGAGTCTGTGTAACTCATTTGTACTAAACCAGGGAGGACGCTTCAGAATCATTTTCAGAATTTTATTCTGAATCCTTTGAAGCGTTTTCTTCCTGGTGGAACAACAGCTTGACCAAATTGGTACCGCATAAAGCATGGCTGGTCTGAAAATTTGTTTATAAATTAACAATTTGTTTTTTAGACAGAGCTTAGAATTTCTGTTTATAAGAGGATATAAACATTTAATATATTTATTACACTTTGCCTGGATTCCTTCAATGTGATCCTTGAAAGTGAGTTTTTTGTCATACGTTAAACCTAAGTATTTAGCTTGATCAGACCATGTCAATTCCAAGTCATTCAATTTGAGAATGTGATTATTGTTTGGTTTAAGAAAAGAAGCTCTTGGCTTGTGAGGAAAGATAATTAATTGCGTTTTTGCTGCATTTGGTTTAATTTAATATATATAAATATATGAAAATATTTAAACTTCTTTGTAGGCGACTGCAGATCACTCTTAGATTTCTACCTGTGGCTAACAGACTTGTGTCGTCACAGAATAGCGATTTCTGACAACCAACGGGTAGATTTGGAAGATCAGAAGTGAAAATATTATACAAGATTGAAGCTACACTCGAACCCTGCGGAACACCGGCTCGTACGGGTAGCAATTCAGATTTACAATTCTGATAGCTAACCTGAAGAGTACGATCAGTTAAATAATTTTGAATCATTTTGATCAAATAAATAGGAAACTGGAAATCAGACATTTTTGCTATTAAACCTTTGTGCCAAACACTGTCGAATGCTTTTTCTATGTCTAGAAGAGCAACTCCAGTGGATAACCCAGAAGATTTATTTGATTTTATCATGTTCGTTACTCTGACAAGTTGATGAGTAGTTGAATGTTCATGACGAAATCCAAACTGCTCTGGTAAAAAAATTGAATTCTCATTTATATGAGTCATCATTCTTAACAAGATAATTTTTTCAAAAAGTTTACTGATAGAAGAAAGTAAGCTAATTGGGCGATAACTTGATGTTTCTGCTGGGTTTTTATCAGGTTTTAGGATAGGAATTACTTTAGCGTTTTTCCATCTTTTTGGGAAGTAAGCTAATGAAAAACACTTGTTGAAAATTTTAACCAGGAGTCTCAAGGCAACATCGGGAAGATTTTTAATAAGAATATTAAAAATTCCATCATTACCAGGAGCCTTCATGTTTTTGAGTTTCCTAATAATTGATTTAATTTCATCAAAATTCGTCTCAATAATGTCATCGTGTGATAACACTTGGGTTGAAATATGATCATACTTCAGTGAGACTTCATTTTCAATAGGACTCACAACGTTTAAATTAAAATTGTGGACACTCTCGAACTGCTGAGCTAGCTTTTGAGCTTTTTCACCATTTGTAAGAAGTATTTGATTTCCTTCCTTGAGAGCAGGAATTGGTTTCTGAGGTTTCTTAAGAACCTTAGAAAGTTTCCAGAAAGGTTTAGAATATGGTTTAATTTGTTCAACTTCTTTAGCGAAATTTTCATTTCGCAAAAGAGTAAATCTATGTTTAATATCCTTTTGTAAATCCTTAACTATGTTTTTCATAGCAGGATCACGAGAACGTTGATATTGTCGTCGACGAACATTCTTCAACCGAATGAGCAGTTGAAGATTGTCATCGATGATAGGAGAATTTAATTTAGTTTGAGCTTTGGGAACTGAAAGATTTCTAGCTTCGATAATATAATGATTCAAATTATCAATTGCTGTGTCGATGTCCGCAGAATTTTCTAAAATAGTTTCATGATCCACATGATTTTCAATGTGAGATCTGTAATCCAACCAATTAGCTCTATGATAGTTGAAAATAGAACTAATTGGATTAATTATAGCTTCGTTGGAAAGTCTGAATGTTACAGGAAGATGATCTGAGTCAAAATCAGCATGAGTAATCGGTTCACTACAAATGTGACTTTGATCTGTTAGAACCAGATCAATTGTAGACGGGTTTTTCACGGAAGAGAAACAAGTAGGATTACTGGGATGAAGAACTGTAAAGTAACCAGCTGAGAGTTGATTATGAAGTATTTTACCATTACTGTTATTTTGCCTACAATTCCACTGGACATGCTTAGCATTTAAGTCCCCTATTACGAAAAATTTCGATCGATATCTTGTAAGTTTTTGCAAATCGCCTTTAAAGAAATTTAATTGTTCGCCGGTGCATTGGAATGGCAAATATGCTCCAGCGATGAAATAAATTCCATGAATGGTTTCAACTTCGATTCCCAAGCTTTCAATAACTTTAGTATTGAAAGAAGGTAAAATTCGATGTTTAATTTGCCGTTGGACAAAAATGGCAACTCCACCACCAATTCCAGTAAACCTGTCAAATCGATGAACCACATAATGTGGATTACTTTTCAATTTTACATTTGGTTTAAGAAAAGTTTCTGTCACAATGGCAATATGAATTTTGTGAACTTTGAGAAAATTATAAAATTCATCTTCACTCGATTTCAAAGATCGAGCATTCCAATTTAAAATATTCAAATAATTATTTAACATCACTGTTAAATTTTAAATTCATTATAATATTATTTGCAAATTTCCATCCGATTTGAAATGCTTCAAAAAGTGATGAAGTCGAATTCATTTGGATGATCATTTGAAAAAGTTGATCTTGTAGGTAGATCATTTTATTTTCAGTTATATCGCCTAAATCGACTTCATTTAAAGAAGCGAATGGCATTGAAGGAATATTTGTAGGTAGACTGCCATTAGAAGAAGATGATTTGGCCGGTCTACCTATTAATAAATTGTTTTCGTTAGAAGAAGAACTGCAAGGCGGTCCTGTGTTTTGATTATTTACATTAGAAGAAATAGGAGATAGATTTCTACCTAATATACCAGCATAACTGACATTAGAAGAAGATGATGACGAGGTCGATCTACCTGTCAATAAATTGTTTTCGTTAGAAGACGAATTGGCAGGTGCCTTAGAAGAATTTTCAGGTATGTTCTGTAAATTTAAGGTCGTTGATTTGACTTGTTGTCTAAGCGAACGAGCGTTTAAAATTTTTTCCCTGACAGGACATTTCAAATAATTGGATTTATGATTTCCATTGCAATTTGAACATGAAAATTTATCAGTGGTTTCATTCATTGGACAAACGTCTTTCGAATGCGATTTACCACAATTCAAACACCGTATATCCATATGACAATTTTTGGTTCCATGGCCGAAGCCTTGGCAACGACGACATTGCGTTAAGTTTGCAATACGATTATGCCGTTTATAATGTTCCCAATGAGTTTTAATGTGGGAAATGAAACGTACTTTTTCTAAAGTTTTCAAATTGTTTACATCACTTCGATTTAAGTGTATTAGGT
Source organism: Malaya genurostris (assembly GCF_030247185.1). NCBI lineage: Eukaryota > Metazoa > Arthropoda > Insecta > Diptera > Culicidae > Malaya > Malaya genurostris. Next base: position 123,666,833 of record NC_080572.1, on the reverse strand, counting down.
AAAGTTCATGGGAAATTCCAGAGCGTGGTTTAGAAGTACCATTCGCTCTTTTTTTTCATAAGTATTACTTGGGAAGGGGCAAAACCAAGCAATTCTTTTATTTCATTTTTAATTTCATCAATACTTTGATCATTTGATAATCCTTTCAAGACAGCCTTGAAGGGTCTGTCTGATTTTATATCATATGAATAAAATTTATGAAGTTTTTCGGACAAATATCGAATAAGACGTTCGTAATCTTCCAATCCATCCACCAAGACTCGACATTCTCCTCTTCGTCCGATTTGAAATGAGACTTTTACTTCCGGGAGAAAAGTAGAAAGCTCAGTACGGAATGCTTTGAAGTCGGAAATCATCACCGTCACTGGTGGCATAGATTGATGTTTCTTCCCAGAACGACAAGCGTCCATTTTGGGAATTTTTGAAGAATTTTCTTCTATGTCGCTACAATCGGATTCAGGAAGAATCTCGTAAATATTGTTAGACGGCATAGGATCAACGGAAGGGAAATCCGTCCGTTGTCTTTTATTTTTACATTCAGATTCTATAAGATCGTGAATGTTATTAGAAAAATGTTGAATAACGGATTGTGATTTATTCCGTATTGAATTATTTTTAGCCTTAGGCTTGTTGCCTTTCCGGTTGGACGCAGGCATTTTTGAAATTAATGAAATTTTAAATTAAATTAACTAGGCTAAATTAGTCTTCGATTAGACTCCTAGCTAGCCTTAAAAAAGGCTGATTAATTTCTTAGTCACTCTAATATCACTCTTTGTATCACTTAGTCACTCTAATATCACTCTTTGTATCACTTAGTTAGTGATTCAGGTAGCCTTGAAAAAGACTGAAGCCTTGAATCAATGAAACTCTAGGTAGCCAGAAAAAAATTCCAGGAGCCAAGAGCTATACGCGTGCGGTGCGAACGACTGTTCAACACCGACTGCCTGAAATCGTTTTATTACCTCTTAGTTCGCTGTACACTGGAGTATGCTGTTGTTGTCTGGGCACCATATTACCAAACTGATAAGCTGCGCATTGAAGCTGTCCAGCGCAAGTTCATTCGTTTTGCTTTGTGTCGCCTGTTCTGGAGAGATCCGTTGAATCTTCCAAGCTACGAAAATCGATGTAGGCTCATACACCTCGATTTGCTATCTGTCCGCCGTGATACACTGAAAGCTGTTTTCGTAGCGGACCTCATCCAATCTCGAATTGATTGTTCAGATCTCCTACAACAGCTAAGTTTTGACATTCATCAGTGTAATTTCCGGTTTAATCCCTTTCTCAGAATTTCTTCGTGCTAGAACTAACTATGGCTTTAATGAACCGTTTTCGAGTATGTTTCGCGTATTCAATACTTGCTCTGATGAATTTGATTTCGATTAATCTCGTAACTTCATTAAAACCCATTTTCGTCGAATCTTTTCCCGCTAGTTTTATTAAGATAATTAGACGATATCAATAGTTGTTAGTTAGCTTTGTAGTTTGAATAAGGGTAATCTAAGATTTCGTTATGTATCATTTGGACAAATGTTATCTGTTGATACAAAAGAAGAGAATGTTTTATGCCTGCTGGAGAAGGAGAATAAAAATCTCAGCTCCAGCTGGCTTTTCCCTTGCTCCTAAATAAACAAATAAACAGATGGATGGAAAAGAGATGACCAAGATAAATACTTTAAATTGATCCCACAAATTTCCAAAAGCAGCCCTCGGGGATTGTTGTTTATCATTGCATGTTAATACTTACTTGTACTGAAGATGTTTAAAAATTTAATAGCAAATCCTTATGGATTATCGAAAGTAATAAATTGGTTTTGTCGGTTGTCCATAACCTGCTTCACCGCTAGTGATATTACTTAGTCGTGTTTGATGAGTGTTCGTTGCATGATAATGACAGGATCAATTTTCGGATAACGAATTAGCGATAAAATGAAAAATTCTTGGACATTCGAAAGTTCAAATTATAGCCTGTTCGCACTATACCGGGACGACCGGGACGGGACCATCCAGGACTATCCGGGACGTTTTTTTTTCCTCATCGGCGATGACTGAGCTGCCGGCGTGTGTATGTATTGGAATTCCGGATCCGGGATAAAATCCATTTGGTTGCCGCCGATATTCCTCGCGCTCCCGTCCCGGTAGGTTATTACCCTTTTATTAAATATTGTGTCCATTAACTTTGACATGGACTCTGGATTCGTTCAAGAATTGTATCAAAAGGCCTCTCATTCGTCGAGCCACCACATCGTTTTGCTTAGTATTCAGTCCTGAGAATCGATATTCTGTTCTAGCGGAGTGAACATGAGGTGTGATTATACCAGTATTCTTCTTATAGTTAAAGCCAATGTACAAAACAGTAGATCTCACAACTAATGGTTCTTACATGCCACGATTTCTCCTTCAGATATGATATTCACGATTCGCATATGGTAATTCGTCAAATAATCCAAAGTTCGGAAAATGAAACTATTTGGCTTAAGCAGCTTACAAATGTCATGAATACCATCCGTTTTGAAGTAAACCACTCTTGAAAACTTACCCGAATCTTCTGAACAAACTTCAGCATGCTAAATGCCAGGGATATATTTTCATCTGAACTCATTATTTCAACAGCAGAATCCTATGATTGATACGTAAAAAAATCGTTACATTATTTGATTTGTTCAACTTACGCCCACGGTGGCCAACCTTATTCATCTAACTACATCTACTGGTAAAAGATATTAGAACTTCTGCTTCTGTTTACGGTATAGCTAAAACAGTCATGTGTATTCTACCATAAGGTCACTTGGCAAGTAATGATTTTGATACCCTATTAGGCACGTGTTTCCAAATGACGAATCAATCATGCTTGTAAAATCTCCACCCAAAACTACTCGTTGCGCGCCAAACGATTTTCCAACGATCTAGTATTCTTTTGTTCAACGGCGAAATACTGAGCATCATCTTCCGCGCCAAACATCAATTGTAGATCTAGCAATCATTGGCGACTTTTTAACGGAAAATTCCATTTCCCATACAAAACAACTTTATGGATTTTCCCCAGTTTTCCGGCAAGTTTTGCTAATTTTTTTGACGTACGAACTCGGCGGCGGTAGAACCTAATCAAACAAAAAAATAATCATGTAAATCCGTCCATCCGTTCTCAAGTGATGCGATTACAAAGAATGATCTCTGCATTTATATATATATATATATATATATATATATATATATATATATATATATATATATATATATATATATATATATATATATATATATATATATATATATATATATATATATATATATATATATATATATATATATATATATATATATATATATATATATATATATATATATATATAAAAATGGTGAGCCGACCCATATTTCTACCAATCAAATCTTATGAATGTTATTAACTAATAACAAATATTGCCGATACATTTAAATCTCAGGATAAAAACTTATTCAACCATACAATCTTAAACAGTCTAATGGAACCATACGCATACTGGAGAGACTTGAACGACTTATGGCCTGTATCGTTTCAGTCATATTGTCAGTCTTTGCTAAACCTAAAATAACAGATGGATACATGTGTACACAAATGACTACGACGTTCATTAATTATGAATAAAATAATAACAATCTTCAACCTGCTTTTTCCTCCTAGATATAACGACGGCGACTACTACAGAGATGGAGACCGATCCATACAGCGTAATATGAATGGGCCTCCCCCTCCACGTTATAGTAGCCACAGTGGAACTGGAAGGGACCGTTTCCGTGACAGAGCTACTATGGAACATGAACGAGGCTACCAAGAACAAAACAATTATGGTGACGAGGATTATATCAACACTCCTCAGCAAATGAAACGTCAGATGCGAGCGGAATCAATGGGAAGAGAAATGCCAAGAAGCTCCCAAAATTTGAGGAACTCCGATGGAAGCTATCCGGGTGGTAGAAATAATATTCAAAAGTCTCCAGGTATGAGCTTCTTTAGGTCTGCGCTAATGAAGATTCTAAGGATGTTTTCTTAAAAAAAAATTTGCAGCTTCAAGAGCACAGTCGCTTGATCGTAGAATGTACCGCCGGGATCCCCAGGTCATGGAACTCGATGAAGACAGTGGACCAGGGAAAACTCCAATCCTTTGTAATAAATATGCTTTGGACGATGTTCAGGAACGTAACAGTCCCATACGAATTACCGGAGGAACAAGAGGGAAAGCTAGTGACGGTAGAGTTCCTGCTAATCCCCGCAGTCAATCTATGCCACGACATTCACGCTATGGGGACCGTTTGATGCCGGATCGGCTACCCTACTATAATGACGAAAATGAAATGGAGATGCAATCGACTCGGAAACCGAACCCACCGCCAACGGGACGACGCCGAGAGCGTCCTGGTGAGTAACCGTTTTCCTTTGATTTTAAAATAGCATTTTCTATGTTTCATGCGCTAGTGCCTAGTATTCCAACAATGATGGCAATTTTTCTTCCTGTAATCGAGTCGAGCAAATTAAATTCTTCAGTCATAACTTAGCACTGATTATTCATTCTTAATTAAAAAACTGTTTCCTTTCAACTCTCTAGTGTATAATTTAAAACTAAAAATTCTGTCTTCCTTACCTTCACTCTCTTTTTCCAAACCGTGCGTTGAATGAAACAACTACCCACTCGTCCGAAAACGTGCTCTGATCAACCAAATGTGACTGAAAGTGCCATCACCGTCGCCACGCATAATGTCGCCGATGGGATTTGCAATCCACCGACAGGCGCGTCATCTCCAGACTGTCATCGACGACAGCTCACTGTATGACGACGATTGGGACATCCGGAGTGGAGAGCTGCCACCATCATCCGTCGTTCGCCCGGTGCCAATTTGGCTATGCGTCTTTCTAGTTGTTAGCTACATAATTGCGGGTGCCTTCATGTTTTCCAAGTGGGAGGAGTGGTCCTTCCTAGACTCGGCCTATTTCTGTTTCATCACCCTAACCACCATCGGTAAGTAGCAGTTCGTGCGCATCTAATTCTGCACTAGCAGCGATCGTAAAAGGTGTCGTGCAATTATAGTTAATGCAGTGACTCTGGTAATGAACTTAATTTGCTTTCAATTTGATTAAAAACGTCAGAGCGAGACTTGTACGTGGCACTCATAACCAACTGATACAGAAAATCTCATGAAATTTTGTGTGGCTGCAGAATAGTTTCTTCTTCTAGTGGTTCGATGAACGAATATGCTTGATTTGAAAATTTTCCTATTACTCTGAATGTTCATATCACAACTCAAATGTAAGTTCAAGTAGTTACATTTGAAATGATGTTGACTAAATCTACTCACCCCTATGAACGACATATAAACTTAAATTAGTAGTAAAATTTATGGTATAATAAAAATAATAACAATCAACACTCAATGTACGCCATATTACAGAGGCCTCAAACGAACTAAAACGCTGGATACATTTCTTCGCGTTATATGATATGATATTTTTTTTTCTCATAAATACGTTTATTTCATAAGGCAATTTACATAAGTTTTTCTTCGCCGTATCATCACTTTTACATAGAATTCTTAACCTAATATAATACTACTATAGTCACAGCGATTTGAGTTTAATAAAACATATTCCTCTTAATTTTTAAATATCATATTAGCTATTTCGTTATTTATTATTAAATCTACTTAAGAACATTATTTGAACCAAGCGATTAACTTGCCTTAAATTATAAGATAAGTTTAAATTTTATACATTTTGTTGTTGATTTCGTAATCTATTTTGAGTTTGTTTGTATCAGCACATCATTTTTATTAAAATTATGCTATTGGATGAACTAATGGACGCTGTAGGAGTCAGAACTAACCCTCAAAAGATCAAATTATTAAATTGAAACTTCAATAGTCTTTATGAAATGATAAAGAAGTTTCATGTAAGAAAGGTCACGACAAGCAAGAATGTCTCGAACTGGGACATTGGATAGTCTACCTTGGGTACGCAAGGAATTTATTAGTTGAGATCTGACATCACGATACTCCACGCATGTCCAAACGACATGATCAATATCGCGATAGCCTTTGCCACAAGCACAATGATTAGTTTCGGAAAGTGCAATTCGAAGGAGATGTGCATCTAACGTGTAGTGATTGGACATGAGTCTGGACATCACACGAATGAAATCCCTACTCACATCCAGTCCCCTGAACCATGCCTTTGTCGATATTTTCGGAATAATTGAGTGCATCCACCGTCCCAGATCATCTCTATCCCAAGAAGCTTGCCAGCTGGCAAGTGTTCTTTGGCGAGTCGCGCTATAAAATTCGTTGAAAGCAATCGGTCGCTCATAAATTTCACCTTCAATAGCACCACGTTTGGCCAAACTATCGGCTCTTTCATTGCCTGGAATGGAGCAATGAGCCGGGACCCAAACTATTGTGATTTGATAATTATTATTCAATATGTCGTTCAGACACTGTTTTATTTTGCCCAAGAAAAACGGTTCATTTTTGCCAGCTGCGTTTGAGCGAATGGCTTCAATTGCACTCAGACTATCTGTGAAGAGGAAATAATGGTTTGGAGATAATGTGACGATTACATTCAAGCTATACTGAACTGCTGCTAACTCTGCTATATAAACAGATGCAGGTTCTTGAAGCTTGAATGAGGCGGAAACATTACTGTTGAACATACCAAACCCTGTCGCTTCTTCAATTCGCGATCCGTCCGTGTAAAACATTTTCTCAGAGTCAATATGCCTGAACTTACTTGAAAATATTTTTGGGATTTCCATAGAGCGTAGGTGATCCGGGATTCCACGCACTTCGCGCTGCATGGATGTGTCGAAAAATAAAGTTGAGTCAGGGACATTTAGGAGGCTGACATGGATAGGAATATATCTTGAAGGGTTGATTTCCTGTGACATATGGTTAAAATATACTGTCATGAATCTTGTTTGAGATTGAAGCTCAACTAGCCTTTCGAAGTTATTAATAATTAGGGGATTCAGTACCTCGCATCTTATTAGCAGTCGCGACGAAAGCTCCCAAAAACGATCCTTCAATGGAAGAACTCCCCCCAGAACTTCAAGACTCATTGTATGTGTCCAATGCATGCAGCCTAAAGCAATTCGCAAACAACGATACTGAATTCGCTCCAATTTGATAATATGAGAATTTGCAGCGGAACGAAAGCAAACGCATCCATATTCCATCACTGAAAGTATCGTTGTCTGATACAATTTTATTAGATCTTGCGGATGAGCACCCCACCAAGACCCTGTTATTGTTCGAAGAAAATTTACTCTTTGTTGGCATTTCGTTATCTGTAAATAGCGCCACGCACTTCAGCGAGCCCCTCGGTGTCCATGAGCCCCAGAAACGTAAAACCGCACCTTTTACCTTCCCAGAGGATTGACAAGGCAGCGGTCAGTGGAAGGAGAACTAATAAAGAAGAATAAAAACTACATGTCATATACAGGCGATTGGTAACAGTTGTCATCAGTGAATTTATAATTATAAATAGCGTAAGATCAGCATTATCCATTTATTACTGGCATTATCGATACTACTTCTCATGTAAGTGTGAGCATAGAATTAACTTACTGAAACTGAACCTAAAATACAACTTACAGTTACAGTACGGATTTGATTAGAACAAATCGAAGATAAACACTTGCACTCAAAAGTGAGTTTATCATAAAGGTGAGTCAGGCTTGTTTAGCTAAATTTCAATTAATAATAAAGGTATCTGGTTTAGGATTTTGAACTGATTGTTACGATAAAAGTTTAGAACTTGTAAGACAGCGAAAAATACTAAAAGTAAGAAATCATGGTTCGTTGTTAATATTATGAAATTAATGAAATACATTGCAGGAATTTATAATCATCCTCAAACCGTAATAAAAGGAGATTCATAAAATTTACAAATTTACTGCTGTCGAGCGACATCTTATAAATTCTTTTACGAATTGCACTAGAAGGATGCCACCCAAAAAATCCAAATCCGTGCTCGGAGTGAAAACATTCGACAAAATTACCACTGATGGTGATTTAGCGGTTGGAAATCATAACGTCTCCGCGACTTTGACACAACTGCCCGAGAATCGAATGAACACCAAGGATGCGAAAGATAAATTGGCTGTCTATCCCCCTTCGAGCGATCAGGTGAATGGTAGCGATGTCAATTTCAACCGGCTGGGGGCATATCCAAAGAAAAAGAGCACCACTGTACAAAGCAAAGTCAAGCAAAATTTATCTAGCCGCGCGCGTAGCAACCGAGTCGGTCATTGTCAATTGTGTGTTGAGCGTGATGACGATCAGATGGTTCAATGTGACAGTTGCGACAAGTGGTACCATTTCTCGTGCGTAGGAGTGTCAGAATCAATTGCTGATGTGAGTTGGGTCTGTATTAATTGCGCGCAAGCAAGGGATACGACCCTCGCTTCCTCTCCCAACAAAATCAATAAATGTATAAATGAATTTGCAAAAATCTCTGTGCAGTCGAAGAGCAAGGCGAGCTCCGTTGGCAGTGATGTCAGACGACGTCAAGTACTCGAACTACAGCTGCTTGAAGAGAAGAAACAACTCGATATGAAGTATTTGGAGAAAAAATATCAGATTTTACTGGATTTGGAAAAACACAGCGACAGTGAATGTTCGTCAGTGATTAGCAAGGCACAATCAAATTCATTTCTAAAGTCAAAGGTAATGAAATGGATTTCGGATACGGATGCTTGTGGTGGGGAGGTTTATTACGATTCGGATGAAGACGAACTGAAAACTGAATCTGGAAGCTCGAAAATGTCAACAGAGTACAAAGGGCTGAATCAAGATCAGTGGCACCGGAAACTAGTTGACAACCAGAGACGACGGCACTTCGGCACTCAGCCAACTACACAACCTGGCGTTAGAAACACTCGTGAGAGCCAGTTTCGCACTCCCGTAGCAAATACTGGATCGTGGATCGAAACCAACGAGTTCATACCAGGACAGCGATCCACTCCCGTTAGACGAACATTTCCCCACGTACAAGGTCACAGTGACGACACGGTCTTTATCTTGAATCGAAGTCAAATCGCTGCACGTCAAGCCGTTTCGAAAGACCTACCAGAATTCAGCGGCAATCCGGAAGACTGGCCTTTATTTTATTCAATGTTCAACACTTCCAGTCAAATGTGCGGGTTCTCCAATGAAGAAAACATGTTGCGGCTGCGCAAATGTCTGAAAGGACGCGCGCTAGAAGCAGTCAGATGTCGTTTATTACATCCATCAAACGTCACGGGGGTTCTCTGCACACTAAAAATGCTCTATGGAAGACCAGAAGCCATCGTACAAGCGGTCATAAGAAAGATTCGTTCGTTACCATCTCCGAACATTGAAAAGCTTGAGACAGTAGTGAACTTTGCACTTACGGTGGAGAATTTGGTTGCTACCATACAAGCTTGTGAAGTAAATGACTTTGTATACAACGCATCACTTCGTTATGAGTTGGTAGGGAGGCTACCGTCCACACTGAAGCTCAGTTGGGCCAGGTTTTCGAGAGGAAATCCTGCTCCGAACCTTCTAGATTTTAGTACGTGGCTGTACGAGACAGCAGAAGACGCTAGTGCAGTCATAGACATCGTAAACATCGAAAATCGACCGCGTGGTACTAAACGGGATGGTTTCTTGAATATTCATTCGGAGCTGAACATCGAGGAATCGGAACCAGCCAACCTACAGCAGGAACCATCTGAACTAATTATTACCGAGACGAAGAAGTGCATGGTATGCAAAAAGGATTGTCACTCGGTAGGGAAGTGCAAACATTTCGTGGAATTGAGTTACGATGCGAGATGGGCGACGGTAAGAGCGGGCAAGCTGTGTCGAAAATGTTTATGTAAGCACAACGGATCGTGCAAACAAGCGAAACCATGTGGTACTGACGGCTGCACATATTTACATCACCCGCTGTTACACGACCGCGGAGACAATCGTTCCGATGAACCATCCATACACCCTATCGAAAGTAATTGTAACGTGCATCAAACGCAGTCGGAAATCTTGTTCCGAATTGTTCCAGTTATCTTGCATGGTCCAACAAAGACAATTCGAACTTACGCCTTTTTGGATGATGGCTCCGAACTCACGCTTTTAGAACGCGATTTAGCAGATGAGCTTGGTTTGAAAGGGCCTACGAGTTCTTTATGCCTCAAATGGACAGGCGAAACTACGAAGACGGAAAACAGATCACAGAGCGTGAATCTTCGTATTTCCAGCGTGACGAATCCTTCAAAGAGCTACGGCCTTTCCAACGTTCGAACGATTGATAATCTACAAATCCGGCCACAAACGCTCTTAATCTCAGAATTGCAGCAAAGATTCCGACATCTTTTAGGACTACCTATAGAGTCATATAACCTCGTCAGTCCACGAATTCTCATTGGTCTAGATCATGCCAGCCTTGGGTTCGCGTTGAAGAGTCGCGAAGGTCAGCGTAACGAACCGATCGCTGTAAAAACACGCCTAGGATGGATAGTATTCGGCAGTTGCGTAGAAGGCACAAGGGCTGAACAATACGTGAACTATCACACGTTGCAGGTATGTCCATGTAACCGAGAGGAAGGCGAAGATCTTCACGAAACTGTAAAGAGCTACTTTGCCCTCGATAGCCTAGGAATTTTGAAGCCTAAAGAACTACTTCTGTCGCACGAAGATCAACGAGCACAGTCATTGTTAGCATCGCTCACTCGTCCTTCTGATGGCCGCTTCGAATCCGGACTTCTGTGGAAATACGATACCGTACGACTTCCGGATAGCTCATCAATGGCATTGCGAAGATGGAGATGTTTAGAAAATCGTTTAATGAGAGATTCAAAGTTAGCGTGTGAGTTGAAAGCAAAAATTCAGCATCATATCGATAAAGGCTACATACGAAAGCTTTCGACAGCAGAGTTGAACACAAAACGCTCTCGAGTCTGGTACCTTCCAATATTTCCTATTGTTAATCCGAATAAACCGGGTAAAACGAGGTTAGTATGGGACGCAGCTGCCACGGCCTATGGCGTCTCACTCAATTCAGTCTTGCTAAAAGGTCCAGACCAGTTAACATCCCTACTTTCCGTGCTGATCCAATTTCGAGAATTTCGAATAGCGGTATGTGGCGACATACGTGAGATGTATCACCAAGTAAAGATTCGCGAAGACGATCAGCACTGCCAACGTTTCCTTTGGAAGACATGCGAGACAGATACAGATCCTAGCGTCTACATAGTACAGGTTATGACCTTCGGTGCCTGCTGTTCGCCAAGTACGGCACAATACGTGAAAAATTATAATGCGCAAAGATTTCAGAAGGAATATCCAACAGCCGTTAACGCCATTATAAATCAACACTATGTCGATGACATGCTTATCAGTGTAGAGTCAGAAGAAGAAGCTATACGAATTGTTCGAGATGTACAAAGAATTCACAGGTCAGCAGGTTTTGAAATGCGGAACTGGACGTCAAACTCACCTAAAGTTATTTCCGCCATGAACGAAACTGGTCTCGTCGAAAAAGGCCTCAGCATCGGCGACGAACACATCACCGAAAAGGTTCTAGGAATGTGGTGGAACACATCAACCGACTGTTTCACTTATAAAATGTCATCCCGATATGACCAGCAACTGATTCGAGGGCAGCGACGACCAACGAAACGCGAAGTACTCCGTACTCTAATGATGATCTTCGATCCACTAGGTCTAATCGCGCATTTCTTGATGCAACTGAAAACAATTCTACAGGAAATTTGGCGAAGCTCGGTCGACTGGGATGATCCCATTGATGAACCCCAGTTTCGAAAGTGGACTGAATGGATAGCAATGTTACCACATGTATCGTCTATTGAAATTCCTCGGTGTTATCGAACCTTTACACCCGCTACAAAGGAAACACAGGTACAAATGCATACGTTTGTTGACGCCAGTGAGAATGGTTTCGCGGCAGTGATTTATTTACGATTTCAAAACGAAAGTACAATCGAATGCTGTTTAGTAGGAGCAAAAACTCGAGTGGCTCCGCTCAAATTCCTTTCGATTCCAAAATCTGAACTGCAGGCTGCGGTACTAGGCGTGAGATTGGCGGATACTATGGCGAAATCATTAGCTATCAAGATCAAACAGCGCTTTTTTTGGACTGATTCTAGAGACGTTCTCTGCTGGCTCAATTCTGATCATCGCCGATACAGTCAATTTGTTGCATTTCGCGTCAGTGAAATCTTAGAAACGACGAACGTTCACGAGTGGCAATGGGTACCAACAAGGCAGAACGTAGCCGACGACGGAACGAAATGGGCGCGAGCTCCGGATATGACAGCGTCCAGTCGATGGTACCGAGGGTCTGAATTTCTATGGCAACCAGAGGAAGCATGGCCCGTCGCTCCCTACACATTCGGATCAACCACGGAAGAATTGCGACCTCATCTCTTGCTTCATACCGCAGTAGTAGAACCAATAGTAGATCCATTAGATTTCTCAGAATGGTCAAAAATACTACGTCGAATGGCGTATGTAATCCGTTTCGTTAATAATCTTAAACAAACTATAAATAAACATCAAAGGTATACTGGTCCTTTAACTTGCAATGAGCTGAAAATGGCAGAAAACTACATGTTTCGACTCGCACAGTGTAGTATTTACGCAGATGAAATAGCTGTTTTGAAAGCGCCTCATAACCAGTCACGAAAACTTCTGAAAAACAGTCCCCTTCGACGGTTGTGTACCTTCCTTGATAAGGATGGCATTTTGCGATCCCGCGGCCGTACACAGGAATGTCATTTCGCAGATTACGATGCCGCGAATCCAATAATTCTACCACCCAATAACCATATCACCAAACTTATTGTACTCGATGCTCACAAACGATTTAATCATCAGAATCATGAAACGATAATCAACGAGGTTCGGCAGCGTTTCTGCAGCCCAGGTCTGAAGGCTACATACCGCGCTATACGAAAATCTTGTCAACATTGCAAAAACGAAAAGGCAGCTCCACAGCCACCAGCGATGGCCGATTTACCATACGCTCGACTTGCTGCTTTTTGTAGACCCTTTACGTACATGGGAATCGACTACTTTGGCCCGATGATAGTATCAATCGGCCGACGCACAGAGAAACGTTGGGGGGTCATTGCAACATGTCTTACCACTCGTGCCATTCACTTAGAACTCGCTCACACACTGACGACCAGTTCCTGTATCATGGCAATACGCAACATTTTTGCTAGAAGAGGTATCCCGGCAGTGATCTACAGCGACCGCGGTACAAACTTTCAGGGCGCTAGCAAGGAGATGCAGACTGCACTGGAGAAACTTGATCACGATCAATTGATGCAGGAATTCACGACATCTAGAACGGAATGGAAATTCAATCCTCCAGCTTCCCCTCATATGGGCGGAGCTTGGGAACGGCTTATACAGTCTGTGAAAAAAAACCTAAATGTGCTTCAGCGGAATTCCTCACCAACCCATGAAGTACTTCAAAACGCGTTAGTAGAAGTGGAAAATGTACTTAACTCACGCCCACTCACAAGCGTTCCTCTCGACAATGATGAATCTCCAGTGTTAACGCCAAATCACTTTCTTTTGGGTACACACAATGGATTACGGCCCTGGACAGCGTACGACGACAGTTCAGCAGCACTAAGAAACACCTGGCAGCGGTCACAAATCATGGCGAACCAATTTTGGAAACAGTGGATACGGGACTATCTGCCCACACTCACCCGAAGGCAGAAGTGGCTGTTACCTGCAAAACCAATTGCCATCGGTGACGTGGTCATCATAGTGGACTCGAATTTACCCCGTAACTGTTGGCTGAAGGGTAGAGTCATAGGTGTAAAACCAAACGCGGACGGACAGGTAAGAATGGCCACAGTACAAACGACTAATGGGATCTACGAGAGACCGGCCGTGAAACTCGCTGTTCTAGACGTAGGCGTTCAGTCGAATACGCTTCAGCTGAGTCCTCAGCGCATCCTGGGGGGAGTGTAAATAGCGCCACGCACTTCAGCGAGCCCCTCGGTGTCCATGAGCCCCAGAAACGTAAAACCGCACCTTTTACCTTCCCAGAGGATTGACAAGGCAGCGGTCAGTGGAAGGAGAACTAATAAAGAAGAATAAAAACTACATGTCATATACAGGCGATTGGTAACAGTTGTCATCAGTGAATTTATAATTATAAATAGCGTAAGATCAGCATTATCCATTTATTACTGGCATTATCGATACTACTTCTCATGTAAGTGTGAGCATAGAATTAACTTACTGAAACTGAACCTAAAATACAACTTACAGTTACAGTACGGATTTGATTAGAACAAATCGAAGATAAACACTTGCACTCAAAAGTGAGTTTATCATAAAGGTGAGTCAGGCTTGTTTAGCTAAATTTCAATTAATAATAAAGGTATCTGGTTTAGGATTTTGAACTGATTGTTACGATAAAAGTTTAGAACTTGTAAGACAGCGAAAAATACTAAAAGTAAGAAATCATGGTTCGTTGTTAATATTATGAAATTAATGAAATACATTGCAGGAATTTATAATCATCCTCAAACCGTAATAAAAGGAGATTCATAAAATTTACAAATTTACTGCTGTCGAGCGACATTATCAGATACCTAATGTGTCCTCCCCACGTGCATTTGGAATCAAACCACACCCCGAGGTATTTGAAAGTCAAAACCTGTTGGATCATTCTTCCCATCATATGAAGCTGAAGTTGCGCGGGATCATGCTTTCTTGATAAGACGACTAACTCTGTTTTCTCCGCAGAGAATTCGATACCCAGATGAACAGCCCAAACGGACAATTTATCTAAGGTATCTTGCAATGGTTTTTGTAGATCAATAGCTTTGGATCCAGTAACTGAAACCACGCCATCATCTGCCAATTGCCTTAGTGTACATGGGGTTACGAGACAGCTGTCAATGTCGTTTACATAGAAATTATACAGGAGCGGACTGAGGCATGAGCCTTGCGGGAGACCCATGTAGCTAATTCTGAATGTTCCCAAATCGCCATGTGACAAATGCATGCGTTTCTCTGACAAAAGGTTGTGCAAATAATTATTTATAACCGCTGGAAGTCCATGTTGGTGGAGCTTGTCTGAAAGAACATCAATGGAAACTGAATCAAATGCTCCTTTAATGTCTAAAAATACAGAGGCCATTTGTTGTTTTTGAGCAAAGGCAATTTGGATGTCAGACGAAAGCAATGCAAGGCAATCATTCGTCCCTTTATTTCTTCGGAAGCCAAATTGAGTATCTGATAACAAACCTTTCGTCTCGACCCAAGTGTCGAGACGTCGAAGAATAATTTTTTCGAACAATTTTCTGATGCAGGACAACATTGCAATAGGTCTATATGAGTTGTGATTGGAAGATGGTTTCCCCGGCTTTTGAATGGCGATAACTTTCACTTGTCTCCAGTCAGGTGGAACAATATTTTGCTCAAGAAACTTGTTGAACAATTCCAACAAACGTCTTTTTGCGAGGTCGGGCAGATTCTTCACCAAATTGAATTTAATTCTGTCCAACCCAGGAGCGTTATTGTTACAAGACATGAGTGCTATGGAAAATTCCATCATTGAAAAGGGGCTATCAATGGAATCATCATTTGAAGAAGACTCCCTAATAATGCTATGCGTAGGAACAGAATCTGGACAAACTTTCCTCGCAAAATCAAATATCCATCGAATCGAGTACTCCTCACTCTCATTTCCTACGTTACGATTCCTCATTCGTCTGGCCGTATTCCAAAGAGTGCTCATTGAGGTTTCTCTTGACAAACCTTCCACAAAATGTCTCCAATAGCTGCATTTCTTGACCCGAAGTATGTTCTTGTACTTGGTTTCTAAAACCAAGAATTTTTCAAAATTCTGAGGAGTTCCTCCTCCTCGTTTTAAAAACGTCTTGAAAGCATTTTGTTTCGCGTGTTTAGCATCTGAGCACTCTTTGTCCCACCAAGGATTTGGAGGTCTTCTGTTAGACGATGGACCAAGAAATCGTTTGGTTTGTGCTTGTTCAGCGGCCTCCAGTATCGAACAAACGAGGAAGTCATATTCTTCAAGTGGGGGGAGCTCTTCCATGGAATTTAAGATACTTGACATATTACTTTGGAATTTAATCCAGTCAATATTTTTTGTCAAATCATATGGAATATTAACTGAATTAGCAATACATTTGTTACTGCTAATTGAGATGATGATTGGTAAATGATCGCTACCGTGTAAATCAGGAAATACTTTCCAGGTGCAATCTAGTCGAATTGAAGTCGAGCAAAGAGATAAATCTAATGCACTTGGACGTGCAGGAGGTCTTGGAATCCGTGTCATGCTACCCATATTCAATACTGTCATATTGAAATTGTCGCGAATATTATATATTAAAGATGATCTGCTATCATTGTAAACGGAACCCCACATCATTCCGTGCGAATTGAAATCTCCTAAAATCAAACGTGGAGCAGGAAGGGCTTCGACCATTTCATTAAGCTGTCGTTGTCCAACTTGAGCTCTTGGAGGAATATATACCGAAGCAATGCAAATGTCCTTTCCTTTAATGTTTATTTGACAAGCAACAACTTCTATACTCGTCGAAGGAATGTTTAATCTATAAAAGGAATAACATTTCTTAATTCCTAAAAGCACTCCACCATACGGAGAGTCTCTATCGAGACGTATAATGTTAAAGTCATTAAAATTTAAGGCTATGTTTGATGTAAGCCATGTTTCGCACAAAGCAAATACATCATATTTTTGACTATGCAACAAAACTTTAAATGAATCAAGTTTTGGCATGATGCTTCGACAATTCCACTGCAGGACAGTGATTGAATCATTTGCGGCGGATGATAATTTATCCATCAAATGGTACAAAACCTGAAAGAACTGGCCATTGAGCTGATAACTGTTTCAAAAAAGTTCTAGCTATTGGAAGGAATGCCGTTATGATGGTCTTTAGTGGTTCAGAAATATTGAATGCTGCAAAAATCCATTCTACAATTTCCGAAAACTTCAGTAATCCTGATGGTGGCTGTGAAACGGAGCCCACTGGATTATTGTCTTTTCTTGTGCTAGTTCCTGGATTGGTTTGTGAATTTGACAAACCAGGAGGCACAGTTTTTGGTTTTAAATTTGATTTTTTAGATTTAACACGGGGATCTTTTTTTGAAGGTGTAATTTTAGGAGTCTTTTTTGGTATTTTGTGGTTTGTTAATCTCCTCTTAACAGACCCTTGAGGAGTGACAAACGAGGTATCTTCACTATTTCCGTCAGAGTCAGATTCCTCTAGTTCCGCCAGATTTGAAAAACCGTTTTCGGATTCCAAAGGTGGGACATAAATAATAGTTTTGAGCATTTCCGCATATGTGCGCTTAGACCGTGCTTTTAAAGAAAGCTTAATTTTGTCCTTACGCAATTTAAATGCAGCGCATACTGAAAGATCATCATGAGGACTTTCTCCACAATAAACACATTTTTCAATATCTTTATCGCAAAGATTATCCTTATGAGGCCCTTGACATTTTGTACATTTCGACTCATTACTACAGTAAGTAGCTGTGTGGCCAAATTTTTTGCAGTTCGTGCAATTCATAACATTTGGTATGAAAAGCCGAACAGGAAGGCGAACTCTATCGATGTGGACATGGCTAGGCAAGGCAGATCCAGCGAATGTTACTCGATACGAATCTGATGGTCGATAAGTTTTGTTTCCTTCTTCGAAAGATGCTGAGTACAATTGCTTGCACTCGAGTATTCTTACTCCCTCAAGCATAGAGTTTTTAAAACGTCCAACTCCATGCTCAAGCAACTCTTTAACCGAAAGACCCGCTTCGGTGATAACACCGTCTATTTCAACGTCTTTCGAAGGAATATATACGCGATATTCGCGGGTAAATAATTCACAAACAACAATCTCATTTGCCTGCTTCAAGGAATCGACTACAACGCGTATCTTATCTTTATGGACTCTTACGATCTCTTTGGTAGCGGGAAATCGTGATGTCAATTCTTTAGATATATTAAATAAATTTAATGCCTTCATTTTACGCCGAAAATAGACTATCCATGGGCCCGCAGAAGTTTCATTGTAAAACTTCGTTCTCTGCGAGTTAGGAACCGTTAAATTTTCGCCTGGTGGCAGAGATGGATCTCCTGGATTCTCATCCATTAGATCATCCATTACATAAATATGTTTAAATAATTGATCTCAACTGAATTATATAAACGAGAATATTCTTTGAAGTGAAAGAAAATAAAATTATAGATCTACCTGTTAGTCGCTTTCTGCTTTCCACAGGTACTCGGCATGAAGCTCGCTCCAACTATTTTAAATTTGCTGTCTTCTATCTCCGTTGCTCTGCCGTCGTGGTCTTCGCTGAGCTTGGTCTGTACGCTGTCTGTACCTGGCCTTAGATACAGCGTTGTAGCTCTTGTTGACGATTAAGTGTAATGCTTCTTGTGTAGCACCACACGATAATGCTTCTTTCTGTCCACCGCAACCGGTACTGTACACCATACGAAATGATACCTGGTGGTTGTCTTTGTGGCTTTGCGCTGATGCGCCGTAGCACCTCTGTGCCTTAGCACCTCTGTGCCTTAGCACCTCTGTGCCTTTACACCCCTTCGTCTCCGCACCGCTGTGTCTGAGCACTTCTATGCGTTCGCACCTCTGTGTCTCTTCACCTCTGTGCGTATGAGTGGGATGGTCTTCTTCGATTGCTTCCAAGTCGGGAACGCCCCGAATATTGGCTGTACACCAGCTTTTGCTGCGTTTGCAATAGGAGCAGGCGGGTTTTGTTTACCTGCAGCTAAAGTTGCCTTGACTCGGTGATAGCCGTTAACTCACAAGCCAGTAACACAACCTGTCTGCTTGAACGCTTTTTACTGATATGATATGATATGATGATATGAAATTTTTTTATGTATTCGTGATGTTTTGGAATGTTTAGGTATCCTGAAAATTTATTTCAGTGGTCCGAACGCATATATTTGACATTTTTATTTTTATGTTCACAAACCAAAAAGTATTTAAATCAAAAAAAAGGCGGGTGGGTAATGTCAGAGACATAACTGGATGTCGTGAATACGAAAACAACTGACATGTTCCTTAACACTTCCGAATATCAATTGTATGAACTATGCACGCATTTCCCTTTTTCACATTTTTCGCAAAAACAAAGAAAGCTTCACTTGATCTCGATTACTGTGAATTTCACACAGCGAAAAGTGCACAAATCTAAGCAAACTATTCTTAATTTGCAGTAAACTGAGGATATTTCCCTACGATTTGCAAACAACAAATCCTAATAGTTATTTAGAAAACTTTTAAGAGCCATTAGAACGGCTGATACTGTGCAATGCTCTCCACCGTTGTTTTTTTTCCCAATGCTAATGACTGGCAGCTGTGACGTAATCGCTCTTGTCGAAAGCGTGCAGACGACACAAAACACATCTGCTCGCAGTGGCGATACAATCCAAACTGATTCAAGTTTTGTTGAGAGGCTTGTTTCTACCTGATTTCGTTTGTAGCTTTTTCACTAATGGGCGGTCCTAACGGCTATAAAAATAGCCGTATACAGAATTTAAATGTCGATTATTTCATTTCGGATTTGCATATTTTATTGAAAGAAACTATCAATATGCTGTAGGGATTCGTTTCCAGCATTCAGAAGAGTCAAATTGCGTAATTCTCTATGACATTAAACTCTGGAACATTTTTCGCAAAAAAAGGCTTCACTTGATCTCGATTACTGTGAATTTCACACAGCGAAAAGTGCACAAATCTAAGCAAACTATTCTTAATTTGCAGTAAACTGAGGATATTTCCCTACGATTTGCAAACAACAAATCCTAATAGTTATTTAGAAAACTTTTAAGAGCCATTAGAACGGCTGATATTGTGCAATGCTCTCCACCGTTGTTTTTTCCCACTGCTAATGACTGGCAGCTGTGACGTAATCGCTCTTGTCGAAAGCGTGCAGACGACACAAAACACATCTGCTCGCAGTGGCGATACAATCCAAACTGATTCAAGTTTTGTTGAGAGGCTTGTTTCTACCTGATTTCGTTTGTAGCTTTTTCACTAATGGGCGGTCCTAACGGCTATAAAAATAGCCGTATACAGAATTTAAATGTCGATTATTTCATTTCGGATTTGCATATTTTATTGAAAGAAACTATCAATATGCTGTAGGGATTCGTTTCCAGCATTCAGAAGAGTCAAATTGCGCAATTCTCTATGACATTAAACTCTGGAACATTTTTCGCAAAAAAAGGCTTCACTTGATCTCGATTACTGTGAATTTCACACAGCGAAAAGTGCACAAATCTAAGCAAACTGTTCTTGATTTGCAGTAAACTGAGGATATTTCCCTACGATTTGCGAACAACAAATCCTAATAGTTCTTTAGAAAACTTTTAGAGCCATTAGAACGGCTGATATTGTGCAATGCTCTCCACCGTTGTTTTTTCCCACTGCTAATGACTGGCAGCTGTGACGTAATCGCTCTTGTCGACACAAAACACATCTGCTCGCAGTGGCGATTGAATCCAAACTGATTGAATTTTTGTTAAGAGATTTCCTTTTATGTGATTTCGTTTGTAGCTTTTTCACTAATGGGCGGTCCTAACGGCTATAAAAATAGCCGCATACAGAATTTTATTGTCGATTATTTCATTTCGGATTTGCATAATTTATTGAAAGAAATTATCAATATGCTGTAGGGATTCGGTTCTAGCATTCACAAGGACCAAATTGAGGAACTCTATTTGGCCCGTCGCTGCTGGTTGATGATTCCACTCCCACGACGTCTGCTTCCATCGAACGCACGAAAAGAAATGATCGATTTTCGACCACGGTTCCCCTTTTATACGCATTCAGTTGAAGATATGTGCCTGACTACCTCAAAATCGTCGTCCTTGCGCGAAAAACCCAAGCGAAAGTAAGGTGTTTTCCGCGTTGTTTTCAAATTTTAAGAAAACTTAATTTTTGAGTTGTTTGTGGTTATCGCACACTGTTCAAAATATTATCCTGAATTCCTGATCATATTTTTGATGAAATGGTGAAAGAATTATGTTGCTACCATTAATACAAGTCGAGATATTCACGATTAAGTTCTGCCCATTCTTCCATATGGCTAATTTTGAAAAGGCGCCCCATAGTAAAGTAAGTCGTATTCACGACAAAATTTGGAGCATCGCAAAACCGATTTTAACAGTGTTTGGTTGAGATTAAAACACTTTTAGAAGCCACTAGCTTCTTTCTTCTAAGCTATTAGTAGCAGAGGTAATAAATGTAATTTTGAAAATTGTTACCTTTTCAGTCATTTTCGGTTTTCAGTGCAGATCGTATACTGTGCAGTGTCGATATTCAACCGATACTTGAAAGATCGTTAATGATAGAAAACGTTACACAATAATTTTCACATGTTGGTGGTCGTATCTATAGGCGTTTTGGTTTCGAAAGAGGTTCTGAGGTGTAATTACTTCAATTTATCATATTCAAGACAATTTTCATAGGCAAAACTTCACAGATTTTTAATATATCGATGAATGAGAATTGAAATTCGACTGATTCTCCTTGCAGACGGTATTTTGGTTTCGTCTTGTCGTAGGGGAATGAGTGAAGTTGACATTGATACTCGCATTTGTTTCGATGAGAGACGAAAATGCTTCTTCTCCTTTCGTTTGTTTTGAATGCGATAATTTACACACAGATCGCTCAATTTTCTCAGAGATGGCTGGACCGACTTTAACAAACTTATGCTCGTTTAAAAGCTACTATCGAACCATTGATCAAGTTCGAAGACCAAATGGCTGCGACTTTTGGTTCCGGAGATATAATGGTACAAGTGACGTAACCGACAAAACACGAAGTTTTTAACCGCTCTAATGTATAAAATGGAGCCTATATTTTGGGATCACCTACAAATTTCGTAAAGCGCCTTTGCTCAAAAGTTTGAGCACCTCGAAAAATGTCCTCATGCAAAATTTGAGCTAAATCGGACATGCGTAAGGGGTGCTGCCCGGCTGTTCGATCTTGAAAATTCACCATAGGGGAGTACATGAAATTTCCAAAATCGAAATTTTTTTTGATGCCAAAACTTTTAAAACTGCATGAAACGTCTAGATTTAGTGTCATCTCAAAAAAATTTTTTTTTGAGAAAATCAACTTTCTTGGACTTTTAATATAGTCACAAAAAGTCGATTTTTTCAAAAAAAAATTTTTTTTCGAGATGACACTAAATCTCCACGTTTTATGCCTTTTGGCATCAAATTTTTGTTTTCGATTTCGGAAATTTCGAGCAGCATGCTTTTGTGAACTACTCTAATTAATCAGAATCAATTGGTGTCAAAATTAGTGTCCGAAATTATTTGATAAAAGTATGAAATATATTTTCATGAGATTGTTATGAAAGAAAAGAAAGGCATTATCACACCACTAGATGGATTAAGAAGGGTTTTTCTTATTCAGTTCAAATGTTGAAAAGCGAGTAATATTGATTTAGAAAACTGAGTTACTTCTGCTCTGTTTCTAAATTGACGACAAACTTTACACACCGTGCTTTGAAAACGTTTTGCGAGAAAATTGTGGAAAACTTGATCGTAGAACTTTATGTAAGCGTCGTATATAATATTAAAACTAGTGGGGAAATGAACAATAGTTCGGTTCTAGTCAAATGAATTGACCAGTTTTTACCTTATCCTTTGAGCCCATGCATTGAACAGAGATAGCAGATATTAATTTACTAAATGTACCGGATGATTTTCGTTATACGCATTGGAATGAAATGAAGTATATATCGCGGTGCTAAGAAAATAAAACGGATTCAAAATAATTTTAATAATGACTAATTTATTGGTGTATGTGTATGTATGTATGAAGCCATCACCAGTTCAAGGCATTACCAGTGTATGCGGGTGGACTTACAGTAGATCAGATCAGATAGCTTTCATATAACTGCTGTTAAGAAGGTCAAAATGGATTTTGAGTACCCGGCGCCTTCCAGCAAGAACACGTTTGTTTGTTAGAAGGGTGCGTCGTACTCATTTCAGACCTTCAGGGAGAAACACAAACCTTCTCCCACGTGACGTGGCAATCCACTCCATCATCCAGTCATTCACTTGTAAGATACCCTGATGCACTCCCTGCCCCTCCCCGTTGTCGATATAATTGAGCATAATACAATAAAATAAAATAATATAATATAATCTATCTAACGGATTGCCACCAAACTTGGCACAGGTACTACTCGCATTTCAGTGATGGTTTAGGGAGGGGGGGGAGAGCGTAGCAAGTGTAATTAACAGGAGGGGGTCATGAAAAAATTCACATAACTTGACGAAAATCGATACGTTTTGAAGACCATAGAAACATTTTGCATACATTAGATATGACTTTACTGGGGTGGATGTAGCAAGTGGCTTTAAAATGGGGGGTGTTATGTTTGGAACGGCACAATTCCGAAACTATTGGACGGATTGCCACCAAACTTGGCACAGATACTTTTTGCTCTTCTGAGAAGGTCATAAGGGTATTTTAATGGGGGAGGGAGCGTAGTAAGTGTCCTTAGCAGGGGGTGGGAGGGGGTCATGAAAAAATTTGTCTAATTTGACGAGAATCGATATTTTTTTTAGAACATAGAAACAGTTTAAATATATTAGGTATGATTATATGGGTGGTGGATGTAGCAAGTGCCTTTAAAAAGGGGGGTGTAATGTTTGTAATGTAATAACTCCGGAACTAATTAACGGATTGCTACCAAACTTGGCTTTTAAGAGATTGTCTTAAGGGTATTTTTGTGGGGGAGGGAGCGTAGTAAGTGTCATTAACATGGGGGGGGGGGGTCATGAAAAAATGTGTCTAATTTGACGAGAATCGATACTTTTTGAAAACCGTGGAAACATTTTGCATTCCGTAGGTATGATTATATGGGGGTTGGATGAACTTTTAAAAAGAGGGGTGTAATGTTTTTAACGGCATAACTCCAAAACTACTGAACGTATTGCAATCAAACTTGGCATAGGTACTTCTTGCTCTTCAGAGATGATCATTAGGACATTCTCAGGAGAGAGAGTGTGTAGCAAGCGTTCTTAATTTGAGAAGGCCATGTCGAGATTTATCTTAATTAAAGAGAATTGATACTTTTCAAAACCATACATACATTTTGAAAAATTCAAATATGGTTTTAAGGATATTTGTGGGGGGTGGATATAATGAATGCCTCTAAAAAAGGAAGTTTAATGTGAAGTTTATAGAATTTCCCATAAAACGATACTTCTTGCTGAGTACAGATTATTTGTGCTTCAGATGATCCTAAGAGCATTTTTAAGAAGAGAGTGCGAGCGGGTGGTTAAAGTAAGGGTCTCATCCAAGAGAGGAGCAAAGTTCAAATTGTTAATATAATCGAACGTAACTCCAAAACAGCCCAAACTCACCACACCTATCTAGGTTGGATATTTTAAGGTGGGGAGAGTGGGTGGGGGAAGGGGGAGCAGAGTTCCATAACAACTCAGTAAATTATCGCCAAACTTGGCACAGGTACTTTTTACTATTCAGAGGTGGGTCACGACAAGCTTAGATATTCATGACAAAGGTTAATTGTAACATTTTCTTATTCGTCGTCAAACAAGATTGGGGGGCGGATTCAGACTAGGAGAAGAGGATCTTGAAAATCAATCTTCATACTGAATTTTTTATGAAATAAGAGAGGGGCAAGAATGTCAAGATTGTGCTAGATAGTATTGCTATCGTTAATTTGAATTAAGTAGTACTGCTATTGTTAATTTTAATGAATTAATCGATACTTTTTGAAGAGCACAGATACTTCGTACACTCCTCAGAGGTGGGCATAAGGATCATCATGGAAGAGAGCTGTAGTAAGTTCACTAATAAAAGGGGAGTTCAATATAAAATTTATTTTACGAGAAACGATGCATCTTGACAAATACTGATACTACTTTTATGTCAATGTAGATTAAAAGGTTATTTTAAGAAAGAGGGAGTGCAGCAAGTGCCCCAAACATGGAAAGTGTAAGGTAAAATTGATTGAATAGCAACATAAAACTGCTCAGAGTATTACACTAAGTAGGACAACTTCGGGAATTTTGTTCAGCCTTTTCTTCCCGTAACATTTCCGAGCAATGCCGGGTCATTCAGCTAGTTGTCGATAAAATAACTCATTGATTGCAGATAAAATCACTTAATTGGCGAAGCAAATAATATCCATCATGGCGGTAATAAGTAAATCGTCTTAACAACAAATAATACTTGGCCATTAAACATTTGCTACAAGCACAACAGTGCAGTATTTCAAATTAGTTGGAACAACAGTGGGTTTTATCTGGTATTTTATTCGTTCTATAAAATTTTGTATGCATTTGTGCATGCAAATTTACCTGCAAATGTAAAGATAGGACAACCGCGCGAGTCAATTAATTTCATCAACTTTAAACGTCATTCTTCAATACATTGCTATTATTATTCTAAACAGAAAGCGTCCTTGGTTTTGATTTGCATATCTTCCGTTTCCAGGAGCATGACTCGAACGTGTTTCAGATTTATCATATGTTTGTCCATAGTTTGTCGTAAGCAAGGCATATTCATTTGATCAATGAAAATGGAACAACTTCTTGTCACTACAAACGAATGTGCACTTCCCTGTCGGTTTGCATGCACTTCATTCGCATGACAAATCTCTGTTTCAATTGAGTATCGGCCTACTAACTCTTTTTTTCCCTCTATTTTATAACTCGTCTTGTCGTGTTTTTGTACATTTTTTTCTCCTTTTATCCATCTCTCCTGTCCCGCAGGATTCGGCGATTTTGTCCCAGCACAGGGAGTGAAAAACGACTCGGAAATTTCTATCGCATTGTGTTCACTGTATTTGCTTTTCGGAATTGCGCTGCTAGCGATGAGCTTCAATCTGGTACAGGAGGAAGTTATCTCCAACGTGAAAAGCGTCGCCCGGAGGCTTGGCATACTGAAGGAGGAGGAGATGGACGATTGAGAAAGTTTGTTTTTTTTTCTAACAGATCAGTGTGACCTACAAAAGTGGTGGCGCACAAAAAAATGTAGGGTAAGTGAGTTTTTTTTTTGATGCAGCAGCGAAGCACAACTTGAACGATACACAGTAGTAAACTTTTCGTTCGGAAGCGATTGTCTGTTTGATTTTCCTTTCGCTCTCGTTACTTTTCCGGTTATGAATATCTGTGAGTATGGATTTGTGGACGCAATAGCTTGGAATGTAAATTGGAAAATCGATTTAGAAATACAATGAAAAGTTAATTCTGTAAACTGACTTGGCTTTGGTAGTGACACAAAAAAAAATCCCGTGAAAAAAATATTTGTACCTGTAAATTAAAGTTTTTGATTGAGTAATAAATAATAAATTCTTCAACAAGTGGTATCCAAAGATTACTATTATTTGCATAATTTTCTTAAAATTAAACATTTATTCAGTTGAAGACTGAGAAAAACTGGCACGACCTATTTTCGTTTCCATAGAAAAACTTACCATGATTGCAATGTGAAATATGTGTAATCTAACTGAGGTTGCACCGATGACACGACCAGACACTCCGAAGAAAAATCGAAAATAAAAGTGTTCGTGGACGATTTACCGCCAGTTACCACAATTCTAGTGACCCCTTGTTAATGATAAAAATAATGTTCTCCAGCAACATGATCTTGTTTCCAAGGAGCCCCAATATAAATAAACAAAAAGTTTAGAAAAACTACGGAAAACAGTAAACATATTCTGAACAATAAAAGTAGAGCGTAAAAATCTAAAAGCTAACGATAAAGCTAATTATGAAGTTCAAGTCAAGGCCCACAATAATGACCAACATTGCGAATTCTGCTAATTTGTTGTTCGGCTCGTAAGTTCTAAAATAAATTATGCATCTCAAGTCATTCTCTTACCAGCAATATTAAACATATTTTTTTAGGCAGCTCTTTGTCGCAAGATTAGTGCAATGTTAAATGAAAGTGAGAGAATTGTAATTTGATAAAAAGGTCGCTGTAACATTTCAGTTGAAATGTCGTCAGTAATTTTACCAAAGTGAGAAGAGAACGCGAGTGTTCCGTCAACAGAATGCACCATGGACAACTATGTACGCAATTTCTGGTATAACGAAATAAGCTTAAGATAGCGGAAACTGCAAAAGCTAATGTAATGTAATATAATCATGATTATAAGAATAATTTTGTTCATTATTACGCTTAACTGGAAATGTCTTGAAATGCTCATGAAATAAATATCTATAAATTAAATGCATAAAATTATAAAGTTCAATTAAATTTGTTTCTATTGTACTACTCATACACTCTTATTAAAAAAAATCTTCACTCCCTTTCATGGCCTGATCTATAGTTTTCGTACGTAAGCTGCAAACAGAACTTTGCTTGCGTGAGAATATTTCAGAAAAACTATAAAACTACAACATAATAACATCGTAATAGTAAATGGGTTTCCAGATAATATTAATGGTTGCATTCAGCTTTTCGTTTTTTCCTTCTCTTGCATACTCAGATTACGCACTATCATTCCAAAATTTAATCTTTCATTCGGGTTAAGATTTATCGGATATTGATGCCGAATTTGTCGAATTTACGACTTTAATTTAATTTCGGAATTGATTCCCATGTGTATTTCCCCTTTCGGTTCGTTTTGCTTTGTTGATATTTTTCAATTGTAATTTATACGTTAATAAGGTTATGGTAACTATTATTCGCAAAATTACAATTCATTGGTACAAGTGGCCAGTTCCAGAAAAGTTTTAAGCAAACTCGTTTTAACAGTACGAGTTACTGAGGGGTACTCAATTTTACGATACAGTTTTGATAGACGAGTGGCAGGTCGTGTCGTCGGTTGCACTGAAACCGTTCGTTTTTGTCAATTGCACTACACCAGTGCTACACTTTTTATGCATCGCTACCACTGGTGTAGCACTCATCAAAACTTCGGTGTAGCTCTGTGCAACCCGATCAGATGGTAATAACATAATTATAACAACTGGAGTAATTTATTTCAGAAATATTTTGTAACAAATTTTTGAAATATTTTTGGCTGGTAAGCTGTTAAAATAACAAAAATCATAACAAAAAAGACTTTATCGGGAACAAATTCGTAACAGATTTTGGAACGTTTGCATCGCAATTATGATTGAATTTGATATAACTGCAGTAGTCCGAAAGCAGAAATTTATAACAATAGTTGTAATAAATCAGTTAGCAAATTTAACATAGAAACACTATATCACAGTCAAATTAAAGCATCGTTTCAATCCGAAATTGTTTAATGATTTTTTTTTATTAAATGAATAATTTAGTTTTTAGCTTTAGTTTTTTGAAATTCTGGTCAGTATATTTCGATATAAAGCAACAGAAGAACTCATTTTTCCAATTAATGAACGTTATCATAAGTCTTGCAAACGAAAATAAAACATCATAGCTGATTTTGTTATTATATTGTTATCATTAGTTTTAACTTTCAACTGTTTTCATATGTTAAATATCTCGAAATAACACAATTTGTTATACATATCAACTGTTGATGTACTTGTGTTATGATTTTGTTATGTGCAACTGATCGGGATGGAATCGTTTATTGTAGTCAATGGTTACTGTTTATGCCTTCGTCATTTTCGTTCGTTTGTTCATTTCACTTGCGTAGCATTGCACCGGTTTAGTGTAAATTAAAACCAAAACACCATTAGTTTCAGGATAAAAAAGGCGAATTGATAATGTCACAGATATAACTGAAGGACGTAAACAACGCTAAAACTGACATGCTTCTTTCACACTTCTGAATAGAGAAATTCGTTCGTATTAGTTGATCGAGTGAATTTCGCCATTTTTACTACTTCGCTTCCGGTGCATCTATAAGTAGGTTGTAAGTTTTGTATTTAGTCTAAGTGTTTCCCGGTGGATTTGACGTTTCCATCATAAAGTTGGACATTTTTAACCATTACCATCTTTAGAACAGTCTGTCGTTTAAGCGCTATTTGTTTTGTTTACAGTGAGTCGAAAATTTTACCACAGCAAAACAATGGAATTGAATCGTGAACATTTTCGTTCAATAATTAATTACGATTTTCGTCGTGAATTCTCAAAGGAAAGTTCATCATTCAACTTGGTTCGACTTTTGGCAGTGTATCACCATCCTATGCGACTGAATAAAACTGGTATAACGAATTTAATCGTGGTCGTAGTTCACTTGCCGATGAATTCAAAGATCTTTCAAAAACAGTTGTTTTGTCAGAAAACATCGATGTTGTGAAAACTCCGAAAATTTAAGATCGTCATGTGACGTACAATGAAATGGAGGCAGCCTTAGGCATTAGTGTGAAAAGCTTATATGTTATTTTTCATCAACATTTAGTGGTGTAAAAAATTGTTCACGTTGGATCCCACATAATTTGGCAATCGCTCAAAAAAAGACTCGTGTCGATTGGTGCAAAGCAATGCTAAAAAAAATAATATTTGGTATATATCATATACACAGGTGACGAAACATGGATTTTCTCATATGAGCACGAAGCAGCAGTGGACTATATAGGTGTTACAAGAAGAGCGAAATAAAACAAAACTTGTTCGCGCTCGAAGCATTGCAAAGAAAACAGTGGCTTGTTTTTTTTTCGGTATGAACGGACATATCGCTACCGTTGCTTTAGAGAATTGCAAGACCATCAATTCTGATTGGTTTACCACCATTTGTTTTTCGTGAAATAAGGAAACAAGCGCAAGACGCAAAATCGTTCTTCATCACGATGATGCAAGCTCTAACACATCGGCTCAAACAACCGAATATTTGAGCACCCAAATCGTCGAATTAATCCGCCGTATAGTCCTGACTTGGCATCTTACGACTTCTATTAGTTCCCTTCAGTGAAGAATAAACTACGGAAAGAGCGATTAAATCCTGAAGAAGCTGTTGAAGCGTTCAAAAACCATGTTTTGGAGGTATCTCAAAAAGAGTGGAAAAAATGTTATGAAAATGGGTTCAAGCGTATAGCGTATTGATCACCTAAGAATTTTTTTAAAAACAATAAAACCATTTCCGATCAAATATAATATTGTTTTTTAGTTTTAGGCTAAATACGTAATAAACAACTCTCGTACTAAAGTACGACTTATTAACGACTATCATATTCTACCATACAATAAAATAAAATAATACGGAACCACTGAAAGTAAAAGAAATACAACATACAATGTTATAGTAGTTTTTGTAGATCCAAAATTTTAATGGTTCTAACGAGCACCGCTTTGCGGATTTTATCCGTTGTTTACAACTATTCAGCACTTTTCGCCATCATTTATTCATCTGCACTAGCACCAAAATTTTGAACCAGTGCTGAATTCTAGAACTGGATTCAAAAGTGAAATTAGGAATCTAGGACAGGCTCAGAATTCAGTTGCAAAATTCGTGTTTAGAATCCAGATCAAGAATTCATGTCATGACTTTAGTTCTAGAGTTATGAAACTGAACTAATTTACAGAATTTCTAGAGCCGAATTCTGAGCTTCAACTCTTCACCTGAATAAAGGAACCGATTTAAGCTTCAGCATTCAAGTTCTGAAATTTGGAAATGAATTCTGAATCTGAGATCCGAAATTTAATTCTGGTTCAGAACTCAGCTCCAAAATTCTAGTTCAGATCTAACATTTAGTTCCAGAATTCCGATCTAACATTCATATCCTGAATTTTGTTCCTGATTTATGAATTTTGGTTCAAATTCCGAAAATAAATCAAGGAGCTGAACTCAGCTCTGAACTCATGTCAAGAAACCAGTTTTAGAATGCAGAATTAGTATTTAGTTCCAGAGCCAATTTCAGAACCTGTTAGGGGCTGTCCATAAAAGACGTCACGCCGCAAGGGGGAGGGGGGTGTTTCATAAAACGTGACCTTTTGTGACAGGGGGAAGGGGGGGAGGTTTTTGGAATGTGATGTCCAATATTTTCAATGAGCGCATTTTTGAAATACCTAATTATATTACTGTTTTGCCCTATTTCCTGAAAAAATCTCCACAATAAACGTTTACATTCTATAGGAAAACGTGTATTTGTTGATGTAAAAGCTTCTTCTTGTAAATACGGAAATTAATGATACAGGAAATCATTTCTGTTGTGATCAGCAAAAGTGCACGGAGGAGCTAGTGTATTAGCGAAATTAAAAAAAATACCTAATATGAGTAAAAAAGAAAAAAATGCCTTCAAAAGGTTTAACTTAAGTTATACACTGACAATTTTTTCAGTAATTTGATTTTCTAGCATTGATAATAGTATATCATAAGAATTTCTCTTATCTGATTCTGATGCAGTTTATTCAATTGTACTCCATTTGAAAACGGGCGGGAGATCAAAGGTTTCAGACATAGATCATGTCATGTCTTATCTTGATCATATGTGTTTTTCCTCCAATATTCCAATGATTGAACTTACATAAATCAAGAATCATTTTAGCTCAAAATCACTACACATTGTGTGACGGAAGATCAGTACCGATATTGATCGATGTGATTTAAAATTCACTGATCAACTGATCATGAAAAGATTCTCCGACAGTGATCTCGTTTTGATTAGGTTGTGGTCTTTATTTTCTCAGCCCTGTATGCTACACTAAGGAAATATTATTCTTTACCTAAAACAATATAATATCTGTGTACCCCTAGGAGGAATAAAACAGATGATTTAAATGTTTCATCAATTCCAATCAAATACTTTTGTTAATTTATATAATTGATATTAATAAAATAATTCCGATGATTTTGTAGTTTTAGGGATCTAATGATAGCATGTAATAAATCGAATTTTCCCTCATATTTGTATGGTTTGTCATACATATTGAGAATGTATTGAGATGAATTTTATTTATTTTGAATTCGTGACATGTGACATAGGGGGAGTGGGGGGTCTTTGCTTCTGTGACAATTTGTGACAAAGGGGGGATGGGAAGTCAAAAATCGTCAAAAAAAAGCGTTACGTCTTTTATGGACAGCCCCTTATATGGAACCAAACTCCAAAACTAAATTTTAAACCTGAAATTTAATTCAGAAGTTCGTTGGACCAGATTTCAGGTTTGGAATTCAATTCCGAAATTCAGTTTAAGGATTTTGTTCTCGAATCCAATCTAAAATTCTTTTTCCTAATCCAGATTTATTTATTTATTCAATATTCGGTGAAATCTCGGTCGAAGTAAACCATTAGATCGTAGCGATCGTTGTGATGCACGAAAGTCAAGACTAGATAAAAGCTTCAGAAGATCAATATCGCCGTTGATTATTTTCACAACAAAAATAGCTTGTTGAACTTTTCTGTGCCGTCCCAGTGAGTCTGTGACTTTTGTACATGTAACACTTTCGAGTTACAACGATTTGAAGAAAGTGCATGCAAATTTATTCATGCTAGGGATATCAATAAACATTCAAACAATATTGTTGAACCAGAAAGTGCCATCTTGAATTTGAAATTGACCTCAATCATTTTTTCTTGATGCCTAATCATCGAATTCGTTCCGAAAATGGGAGAGTGATAAGTTTTTGATCGTGAATATCTTTTGCAGTATCAATATTCGACAATATTCAATGGTAAAAACTTTGCATTCAAGAAAAATATCCAGTCAGTTTAATTTGTATTTACGCCATCCAGTTATGTCTCCAACATTATCCACCCGGCTTTTTACAAAGTATATATTCACAAAAAAAAATTATTCGTAGAAAAATTTACATTAGAAAGTTCCACTCTAAAACATCATCATATATTTTCCTTATTAGTGAAATAAGTGCCTATTGCCGGTGGAAATCCTTTAAATTGTTCTCTATTCAGTTGGAAGTATACTTCTTCTCTCCAAGTTTTATGAATGACAGATATTCTTTCAAATAACCACCATGTAAGACCATTCATTTAAATCTAAATTTGTAGAAATCGGCCATACCATCGCTGAGAAAAGTGAGCGAGATCCACGTTGGAATATATGACCACTATTTTCGGTGCTTCCGAAACCTGAAACCGGGACCCAGGATATCCGAAATCTGTTTGTTTAGTTGCCTATAGATAATGGCTATCGATTGGTGGAGTTTTGTGTCCAGTTTAGAAAAAAAAATTGCAGTTTCTGTTTCGCCGGTTTAAGTAATGGTGTACAATATTGAACACACTTTACCCTATTACTCCGGAACCGGAAGTCCAATCCAGATGATATTCAGAAATTCCGTATGGCACCGTGAGACCTTTCATTTGAATCTAAGTTTATAAAAATAGGATAAGCGGTCTCTGGGAAAATCGATCGCACGTTTTTAGTTCATTTTGCACATTTTACCTCATAACTCCCGAACCGGAAGTCGAATCCAGATGAAATAGTAACTTATGGGACTACAAGGCCTTTAATTTAAATCTTAGTTGAAGAAAATCGGTTGAGTGGTCTCTGAGAAAATCGAGTGCACTTTTTACTCATTTTTTTGCATATTTTACGTCCGATCCGGATAAAATTCAATAACACCCTATGGGACCAAGAGACCTTTCATTTGAATCTAATTTTGTGAAAATCGGTCCAGTCATCTCTGAGAAAATCGAGTGCAAATTTTTGTTACATACAAACATACACACATACGCACACACACACACACACACACACACACACACACACACACACACACACACACACACACACACACACACACACACACACACACACACACACATATATATATATATATATATATATATATATATATATATATATATATATATATATATATATATATATATATATATATATATATATATATATATATATATATATATATATATATATATATATATATATATATATATATATATATATATTCATTCGTCGAGCTGAGTCGAATTGTATTTGACATTCGGTCCTCCGGGCCTTTCTATATTAGAAAGCCCAGAGAACACCGGACGAAGAAGATTTGTAGAAGGGGCTTCAGAGGATAAAGAATATTCTGGAAAGACCGATTTGAAGAAAAGATTGAACGAGGGTATCGAGGCTTTAGATGAACGTGCTCGTTAACGATGACGTCTTAAGTAAGTACGCTAAGCAGGTCATGGATATGAAGGAATGGTGGCGATGAGAGAGCGGTTCTTCACCATAAAACATCGAAATCTCGGTTCTCTAAGGAAAGTTTTTAACGGATACAACTAGATCACTTGAGAGTTATGAATTCACTCGAGAGCTATGAATGACATTGGGCCCTACTAATCACCATTCCTGAAAAATTTAAGCATGTAAGCCCCCTTGGCTAACCGGTGCTTTTAAACGACGAACATTTTGAGAAGTCGATATCAGACATCAAGCGAATGTTCTTGAATGCAGAAGCCGGGGAAGACAAGCAGACAGAGGAGAGAAACATTGCGCTGGCTGCTAAATACGCATCGAAACGGCAAACAACGTGGTCCTTCGGTTGCAATGAAATAAGGCATTTCAAAAACAAATGTCCACTGATGAAAATTTTGTTTAGAAAAAGAAGTAAGACTACCTGAAACGGAAGATAGACTTTGCGATGATTACCACAGTGAAAGACCACAAAAAGGTTAGATTTGCTGTTGATTCGGGAGCGAGTGATTACATGGTGAACAATTACAGATTGCTAGAAGAAGTCGGAACGTTGGAAAAACCAGTCGACATTTCTACAGCAAAATTTGAAGAGAAACTTCGGCCTCTGAAGGTTGATTAAATGAAATTAAAAAGCGTTGTAGGTAAAAAAATATAATTAACCATTTACCATTGTACAACGTTCCTTTTACTCCTGGACTTGAAGGGTAAGCAAGCATGGACTAAATATCAAAGTCATCGATGAAAAGGTTGTTTGCAAGTCCGAAGAGAAAATTATCGCTTCGGTGAAGTTTCGATTTATTTCAGGAAGAAAAGCTCAAGAAAATGCTACAAATTTTGCATTTAAGCAATGCAAGTTTAGAGAAACTAATTTCGAAGAGAAAGGTTGAGAGAATCAATCTTACTTCGGATTATATAATAATAAGCATGACCAACGTATGTAATGGTTGTGCAGCAGATAAACAAGTTACAGTTAAATTTAAACAAATAGAGGAGCCGAGATCGCGATGAACATTAGAAATCATATATTCAGTGCATAATTGTTTATGTTGAACTGTTATGCCACCTGCAATTCAACATAATCTGCTAGGCAAACGTGAATAGCATTATTGCTATTTTCAATACACTTGTAATTATCACCGGATTGTTAAGTCCTTCCTGACGTACCGAACGAAAACAAGTTTCGACTAATACTGGCCGATTGAAATAGTCATTTAAGGATCAATACATTTATTAATGACACCGAGGTGCAAAGTCCTAGTCCTGCAAATACTAATAACTTTACGTCTGCTTAGCGCTTAATGTTGAACTGCAGGTGACTCTCATTTATTTATTTATTTATTTGAATCAACAGACATAATTTAGTCCAAATGATTATTTCTTAGTATATATAAAAAAATTAGATCGTATGGCACGGCGTGGCAGATGGAAATCAAATCCTGATGAAACTCTGTTGAAGAACCGCTGCATTCCTGTAATAGCACCGTTAATTCCATAATTAGTGCGACGAAATGGTAAGCGAAGGAACAAACTGTTACGAAGAACACGTGATCGAACGTTGAGGTTGATTTCGCTAAGAAGTGCGGGGCAATCGATCCTATCAGTTAAAATATCAGATATTGTCATTGCTCGTGATAAATCACGTCGAACATGCAGTGTGTCAATTCCAATTAACATCGCTCGACTTTCATAACTCGGGAGCTGTTGAGGATTATTCCAAGGCAACCGGCGCAGTGCAAAGCGAATAAATCTGCGTTGTATCGATTCGATCCGATTGACACCGTTGAGGTAGTAAGGGTTCCATACCACTGAGCAATATTCAAGAATAGAGCGTACTAGCGAACAGTAAACAGTTTTCAGGCAGTAAATATCATTGAAATTTTTGGTTATCCGTATTACAAATCCCAAGCATCGGGAAGCTTTTGCAACTATGTAGCTAACATGTTGCTTAAACGTCAGTTGCTCATCGAGGAAGATGCCAAGATCTTTCACACATGTCGTCCTTTCAATTGGAGTGTCACCAATGCAGTATTCAAATCGAACTGGATTTTTCGTTCGTGTGAATGTTATGATCGAACATTTCTGGGGATTTAGAATCATTCGATTGATCTCACACCAGTCAGCAAAAATTAACAGTTGGCGTTGCAGGAATACAGCATCATCTATTTTCCGGATTATGTTATACATTTTTAGATCATCAGCAAATGAAAGCCGCGGACCTTCCAGGACAAAATTCACATCGTTAAAGTACAGCAAGAATATCAGTGGTCCTAGATGACTGCCTTGTGGAATTCCGGAGGAAGCGCAAAACTCATCAGATACACAGTCACCGATTCTTACGACAAGACGTCGATCGCTTAGGTATGAATTAATCCAGCGAAGTACGTTCGGGCCAAAACCGAGTTTGTCTAGTTTAGCAATGGCGATAGCGTGATTTATTTTATCGAAGGCTGCCGACAGATCCGTGTAAATGACGTCTGTTTGATAACCAACGGACATAGAATTTGTAACATAATTCGTAAGCGAAAGCAGATTTGTAGCAGTAGAACGTTTTGGCATAAATCCATGCTGAGTGTGTACAATATACTGCTTACAATGGTTGAAAATTGGCTCAAGAACGATCTTTTCAAAAAGCTTTGGAATGGCGCTGAGAAATGCAATCCCACGGTAGTTGTCAACTAGTTTTTTATTACCTTTTTTATGAACTGGAAACATAAAAGAGGACTTCCACAGATCGGGAAATATTCCGGCAGTTAGCGATTTGAGGAACAAAGACGTAAGAGGTGCTGCTAAACTAGCAGAGCATTTTCGCAGAACAATCGCCGGTATACCATCTGGCCCTAAAGAGGTGCTAGCCTTTGTTTTACGGATTGCCAACAGAACAGTGTTTTCATCCAAATTGATCGCATTTAAGGACTGATAAAGAAATGGCACATTTTGCACCGCAAGGGATACTTGATGCGGTAACAATTTTTCATCAGAAAAAACACTAGCAAACTTCTGAGAAAATAGCTGACAAATCTCCTGCGGACTTGAACCTGTGAATTCTCCGTAACGCATTGACGAAGGTAGCTCAGATTCTTTCCTTTGCTCGTTGACATAGCTCCAGAATTTTTTGGGATCCGACTTTAGTTTACGTTGTACGTTCCGCAAATAATTATCGTGGCAACGCTTCACGGCCCTCTTGTACGTTCGGTTTATCTGCACATAATTTTGCCGTAAGACAAATCCTCCATGCTTAGAATATTGCTTCAATGCTGCCCGTTTTACTGTTTTTAAACGTCTTAGTTCGGTGGATTGCCAATTCGGTTTGGTTGATTTCCGACTGGATCGCTTAGGCACAAAGCGATCGATAACATAGCTCATAATGTTAGAAAAAGTCTGTACTGCAGCATTGACATCGTCATTGTTAAGAACTTCAGTCCAATTAATAGTAAAAAGAAAATTATTCATGCTATCATAATCAGCTTTATAAAAATTATAGCTGACGGTGTTCGAAACGTCGCAGTACGTTTTATTTTCTGAATCAAGCACAATATGCAGCGGTGGATGGTGCCTAACAGATTTTACTAGAGGCGAAGGAGCTAGTACAATCTTGGGAGCCTTATCGGAAATACTCGAAAAACAAAGATCAAGTAATCTATTGTTTTCGTTCCTGACGTGATTAAATTGTCGCAACAAATTTACGCTATAACAATCCAATAAACTTGTGATGCCGGCTTGAAAGGTGGATTCCTTTGGATCTGCATACATGAAGCCATCCGTAGTCGCACACCATTTCAGGCTTGAGAAGTTAAAATCTCCTACAATCAAAATTTCGTCGATGGGTGCTGCGAGAGTTGAAATTTGTTCTAACGATTCATTGTGCGCGTTGATTACACTCAAGTCGCATGTCCGGTGGCATAACAGTTCAACATAAACTGTTATGCACTGACGAGTCTAGAACAAAACGTAAAGATAACAAAATTGGTGATTGATGTTCTAGCACAAAACTAGGTTAACCCCTAAATGATACATTCGGATGTTTTTGGCAGCTTATAACAAGAAACGTATGATGGCTATTTTTATTTCGGAAAATTTATTTATTATCAGGCAGTTGCAACATCATATTTTGGAACTCGTACTTCTATGCTTAGATACGATAAAGGAGGAGAGTTAAAAGCAGCGAATTCCAAGATCATTGCAAGTAAAATGAAATTCGAATGACTTTTACAGTGCCATATATACTCCACAACAAACCGGAGTAAGCTAACGTATGAATAAAACCTACAAGGAAATACTTAGGGGAAATGCTATGCGACAGCGGGTTAAATAAAGATATGTGGGGTGAAGCACTACATGCAGCTACATTTCTAATTAATAGATCCTACAAATGGAATTAATAAAGGTACTACTCCGTACGAACAAAGGCTTTAGAAACGACCGAACCTGAATTAATTGAGAGTCTCCGAACAAAACCGTCAGATCCCAAAACAAAACCGATGATATTTGTAGGTCATACAAATAATAGTTATAGACTATGGAACGAACATACACGTGCAATAGAAATCGGAAGGAGTATAATATTCGATGATACTAAGACAAACAGCCATATAGATGATGAAAATATTGAAAATATGACATAATTACCTACCGAAGATCAGGGCCGGTGACAGAGGTGGGTACGGTGGGTAGCACTACCCACCTGAAAATTCCAAAGGTAGGTAATTAACCACCTGAAATTTCTAACGAAAAACAATGGTAATATGAGTATTACTCATGAATATCGAAGGTTTAAGAATAAGTATTATTTATGACAATAAGAATATTTTTAATGTAATTCGGAATAATAAATAAAATCAAAATTATAGAACCCTAGTACTCAGCTAGTAGAGTAATGGTAGTAATGGTGTGAAGATATACAGCAGAAAGGTAAGATGTGACAAGGATCATTTGAGTAAGCAGAAATCTTTCAGTAACTTAACTTTTTCTTTTTTCCAACCAGAGGAGACGAGCTTAAGCATCTGATCAATGAATCACTCGTGTATTGGAAAGTACCGATAAAAAAAATGAAATTACTCAAAATCTTTTGACGTAGGGCTACGTCCTTGTTTGCTATACCGAGGTGCAAGTTCAAAATACAGGAAATAAAACTGTACAAACAGTGGTTTGAACATTTACATCTCAACTATTTCTCAACTGATTTTCGATATCATTACACATGCTGCTTGGATATATTTTTACGCAACGATTCGAGTAGATATATCTATATATTTTAGATAATTGGTAATTCAAACTTCAATTTGTAACGAACCATGCCTAATTTTTCTTGTTTCCCAAAACATTTTATCAGGATTTCCCCGGTTTTCGTGAGATTTCTGCTCTTCAATGAGTTCCTCTTCCGTAACAGTTATTGAAAATTCTTAAACAATTACTAAAACCTACACATTGCTCAGCAAAAACTTTAACATTTAATGGCAGAGAAGAGCACTCAGAGCAAGTGATACCAGAAAAATTAAACAGTTATTTCATAAATAGTGTACAGCAGATCAATCAAAGTATTGATTTGGTTGGTGAGCCTGTTGAAATAACACAGCCGATTAGTAATTATTGTAGATTTCTTGAATTTCACCCAATCACTTTTGAACAATTGAAAGATATTTGTTTTAATTTAGGAAAATCGGCTGGTATTGACAATGTTAACTCAAAAGTAATACAAGATTGCTTTCATGTTATCGGTCACGATCTGCTGGACTTGGTAAATGAATCGTTATACACGGGGCATGTGCCAAAAGTTTGGAAAGAATCGCTGGTGGTTCCTATCCCCAAGGTTACTGGAACGGATAAAGCCGAGGAGTACCGTCCCATTAACATGTTGCACACGTTGGAAAAAATTTTGGAACTTGTTGTTAAAGATCAGCTGATGAACTATTTAAACTCTAACAGTTTGCTAGTACCGGAACAATCGGGATATCGGAAAAGTCACTCTTGCGAAACCGCTTTAAACCTGGTTTTAGCAAAATGGAAGGAGAAAATCGAGATTAAAGAGACTATTTTTGCAGTGTTCTTGGATCTCAAGCGCGCTTTCGAAACAATTTCTAGACCTATACTGTTACAAACACTACAACGCTTTGGTATCGAAGGAGTAGCATATAAATGGTTTGAAAGCTATTTATTTGATAGAACTCAGAGAACTGTTTTCAACGATGTTGTGTCTAGTTTCCAGGGTAATTCACTTGGTGTGCCACAGGGTAGTGTTTTAGGTCCGATTTTATTCATTATGTACATAAATGACATGAAGCGAGTTTTACGGTTTTGTGAAATAAATTTGTTTGCTGACGATACTGTTCTGTTCATTACAGCTAAGGATTTGGATGAAGCGGTTGCACATTTGAACGAGGACTTACATTCTCTGGCTCAGTGGTTGAAATTCAAGCAGTTAAAACTGAATGTCGCGAAAACTAAATATATGGTTATTTCTGCTTTAAGCACTGGACGTGAAGCCAACATTGAAATTGATGGAGAGATTATTGATCGCGTTAGAGAGTTGAAGTATCTTGGAGTTATAATTGATGAAAAGCTAACATTCAAATCTCACGTTAACAACATCATCAAGAAGGTTGCCAAAAAGTACGGTGCATTATGCCGTCTGAAAAATGATTTAACGACCAGTAGTAAAATTCTTCTGTATAAATCAATAATCTCTCCTCACATTGACTTCTGCTCATCGATTCTGTTTCTTGCTAACAACACGCAAATATTGAGACTCCAGCGATTGCAAAATAAGGTCATGCGATTGATTTTGAAATGTAATAGATATACTTTCTCTAATAACCTATTGAACGCATTACAATGGCTTTCAGTGAAACAGAGAGTATATTATTTAACAATGGTGTTCATTTTCAAAATCTTAAATGGAATGCTGCCTCGATATTTGTGTGATCGGATTGAAAGAGGAAGTGACTTGCATAGGTACAGTACTAGAAATGCGTCTGATGCGAGAACACCAAGCTTTTTGTCAGCCAGATCCCAGAACTCGTTATTGTACAAAGGGATTAGTTTCTTCAATTCGATGCCAGGACGAATCAAGCCGGCTGCAACATTGAGGGAGTTCAAAAAATTGTGTATTTCACACATAAAATATATTTTGTAATTAGATCTTTAATGAATTAGTGCAATTTGATTTTTTCGAAAACTGTGTAAAATGACGAAGATTGTATTTATTTTATTTTTGTTTTTTTTTCAAGTAAGACGCATTAGGTTGTTATGTTCTGTATGATGATGATGGATTTTTAATAATTTGTTTAGTTAAAAAAAATGAGTTGTCTACAAAAGTATGAGCCTCGCGCGCGCAAAGCAGGTAGAGGCAATCTGGAAATTGAATATGACTGAAACTGAATATGTTCTCTTTTATTTTTGAGAGCTTTAGCATTCTACGTGTCGAGATCGAATCTTAACTTTGTAAGATTTGATGAATTATTTATTGATTATATTTCGGAAATAATAGGGATCGGAAGTTGTTGATGGAATTGGGCTTGGCTCTGCTCATCCGCAGTCTCGTTACTCCATCATAGCTGATGTGTGTAGCGATGAACTGGTCCGGCGGGAAGGGCCAGGTGAATTACTGTCTGATACTGACAAAGATATCGGGTTCGATTCCTGATTTGTTCAAGGATCTTCCCGGGTTGGAAATTTTCTTGAATGACCCTGGATAGTAAATCGGAAATATTTGAATGTTTTCTTGTTCTCAGTTGTACTTTAGAAGGAGAATCTATACCTGCTGGATTAACCAGATCGTTTTATATTTAGTTAACTGGTTAAAATATGTGATGCAATATTTATTATCATTTAGATAAATCGTCCAGCTCACAGCTTTGTAGGGGTATGAGGCGGGACCATCATCATCATCATCACATCACCATCACGGAAGACCACTCCAGTCGATGACCAGCATGCGGGCCACCCGTCGGGCCTTCGTAGGACAAATAGTCGCTGGGGGCTAGGTTATTGAGAATATGGTGGGTGAGAAAACAGAACGAACACCAATCCGTTCAATTTGGGCATTGTTTTCGTTGACTTGTGGCACGGAGCATTATCTTGGTTAAAAATGGTTTTTTCGATGTCGCATTACAAACGCATCAATAACTCAATGTAATAATCACTTTAAATGGTGCTTTCTTTTTCAATATAGTCAATGTTTATTATACCTCGAGTATCTGAAAACTGACGCCATGATTGTTCCAGCTATCTGTTACATTTTCGGACGACTTTCTCCGTATGAATTCTAATATGAA
Organism: Malaya genurostris; assembly: GCF_030247185.1. Lineage (NCBI taxonomy): Eukaryota > Metazoa > Arthropoda > Insecta > Diptera > Culicidae > Malaya > Malaya genurostris. The sequence continues at coordinate 123,624,472 of NC_080572.1, read as the reverse complement.
TCAGGAGATCATAAGAGCGCTTCCAGTTAATGTCCTAACCATTTCAGCATATTTAATTTTACGAAATTCAATTTTGCGTTCATTCATCGCGATTATCAAAACTTGCTTCACTTTTTCTGACGATTGCATCATTTGTCCCGTTTGAAATAAGAATACACACAAATCTTTATTTTCAATGGATCCGAGTGCGGGTAACACCTCTCAAACCGTTGCTTTATCGGCATACAGAACTCGTTATTTCCATTTTATTCATAAGTGAATAAGTAACGCCTCGGTGAGATCAAGGTGAAACTTTGACATCTGAAGGTTAGTTCTTTCGAAAAATGAGGTAAATTTGACAGTTGGGTCAGTCTTGGAACTTTTTGAGCAATGTGTTATGAACATCAGCGACTGGACTGTTTATGAATTCAGCACCTTCCATCATCAGCCCCAACGAACCTAACGGTCAGAGTAACTAAAATTCTCAAAGAAATAATTTCGAAAATTCGCACACACAAATAAGTTTATTCGGAACAAGACAAGGCCACTCCCCCCTAATACTCAAAACAAATCATGGCAGTGATTTTGAATCTAGTTGGGGAGTCCTATGTCAACAGTTCGAATAACCCCACAGTAGTTCCGTGGCGTATTTAATCCTGAAATGTGCATTTTCGTTTTAAAACCAAAATACCGAAAACGCTTCAAACTTCGAATTTACACGTTTCATGCAAATTAATAACGAAACAAAATATATTATTGAATAAGAAAGAAATATTGTTAAAAATTCGAAAAACTACCCACCTGGGCTTAACATGTTTTACCGGCACTGCCGAAGATTTAACACTATGTCAGAAGATTATAAGAGACTACCTGCTTGTCGTGGAACAAACACTTTGATGATGCAATGAAAACACTTGGAATTGCACCATTGAAAAATGAAAATAATAACACATCGTTCATGAAAATTATCATGATATCTATTTATTTAAATTTGTCTTCGATTAAAATAAAATTATCGCACAGACTATTACTATACAACTACTATCATCAACCTAACATAAATATTTTAATTTTAAATGCGTTTTTGTTCAATGTAAAATCAAATAAATGATAAACACTATTGAAGCGATGACAACAAACATCCATAGGATTGTTTTGACCGTACTGTGTGCGATGGACTGATCGTCGAAGAAAGTCTGTTCTCCGCAATGATCTTCCAGGAATATTAAAATGCAATCTCTCCAAGAGCACTGGGCAGTCGATGTTATTTGAAAGCAAGTCGAAGACAAACAGTCGCTGAAGGAAAATTCGTCTGTTTTGTAGTGTAGGTAGATTAATCAGAGCGCAACGATTTTCGTAGCTAGGTAATTGAAGACGGTTTTGCCATGGAAGTCGTCGTAGTGCAAATCGAATGAAACATTTTTGAACTCGTTCGATTCGATCGATGTGGACGTTGTGGTAGGGTGTCCAGATTATTACTCCGTATTCCAAAATACTGCGTACTAAAGCGACGTAAACTGTCTTTAGGTAATACACATCATCAAAGTCTCTGGTGTTACGTTTGATAAGTCCTAAAACTGCGTAAGCCTTTGCCGTAACTAGAGATAATTGTTCGGTGAAACGAAGCTTACGATCAAGGACGATGCCCAAATCTTTGACAGCAGAAACGCGTTGAACTGGAACAGCCATCATAGAGTATTCAAATACGATCGGAGATTGCGATCGTGAGAAAGTAACTGCACTGCATTTTTTTATGTTTATACTCATACCGTTTCTGTCACACCAGTCAATAACTTTGTCAACGTCCATTTGTAAGGCACAGCAGTCCACAAGGCTAGTAATGATGCGATACACTTTGAGATTGTCTGCATACATTACTTTAGGCGACGATAATTCTCTACATAGGTCATTCACGATCAATACGAAGAGTAATGGACCTAGATGGCTTCCTTGGGGAACACCTGATATAATGTTGAAAGGTTCAGAAAGAATCCTACACGAACTGAGGCTATGCGATTTGTGAACGTGAACCGTGTATATAAGTCAAAAGCTAAAGAAATAATACTGATCATTTATGTAGATGCCATATTTTTAATCGGCAAAACTACAGAAAAGATACAGATTTCTTGGGTTAAGGTTAGAACTCAATGAATTATTCCAAATAAAATGACTCGTGATTTTGAGAACCAAACGATTGAAATTCCTTAAACCACATATATAGAAAAGCTTTTTAAGCTGTTTGGAATGAATGATTGTAAACCAGTGGGTGAACCAAAACTAAATGGTCGAAATCAGAAGCAAAAACTACAGAAGAACCATTTAGAGAACTGCTAGGATGTCTACAAGACCTTTCGTTGACATTCAGGCCATATATCTGCAAATATATTGAGTAAATATTCCAATGTAGCATAATTGACTTGCATTGGTCAAGATTGAAGCGAATATTGTGGTACTAAAATTATTTACTTAACCAATAATTACTATCCTGATTTCGTAGGTTTCGTGGCGGAAGACTATACAAATAATCCTGATGCAAGGAAATCAGTTTCTGGATACGCGTTTCAGTAATTTAGTGTCGTAGTCAACGAAACGGCAACCCGATAAAAAAATGAAAATCTTTACCTATACTCGACCCGACCCCGAAAATGTCCCGAAACTCGACCAAATTTTTTAACCCGAACGCGACAACCATATCTCTTTCTGAACCAGAACGAATTCGGGTACGAACACCCGAAACTAAGGGGTTACCTAAAATTTCACATAGAAGGTTAATTAGGTAGAATTGCGTACAAATTCTGAAGATGGCTGAAATAAAAGTAAGCTGAAACGTAAATTAAAACGGAGTTTTTCAAAGTCATTTAATCACCAAAAACGTGATTAATCCACCTAGCAGTGAGATGATACCTTTTTTTATCGATACGCATGTGTTTTTGCATGGATATTCTTAGGTGTTTTAGTTCTCATGACATTATTTTAATTATCGTCGTTTTAAACGGCAAATTGAGATTTTAATCACTCATTACCCTGTAATGCCGAAACTGCAAAACATATCGAATTTCAATCTTAGCGTGCGACAATCGATTGAACATTCCATGAGATGTCGAAGTAAGTTCCACTTTAGAGATTTTCGTCATTATTTATGGTACTTCCAGAGCCGGTATTCAGGAATTAGCATAGCCCAAAATGATTCGAATGGCCATAAATTATTACACCAAACAATTTACATGAAAATTATAAACTCATCATCTAAAAAAAAATTGTTTTTGAAGTTCGATTTGGTCTTTTTTGAGAAAATGATTGAGCTTTGAGAATCGATTCGATACTGGAATCGGAATTCTAAAATCGGTGTAGCCGAAATCAGTTAAATTCACCTGAGGAGTGTGTAGACATCTTTGAGAAATTGTAGTGCGAATTAAAATTTGGGGGTACATTCCGAATCCAAAAACGAATACCGCTCAAACTGAAATAAATTTATTTGGTAATCGACTATCCATATCTGCAAACCCGATAAACCTGATTAATTTATGTGAAATGGACATTTTTATACTAATCACCCTGCATTTTCTAAACCAGAAGTCGGATCTGACTAAAAAGTAAGAGGTTTTATATGATTTTAAGACCTCTCATTTGAATCATAGATGATTATTAGATTTCATTTGAATCTTACATCGGTTCAGCCATCTACGAGAAAAATGAATTGCATTATTTTAATTTCGTTTCACATATCATCCTGTGGTTCCGCAATCAGAAGTCGGATCCAAACGTAATTCAGAAACCTTGTTTGGGAGTATACGACTTTTCATATGAATCTGAGTTTGTAGAAAACGGTTTAACCATCTCCGAGAAAATTGAGTGAAATTATTTGTCACACACGCATTTGCTGATCTCGACGAACTGAGTCGTATGATATATTGAAGTCATGTTCTTCCAGCATTTATTGCTGTAAGTAGTTTAAATCAATATAATTATGGAATTACTTCCAACTCGATAATGCTGGTATCATCTTGTTTACATATGCCATATTCGAAAGATTATGTTGCCAAAAATGAACCGTGCTAAAATTGGTCCGAGGCAAATTGTCATAAAAAAGGATGCTGTACACAGTCTTTTTGGTACTTAGAAACAATTATATGTAACAGTATAAAAAATCGTGTTTTCCGTTGCTCCCAAGCATTGCTTTTTCATACAGCGCTCAAAATTCCTTCTACTGGAATAAGGCTTACACAAAAATATCGATATCTCCGTTAAAAATGGACGGATTTTAACAATCTATGGCTTGTTGGATAGGTATTACCGAGCGAAATCTAAGTCTGGAAACATATTCTGTTTTCAAGGTCAAATGTGACAGATACTGTCAAAAAACTGAAAAATTTGACATAAAACTTCGTATAACTCAAAAAGTAAACATCCGATCTCAAAATCATTCAATAGCGTTCTGGGTGACGGGGAGACCTTTCATTTGCGACTAGTTTGATCAAAATCGGTCCAGCCATCTCTGAGATCTCGACCTCTTAGTTGACAACACACATACAGACACACACACATACACACACACACACTGACATTTGCTCAGTTCGTCGAGCTGAATCGATTGGTATATGTCATTCGGCCCTCCGGGCCTCGGAAAAATTTTCGAAAGTTTGAGCGAATTCTATACCTATTTTTTATATATATAAAAAAAGGTAAAAACATCAACTTAAACCAGTAAACATAACATAATCAATATATCGATAATGAACTAAGTAAATATTTTAAGGGTTTATTTTGAATAAAATTATCTTTAAAACATGTTACCAAACATATTCCATTTCATTGTGTAATTTCAACAATAATTAGTACTAATAACAAAATTTTCGAAGCTCTACTAGAACGTACGAATATACATGCATGCACTTTGGAATATAATACCTTGATCAAAAAGTTCTCGGAATCAATTCAGAAAATTAAAAACACAAGATTGTTCATCAGAATCGATACTGTGCTCTTCAAAGTATTGCCCATCGACTGCAACGCACTTATGCCATCGCTTGATCGAATTCTCGAAAGACTTACTTTACTATGGGGTGCCTTTTCAAAATTTACCCTCTGAGAGAGTGATAAGTTTTTGATCGTGAATATCTATTGTTTTATCTATCGAATCAACATAATTTTTGCTACATGCCATCGGAAATATGATCACAATTTTATGATAAAATTTTCAGTTTTGTAACATAATCTCAAATAATTCGAAATTAAACTTTTCTGAAATGTTCGGTATCAACGAGTATCAAAGAGGATAGATAATTCATAAGGCGCGTTTGCCTTTCTCGTATTTTTAAAGCTCATAGCTCAGTGATCTATGAAAGAGTTTATATAATCTAACTACCAATAGAATCGAAATTTTTCAACTTAAACGTTTATAGCAAAAGCATTGAAGTATTTCAATAGTACACTATTGAAAAACCTGTCTCATTTGACCCATGTCAACACCAGCCAATCAGAACGCGTTCTGAGGAAGAGAACAAAATATCTGCTGCTGTACAACAAATCGTTCGAGGAAAATGTTCCGAACAGTGTTTAATATCGTAGTGAGTTCCACAATTTGGTCCTTCTGAAAGGCAGGAATGAATCCCGTACAGCACCCTGATAATTTCTTTCAATGAAATGCAAATCCGAAATGAAATAATCGACATTAAAATTCTGTATGCGGCTATTTTTATAGTTGTTAGGACCGAAATCATATAAAAAAAATCTCTTAACAAAAATTGAATCAGTTTGGATTCTATCGACACTGCGAGCAGATATGTTTTGTGTCGTCTGCACAGCTAGTTTCGCTTTCGACAAGAGCGATTACGTCACAGCTGCCAGTCATTAGCATTGGAAAAAAACAACGGTGGAGAGCATTGCACAATATCAGCCGTTTTAATGGCTCTAAAAGTTTTCTAAAGAACTATTAGGATTTGTTGTTCGCAAATCGAAGGTAATTATCCTCAGTTTAGTGCAAATCAAGAACAGTTTGCTTAGATTTGTGCACTTTTCGCTGTGTGAAATTCACAGTAATCGAGATCAAGTGAAGCATTTTTTTTGCGAAAAATGTGAAAAATGGGATAGCTTGCATAATTCATACAATTGATATTCGGAAGTGTTAAGGAACATGTCAGTTGTTTTCGTATTCACGACATCCAGTTATGTCTCTGACATTACCCACCCGCCTTTTTAATGTGGAACACATTTTTGTTTTCTATATAGGCGTGCAAACTAGAAACTCAAGAAAAAATATACGTAGAAACGTGGTCAGGTTTTGAACAATTACAGCTCAGTCAATTTTGTATCAATTTTTAATATCATGTCACCATTTGATTGGAAATATTTCTACGTATTGATTTGAATGTTCATAGCCATGTATTTTTTATTATATATCATTGAAATGTTGATTAATAGCTAGCAGTGTCTTATTTTGTCTGCAAAAAGCATACCGGATTTCCCTGCCATAGTCGACGATTTTGAAGAAGTAAGCGATATATCAAAGGGAAAGCAGCGCTCTGATTGGTCAATCGATGCAAAAGCGAAGCTGTTCGAAGCACGCGAAGCTGTTCGAAGCACGCGAAGCTATAAATATAAGCAAAATTATAGCTAACGTTTCAGTCCTACACGTAGCTTGCTAGAGGAGGTTGTTCCTAGACAGCAAGACAAAAAGTGCCATAAAACGATTTGAAGCTTTAATTGCTATTCTCTGATCTTGTGTCATGAAAGATTGGATGAAATCCCATGCTATGTCGTTTCGCCTGAGAAATTGCAGCCGAAATCGCAGAATGGTAGTAATGGTAGAGAAACGCTATAAAAACAACTGCTTGCATACAAAACTTGAACACAAGCTTGGCGAAGAGAAGCTTTAATATCTATATCTGTATCGCAAGTATGTACAAACATACATTTGGGATATTGATGTAATTTCGTCGGCTACAAAACAAATACAAATCACGACAAATAGAGTCTATATTCTGGGTTTGCGTGTTCGGTGTTGGTTCCTAATAAAGATCAATCTAAGCAGACTCTCGTGCATTTGCGGATTCAAAAATGTGACGATTAATTGAAAATTTCGATCATTGGAAATTTTGGTTCCCTTGTTCCACATCAATGGCTCGAACAACCCCATGGGCTGATCCTTGTAGTTTTATATTCAGTTTTCGATATGGCCATCGCAGCCGCAGGGAGCCAAATCAGGTGAATTCGGGGGTTCCGAAATGGTATTCGTTTCGTTTTTAGCCAAATGTTCACGGATAACGATGGCTTTGTGTGACGGTGCGTTATCGTGGTGCAAGATCCACGAATCTGGTCCTTTTCGGCGAATTACTTCACGCTAATGTCTCATAACGTCCAAATAATACTTCTTATAGTCAGTTTGCGGTCCTCTATTCTTTGATTTTGTTGATGTTTTCGTCGGTTTTCGATGTCGATGACCTACCGATTCTCTTAACATATCATCATTCACATACTCATGGTCACTTCTGAAACGTTCGTGCCACTGATGAGCGAATGTTTTCTTCAGAATATCGTTGCCGAAACACTCTTCTAACATTTTCGATGTCGTTGCAACATTGAAACCGTTTTTAACGCAAAATTTAATGCAATTATAGAATATCAATGACAGATGTGGCACACGGTGGTGATTCCGGGAACTTTTCGATCAAGCTAGTATAGATTTCAATAATGTTTTCATAGGTCCCCCGTCAAAATTAACCAAACTGCAAGACTTCATTTTCATGGTATTATCGTCAAATCCAGTTTCAATATCTTTTTATAAAATTTTATCAGGTATTCTATGAATCTTCAAGTTGAGTACACTAACTTCTCCCCTGCTAAACAAACAAAATTAGTACCATTTCTGAGATATAAGCAGCCTTTAGGCCAAGTTAGGTAATAATCGGTAATAAGCTTGTTCGTCTTTGACAAATGTGTATGTTAGGAAAAATCAATTGGAACCCAATGCTAAAAACACTTACTGCATTTCACCCCCCCCCCCCTTCCTTCACATTAAGAAGTATCGATTTTCATTTCAGTTTTAGTGACACTTACTACAAACTTCCTCCATGATTACTCATCTGATAACATGTGAGTTGTTGTAGAAATGTATGCGTTCATCTAGAAGCATCGACTCTCACCGAACTTATACTCTCCGTGTTGAGGACGCTTGTTACATTTCCTTCGTTTTGAAATTATCAGTAGAAGAAAAAGAAGAATCAATTATTCAAACTAATCATGATCGAAGAATTTATTCCAGCTTTAGTAACTAAAATAGCGTTCACGTTCAATTGATGACAACAAAGAAAAGCTTTGGTATTACATTCCTGTTGTGGAATATGACCTTTTGTTTCTGAAGACTTCACACCCGATTCATAGCGTACAGAACCATTGCATGGTTGGTGCAACGATCCTACTGACACATATGAATCCTTCCAGGTCGTGTCTCGAGCATACAACTGATTTGTAAGACCACTGCATTGAACCGCGAACCCGGAACATTGATTGCAGCAGCCGTTTTGTTTTTTGAAAAATTATTACATTACCAATTGATAGTTTGATTCAATCAACATCCGGTATTTAGGAATAATTCCAGGGTTGTTGAGATGAAATAAAACAGTTCACCTGTGACCTATGAAAATGAAGATTTATTATCAACAGTCTTATTCATTTCTTGAAAACCCTCGCTTCGTCTATTGGACACGATTGCAAAATTTTGGGAGATTGTGAAACAGGGCCGCCTAAAAGGAGTAGAGAAAGGGAGAATACTCCCGTTTTTTTAATAACAAGAGAAGATTGAACATAAAGCTATTGTACCAATAGGCATCTCATTAGTAGAGTCATCATGTTATTATACCAATTACTCGACTTTCAATCAATGAATCGTGATACAATCGAAAACCAATATTTTTGCTTCGGTCCTAAGAAGCAATACCACAGAAATGTGATTCGAAAACTGCGCATTACTGCTGTTATCACGACGAAAAAACTCGAAGCGAATGCTTCTAATTTCATCTTACCCTTTAAGTCAATCTATCAAACAGACAACAGATCTCACTCTAATATCAACGCTGTATGTTTGTATCTACATGCATAGAATATAACTATACCTCGAACAATAGTAATGAAGGACCCCAGTTATCTCTTGACGGCTCTATTGACCATCATACTTCTCATGAGACCATGAACAATTAGTCTTCTCCCATGAAAATTAATTATGAAAATGCGTTACTTGAGGAATGTATTTCATTCAAAGCTTGTTGTTTAAATTTTAAACCCTCTGCCTCAAGTGATGTGATGGATTACTTAATAGAATAATGGTAAGGCAAAAAGCAGACATTGGAAAGCAAGAACTACTGAAAATGTTTACTTGACCTTGAGGCATATTCATTTCATTGTTGTGTTGTTCTACCCATTGACTGACAGGGAAATGACAGCATAAAGATAATGAAACGAAAATTGACATCATAAGGGACAAGCACGGCTACGCTTTTCATTTGCAAACATAAATGTTCAATTTTGTATGAATATATATGAATATTCCGAGATCTAGTGAAAACTGAAAAATATATTCGACTGTGAATTTGGAACGCCACCTAACAAATATCGGAAAAAAATTGGTTTAACCACTTTGATTAATTTCTTTCATAGATATAAAACTACAAGGATCAGTCCCATGGGGTTGTTCGAGCCATTGATGTGGAACAAGGCAACCAAAATTTCTAATGATCGACATTTTCAATAAATAGTCAGACTTTTGAATCCGCAAATGCACGAGAATCTGCTTAGATTGATCTTTATTAGGAACCAACACCGAACACGTGAACCCAGAATATAGACTCGTTTTGTCGTAATTAGTATTGTCGCTGCAGTTGAGGTCTGGAAAACGCAACCAGCGATAATCGTTTTTATCACGTTCATTGGCCAATCCATAACGTCGCTACTAGTGCGCATACTATTGCATCACTACACGAATAAAGCGCGGTACTTGCGACATCATATATCCCACGTTGCACGTGATAATAATGATTGTCGCTGGAAGTATTTTTCAGTTTTCAACTGCAACGAGAATAATTGTTATGTAGCCGACGAAATTACATCAATAGCCCAAATGTATGCAATTGTATGTTGGTACATACTTCCGATACAGATATCGATATTTAAACTTCTCTTCGATAAGCTTGTGTTCAAGTTTTGTATGCAAGCAGTGATTTTTATAGCGTTTCTCTACCATTTCTACCATTCTGCGATTTCGGTTGAAGCGATAAACTTTTTCTCATTTTCAATCGAGTTCATCTCATATAAACTAGAAATTAAACTTATGCACTCAAAATTTACCCTGGGGTAGTAGCCAATTTCTCAGGCGAAACTACATAACATGGAATTTCATCCGATCTTGTATGAGAGCATATCAATTAAAGCTTCAAATCGTTCTATGGCATGCTACGCGTAGGACTTAAACGTTAGCTATAATTTCGCTTATATTGATAGATTCGCGTGCTTCCAACAGCTTCGCTTTTGCATCAAATGACCAATCAGAGCGATGCTTTCCCTTTGATATGTCGCTTAATCCTTAAAAACTGTCGACTATGGCAGGGAAATCCCGGTATGCCGGAGATTTTTCGCAGACAAAATAGGACACTGCTAGCTATTAATCAACATTTCAATGATATACAATTAAAAATACATGGCTATGAACATTCAAATCAATACGTATAAATATTTCCAATCAACATTTCTACGTGTATTTTCTTGAGTTTTTAATTTGCACCCCTATATAGAAAACAAAAATGTGTTCCACATTAAAACAGAAGCTGTATTGATTTATCTAAATATCTTAAACAAATCAATTTTGCAAACGATATTTGCAAGATGCGGTATTTGAAAGAATCCGACATAGAGTTTCTTTTTAACAGATTTGATTCGCACGTGTTTTTCATGCAGTTCGTTTAAGTGTTTAAATTCTAAAACACAAAATCAAAACTGGAACGCTGGAAAGTAAACACGTCATTTTAGAAGTCGTCGTTTTTCAAAAATATATTATATTAATTGTTTGTGATTCACATTAAAAGTAATTCATCGTGCTTTTCTCGGTCTGGCTATTCAAGTGTACACATTTGATACATTAGTTAGAATCGCATAAAAATACGTTACTCACACACCATCCTATTTAATTCATATTTGAAATCTTCATATTTTAAAACATAACGCCTGACCTTATGTTGCAAGATTACCATCGTAACACGTCTGAAGTATACCCCAAATGGATCATGATCCGAGAACTTTTAATCATGGTGTATTATCATAACATAAAACCTGTTTTAATCCTTTTTATTTTAAGTGATTTGTAAGTAGCAAATACTTTACGTCTGCTAAGCGGTTTATGTTGAACCGTTAGGTGGCGTTAGCAGTTCAACATAAACTGCTGACGCACTGATGAGCTGAATGCGAAACGTAAAAAAATGAAAACTGTTTTAATCCACCTAGTGGTGTAATAATGCCTTTCTCATGTAAAATATTGTGGTATTCTATTCAAAAATTATTTCTTCGATTTTTGAAAGAAACCAAGAGATTGTTTGTGCATTAACAAGTATAACATACAGAATGAAACAATACTTTGCTCGCGTAGGTCATCCTTAAGAAAACGAAGTGGGTTCGCTATTATATGCACTTCCGGCACCGGAATCCGAGAACCGGTAAAATCAAAGTCGGTTCGTACGGCTAACCAACTAACATGACATACAATCTCTACTAGTACGCACTCTTAATTACGATTCAAATGCTTGTCGCATCCGAAAATATGTAGTAATTTTTGGTAGGACCATAAGACCTTTCAATTGACCCTAAGATTGGGAATAAAGGTTTAGAGTCCAGTTTATAACATTTTTTACGTGTTTTGTTTCGCCGGTTTAAGTGACGGTGTACAATATTGAACACACTTTACCCTCAAACTCCGGAACCGGAAGTCTGATTCGGATGAAATTCAGGAATTCCGTATGGGACCGGAAGACCTTTCATTTGAATCTAAGTTTGTGGAAATCGGTCAAACCATCGCTGAGAAAAGTGAGTGAGATCCATTTTGGTATATATGACCACTATTTCCGATACTTCCGGAACCGGATACCGAGAACCAGGATAGCCGGAATCGGTTTGTTTAGTTGCCTACTGATAATGACTTTCGATTTGTGTTGTTTTGAGACCTGTTTAGAAATTTTTTTACGTTTTTTGTTTCGCCGGTTTAAGTGTCGGTGTACAATATTGATCACACTTTACCCTATAACTCCGGAACCGGATGAAATTCAGGAATTCCGTATGGGACCACGGGTTCTTTCATTTGAATCTAAGTTTGTCAAAATCGGTTCAGCCATCTCCGAGAAAACCTAGTGAGATTATTTAACACATACACACACATACATACATACACACATACACAGACATTGCTCAGCTCGATGAACTGAGTCGAATGGTATATGACACTTGGCCCTCCGGGCCATTTTTAACTAGTCGGTTTTAATGTGGAACACATTTTTGTTTTCTATATAGGGGTGCAAACTAGAAACTCAAGAAAAATACACGTAGAAATGTGGTCAGGTTTTGAACAATTACAGCTCAGTCAATTTTGTATCAATTATTAATATTATGTCACCATTTGATTGAAAATATTTCTACGTATTGATTTGAATGTTCATAGCCATGTATTTTTAATTTTATATCATTGAATTGTTGATTAATAGCTAGCAGTGTCCTATTTTGGCTGCAAAAAATCTCCGGCATACCGAATTTCCCTGCCATAGTCGACGGTTTTGAAGGAGTAAGCGATATATCAAAGGGAAAGCAGCACTCTGATTGGTCAATCGAAGCAAAAGCAAAGCTGTTGGAAGCACGCGAATCTACAAATAGAAGCGAAATTATAGCTAACGTTTCAGTCTTATGCGTAGCTTGCTAGAGGTAGGTTGTTGCTACACAGCAAGACAAAAAGTGCCATAAACGATTTGAAGCTTTTATTGGTATGCTCTGATCTTGTGTCATGCAAGATTGGATGAAATCCCATGTTATATCGTTTCGCCTGAGAAATTGACAACTACCCCAGGATGAATTTTGAGTGCATAAGACTAATTTCTAATTTATATTAGCTGAACTCGATTGATAATGAGAAAAAGTTTATCGCTTCAACCGAAATCGCAGAATGGTAGTAATGGTAGAGAAACGCTATAAAAATAACTGCTTGCATACAAAACTTGAACACAAGCTTGGTGAAGAGAAGCTTAAATATCGATATCCGTATCGCAAGCATATTCAAACATTTAATTGCATACATTTGGGCTATTGATGTAATTTCGTCGGCTACGAAACAAATACAAATCACGATAAATAGAGTCTATATTGATTCCTAATGAGGATCAATCTAAGCAGACTCTTGTGCATTTGCGGATTCAAAAGTGTGACGATTAATTGAAAATGTCAATCATTGGAAATTTTGGTTGCCTTGTTCCACATCAACGGCTCGAACAACCCCATGGGGCTGATCCTTGTAGGTTTTTCAAGTGATTGCATAACCTTTCTATATGAGAAAGACAATAGTACGGGTGTGTAATGTCAGAGACATAACTGGATGTTGTGAATACGAATAAAACTGACACTCTTTCTTTATACTTTCGAATATCAATTAGTTGATCGATTGTGTGCATTGTGCAAGCTTTCCTCTTTTTCACTACTAGAATTTGAAACGATACTCCTAAACTAAAGTACAGATTAATTACATTAATCATTCTGACACTCAATTAAATATTACGAAATATATAGTATAGTTCTTAATGATAAAATAATGGTGGTTCTAAAAGGAACCTTTCGTGGCTTCTAGGTCGGTGCTATGCATTTTATATAGCAAATCAACAGAAAGTTCTGCTACAAACTACAAGTGGTTGAAAAATGGGCCGTATACAGTATAGTGAAGAAAATTTCGCATAATTCTTTGGGTATACAATTATTGTTCTAAATAGAACTGTACAGAATTTTGGTGTCAGTTATTTCGTTTCGGATCTAAATATTTCAGTGAAAAAAGTTATCAAAATGCCGTACGAGATAAATTTCTGGCATTCAGAAGGGCCAAATTGTGTAATTCTCTAAGATATTAAACACTGTTGCGAATTTTGCACTGCGAAAATTGCACAAAGCTTATTAAATTATCCTGAAAACTGGCTCTGTGACCTGAGCGTTTGAGGCTTTACTCCACGCAAAAGGTCTACTTTCATTGCCGACTGCTCCTCCTGACGACCGAAGTCCAAATGAGACTTTCACGCTTTGTACTTGGTTTGTTCTTACTGATGTTGATGGGAGAACCTCATCTCGACATCCAGTTTCGTCTGTAGCAAATGAACAGTTTTTATTCAAAGATTTCCTTTTCTATTTGTTCGGTAGATTCTGATATGTGCCTGACTACCTAAAAACCGTCGTCCGGATGCGAAAAAGGCAAGCAAGCGTGATAAATTTTTCTCAAGTTTTAGAAAACTTTGTTTTTCAATTATTTTTAGGTTTTTTTCACATTGTTGAAATTTAATCACGAATTCCTAATCATATTACCGATAGCTTGTAGAAAAACTATGTTGTTGGGTTAAGTACATCAAAAGATATTCGTGCCAAAGTTCTGCCCATTCTTGTACAGGATAAATTTTGAAAAGGCGCCCCATAGTAAAGTAAGTCGTATTCAGGACAAAAGAATTAGGAACTGGACCTGAGCTCAAGAACTATATTCAGAACTTAGAACAGACTCAGAATTCAGTTGGATTTTAGTAGACTACAATTTCGAAACTAAAATCAGTTCCGGAATCTTTTTCCAGAATCCAGTTCAGCACGCAGGCTCTGAATTCTAAACCCATATTCCGGAAATAAGCTCTGAAGCTTGAAGACGATTTCTCCCCAAGACTACAAAAATGGGTTGCATAGAGTACAGTAAAATGTAACATAATTCTTTGGGAGTATTATTATGATTCCAAAAAGAATCAACCAAGAGAAATCTGGTTTAAGGAACTGGACCTGAGTTCAAGAACTAAATTTAGAACTAAGAGCACACTCCGAGTCTAGGCTTGAAGACCGGAAAGCGAATGAGAGTTGCTACCTGAGCGTTTGAGGTTCTAACCACGCAGAAAGTGCGCTCTCCGTCGCTGTTGGTTGATGATATCTCTCCCTCGACGACCGGGAAGCAAATGATAAATCATTCTCACGACGTCTGCTTCCATCCAACACACAAGAAGAAATGATCGATTCTCGCATTTTGTCGTGAATACGACTTACTTTACTATGGGGTGCCTTTTCAAAATTAGCCATATGGAAGAATGGGCAGAACTTAATCGTGAATATCTCGACATGTAATAACGGCAGCAACATAATTCTTTCACCATTTTATCAAAAATATGATCAGGAATTTGGGATAATATTTTGAACATTGTAAGATGACCACAAACAACTCAAAAGTTAAGTTTTCTAAAACTTTGAAAACAACGCGGAAAACTCTTTACATTTACTTGGCTTTTTCGCGCAAGGACGACGATTTTGAGGTAGTCAGGCACATATCTTCAACTGACTGCGTATAAAAGGGGAACCGTGGTCGAAAATCGATCATTCGTCATCTAACACTCGATGTGGATAGACGAATAACCTACTACGACTAATTTCGATTTTGTTTTATTTTTTTATTCGCAGTTGTCTACCTACCCAAGCTATGGGTAAAAACCGCCATAGATCCGAGAAGGATCCAAAGGATGCTAAGCGTCTGAAGCCAAGTGATGTACAGGTAAACGACCGTTTGCTGAGTAAAAACCAATATGCTGATCTACCAGTAGATGTCGAAGAGGAACTGCAGAAGAAGGAAAAAATGCCGCCTTTCTACCTGAAGGGCTTCCCACCAACTCTACGCTCGGATTTCAACACACTGATCAGCAAAGGACTACAGGCAACAATCCGTTTATGTACTGAAGGCTACAAAATAACTGTTCCGGCTTTGAACCACTACAAAGGAGTGGAATGCTATCTGAAGCAGACAAAAGCGGAATACTTCACACACGATATTGCCGCCAACAAACCTATGAAGGTTGTACTTCGAGGACTACCCGACATGATGGAAGCCGAACTAAAGCAGGCACTATCGGAGGCTGGACTAAAGCCTTTGATGGTATTTAAAATGAAGCGACATAATACGGACAAAAAGTTTAGAGATCAACTGTACCTGATTCATCTGGAGAAGGGATCCATCACCATGAGTCAACTGAAAACGATTAAATCGTTATTTCACATAATCATCGAATGGCAAAAGTATAAACCGGTACATCGGGATGTCACACAGTGCACGAACTGTTTGAACTACGGCCATGGAGCGAGGAATTGCCACATGAAAAGTCGGTGCGGGAAATGTGCCGAACCACACAATACCAACGATTGCCTACTAGATGACATCGCTGTAAAATGTGTGAACTGTGATGGCGACCATCCATCTACTAGCAAATCGTGTCCCAAACGTGCTGAGTTCACAAAAATTCGACAACAGGCGTCCCGCAAACAATCAACGCGCAAGAATGTTCCACAGAATGATGAAGTTAATTTCCCACGGCTCCCACCGAAGAGGGATATTCCGAATTTGCCGCCACTTCCTCGCAGCAATCCAAAGACTTCAGCCGCTGGATCTCAAAAAGAATCTTCCTCAAGAATCCCTCCTGGATGGGGCAATAACCAACCACAAGCAAAGGATGACTCTGGTGATTTATTCTCTGCTGAACAACTGATCGTCATTTTTGAAACAATGACAACAAAACTACGAAACTGCAGAACGCGGTTAGATCAAATCAACGCCTTAGGCAAATTCATCATCGAATATGCAATATAATGAGTTGGTTATAGTAAATTGGAATGCTTGCTCACTCAGGAGCAAAACTGCTGAATTGTCCGACTTTCTTCAAGAGAAGAATGCCGATATTGCTATTTTAACCGAAACTCATCTTAAACCTGAAATTTCTATTTTTATTTCCAATTACAGGATTCACAGGCTCGACAGGACAACTGCCAGACGAGGGGGAGTTGCCATTGCCATTAAACGATCCATTCAGCACAGGCTTCTGTCAGCCTTTAAATTGCAACTCATAGAAGCCATCGGAATTGAGATTACAACGACGACGGGACCCATCATCATCATTGCAGCATACTGCCCCGAACAAACCAATCTTCGAGATGGTACGTGTGCATCATTGAAGCGAGATCTGGCTATGCTCACTCGACGACAGAACAAATTCATCATTGGTGGGGACCTGAACGCACGGCATGATCTGTGGGGAAACAGAAGACAGAATCGAAACGGATTCGTACTTGCCGAAGATTACGAAGCTGGACAATACAACATCTTCGCTCCGGATCAACCAACGCGACTTTCCAGATCGGGAGTTCATTCCATTTTGGATATATTCATCAGCAACATCGCCATAGACAGCTCTCCGGTTGTTTTCAACGAGCTCTCTTCCGACCACTTTCCAGTAATATTGACGTTGGGATCTTCACCAGAAACAGTGCCTATTCAACCTAGGAGGAACTATTATCGCACCGATTGGGTCCAATTTCAACAAATCGCCG
Source organism: Malaya genurostris (assembly GCF_030247185.1). Classification (NCBI taxonomy): domain Eukaryota; kingdom Metazoa; phylum Arthropoda; class Insecta; order Diptera; family Culicidae; genus Malaya; species Malaya genurostris. Next base: position 123,606,880 of record NC_080572.1, on the reverse strand, counting down.
ACCAACTTATTAATATCGATCTGCCACTTGATTCCCCGATGGAAATCGATGCGGCCCTATCTTCCTTCCAGCATTCAATCACAGTCGCTCGTGATAGGACGGTTCCAGTACAACATATGCCGAGTTCCTCTCTTCAAATCGACAGTGTCACCAAGAAACTCATCCGACTTCGGAATATCTACCGGAGGCAGTATCAACGAACTGGCATTCTAGATAGGAAGACTACTTATAACAACTTAACTAGGATAATCCAGGAAAGGATATCTGAGCTTCGCATCAGGAACTTCCGGCAAAAGCTTCGAGAAATTCTCCCACATTCAAAGCCCTTCTGGTCCTTAACGAAGGTGCTTAAGAAAAAACCGAAGCCTATTCCTCCTCTGATGTCACCCCAGGACGCAGCTGAAGGAATACCTTTAATCACACCAGTAGAGAAGGCAAATGCACTAGGCCAGCAGTTTGTGTGTTCTCACAATTTAGGACTTAACATTGTTAGTCCATATGAAAGAGCCGTTGCTGATAGCGTAGCTGAGGTTGACCAATCAGACAGCTTGGTTCCTGAGGAAAGTAGAGTCACTGCGAATGAGCTGATGGCTTTTGTGAAAAAATCCAAAAATATGAAGGCCCCCGGTTTCGACAACACATTCAACATTGAGCTGAAACATTTGAGTATTCGCTCATTTGTCTTCTTAGCTAAAATTTTTAACAGGTGCTGGGAGCTTGGTTACTTCCCTTCAATGTGGAAGTTAGCTAAAGTTATCCCAGTTTTGAAACCGGGGAAAGATCCTTCCTTTTCCAAGAGCTATCGGCCCATCAGCTTACTCTCTGCCCTATCCAAGCTGTTTGAAAAGTCAATACAAAGGCGAATTCTTGCTTTCGCAGATGAACAGGATATATTTCTGGAAGAACAGTTTGGGTTCCGGAAAGGAAGATCCACCATCCACCAACTCACCAGGGTTAACAACGTCATCCAGCAAAACAAATCAGTGTCCAAAACGACTGTCATGGCAATATTGGATATTGAAAAGGCATTCGATAATGTGTGGCACGATGGACTGGTGTTCAAACTGCATCGGTATAATTTTCCCATGTATCTTATTAAAATTATCAAAAATTATCTTGCAGATAGAGCATTCCAGGTTTCTCTGAATAATGCACTTTCAGAAAGATTTACTATTCCTGCTGGTGTACCCCAGGGAAGTATCCTAGGTCCCATTCTATACAACATTTTCACATCAGACATCCCACCTCTTCCAGGTGGTGGTGTTCTGTCACAATTTGCTGATGATACTGCCATTCTTTACAAAGGTCGTGTCATTAATGCTCTGAAGAATAAACTACAGACAGGTCTGGACGCTTTAACGGAATATTTTACAAGCTGGAAAATTGTGATCAATGCAGCAAAAACTCAGGTCATCTTGTTTCCACATTCAAGATCTCCAAAACTTGTTCCACTAGACGAATGCAGAATACGATTCGGTGATGAGGTCATTCAATGGTCCGATGAAGTTATCTATCTAGGACTCACCTTTGACAGACATCTGATATTCAGGTCACATGTTGACAAAATCGTTAAAAAATGCAGCATACTCATTAGGTCTCTGTATCCGCTGATTTGTAGAACATCTAAACTGTTCCTGAAGAACCAGATGGCTGTCTATAAACAAATCATCTACCCCGCAATTGAATACGCAGTCCCTGTTTGGCGGGGCTGTGCACGAACACACAAACTTAGGCTTCAGCGCATTCAAAGTAAGATCTTAAAGATGATTCTAAATCTACCCCCTTGGACAAGGACTAGTGAAGTACATGAGATGGCCTCACTGGATATACTAGAACAAAAATTCGAACAATACTGCACGAAATTTGAAGAGAGGTGCTCAATCTCTGAAATACAAATAATTCAAAATTTGTACGTATTAGGTTAGGGATAGTTATAAGTAGGTAGATATTTTATTAATAATTAAAATAAATATTATGATTAAACATTAGTATGTAAAACAAGAGTAACTAAAACACCTAATATTAATAACGAATCGTATGAACAACAAAGATGAAAGGCCGAAGGGTCAAAACACTTGTACTGTAAAATGTTGATGTAATACACAAAAAATAAGATTAATAAACAGATATTTATGCAAAAAAAAGGCGGGTGGGTAATGTCAGAGACATAACTGGATGTCGTGAATACGAAAACAACTGACATGTTCCTTAACACTTCCGAATATCAATTGTATGAACTATGCACGCATTTCCCTTTTTCACATTTTTCGCAAAAACAAAGAAAGCTTCACTTGATCTCGATTACTGTGAATTTCACACAGCGAAAAGTGCACAAATCTAAGCAAACTATTCTTAATTTGCAGTAAACTGAGGATATTTCCCTACGATTTGCAAACAACAAATCCTAATAGTTCTTTAGAAAACTTTTAAGAGCCATTAGAACGGCTGATACTGTGCAATGCTCTCCACCGTTGTTTTTTTTTCCCAATGCTAATGACTGGCAGCTGTGACGTAATCGCTCTTGTCGAAAGCGTGCAGACGACACAAAACACATCTGCTCGCAGTGGCGATACAATCCAAACTGATTCAAGTTTTGTTGAGAGGCTTGTTTCTACCTGATTTCGTTTGTAGCTTTTTCACTAATGGGCGGTCCTAACGGCTATAAAAATAGCCGCATACAGAATTTAAATGTCGATTATTTCATTTCGGATTTGCATATTTTATTGAAAGAAACTATCAATATGCTGTAGGGATTCGTTTCCAGCATTCAGAAGAGTCAAATTGCGTAATTCTCTATGACATTAAACTCTGGAACATTTTTCGCAAAAAAAAGGCTTCACTTGATCTCGATTACTGTGAATTTCACACAGCGAAAAGTGCACAAATCTAAGCAAACTGTTCTTGATTTGCAGTAAACTGAGGATATTTCCCTACGATTTGCGAACAACAAATCCTAATAGTTCTTTAGAAAACTTTTAGAGCCATTAGAACGGCTGATATTGTGCAATGCTCTCCACCGTTGTTTTTTTCCCACTGCTAATGACTGGCAGCTGTGACGTAATCGCTCTTGTCGAAAGCGTGCAGACGACACAAAACACATCTGCTCGCAGTGGCGATACAATCCAAACTGATTCAAGTTTTGTTGAGAGGCTTGTTTCTACCTGATTTCGTTTGTAGCTTTTTCAATAATGGGCGGTCCTAACGACTATAAAAATAGCCGCATACAGAATTTAAATGTCGATTATTTCATTTCGGATTTGCATATTTTATTGAAAGAAACTATCAATATGCTGTAGGGATTCGTTTCCAGCATTCAGAAGAGTCAAATTGCGTAATTCTCTACGACATTAAACTCTGGAACATTTTTCGCAAAAAAAGGCTTCACTTGATCTCGATTACTGTGAATTTCACACAGCGAAAAGTGCACAAATCTAAGCAAACTGTTCTTGATTTGCAGTAAACTGAGGATATTTCCCTACGATTTGCGAACAACAAATCCTAATAGTTCTTTAGAAAACTTTTAGAGCCATTAGAACGGCTGATATTGTGCAATGCTCTCCACCGTTGTTTTGGCATTAAAAATGCCTTACTCTTCACTATACGGGGCCGGGTGTCAATTAAAAGTTTCAAAAATAGCCGCGTAACCTTTTTGTGTCATAATTTTGAACGTTAATAATTCGGTCATTTGTTGATGGATTGTTATAATTTAACAACCAATCGATTCGGAAACTTTTAACTTAAACATGTATGACGACGTCGTTTCAGTATTTCAATAGCATACTATTGAAAAAATGGTTGGAATCGACCTATGTTTTCATCCACCAATCCCTGCTTTACAAAATGACGTCAACTTATTGTTCGGCATAGGAGGCTTTGCGTCATGCATAAAAAACACCACATCGTTCTGCGTAGTATGAAGAGAAATCTATAAATATAGGCTGCACAATATTTCTTTGCCTAGTTGATGTTTGACTGCGAATGAAACAAGAAGCTCCAGTGAGCTGATGACTGGATTGTATATGCGTTCACTTGCTGGATTGTCGCTTTTGCATTATTTGTTGGTGAAACTTCCTGCTGTCTGCACAACACCGCTTCGTGTTCGCTTGAATATCTTATATATCATCTAGCTATTGAAGAACCGAATCAGCATGGTTATCGGTTCTTTTGAAACATCCCATGTATTTAGCAAATTGTTGGTCGATTTTGCCATTAAAATGCCTGACACTTCGCTTCCCGAGGCTGGGTGTCAAATTAAAACATGCAAAACTAATCGCGTAACATTTTTCTGCCATAATTTTGAACGCCCATACCTCAGTTATTTGTTGATGGATTTATATAATTCAACAACCAATCGATTCGGAAACATTTAACTTAAACTTATGAGAAAACGTCATTTGAATATTTCAATTGCATTCCAATGAAAAATTTATTTGAATTGAGTATTTTATTTTGGTTCTCTGGTAACTATCAGGCCAATTTAGAATTATCGGCGATTGATTTTTCGGATCTAATTTGCAGCGCTTGTTCCTCGATGATTTGTTAATGGAATTTCCTCATTTAAATGATTCCAAAGCTTCAATATTGTAAGCTTAAAAATGTTTTAATTTGTCAACGGATCGGTTTGCATACTTAAATCTCCATTCCCATACGATCAAAACGGTGGCGCGAAAATGGATTCAGTATAAAGTTGTGTTATTATGATAATCATAGAAACTTCTTCTTCATTATATGTGACTGAACAAGTTGTTGTCCCACCAGGTATTAAACGCTTCAAAAGATTCAAAATTAAATTCTGAAACTTATCTAAAAGCGGCCTCCTCGGTTTGGTAGTATAAAGGAGTTCCACAGGCTCACATATACAGTACAATTAGATACAATATCATATAGTATCAAAGATAAACTAAAGGTAAGTTTACTTGCGATTTTACATGTATCGTTTGAATAGCAACCCTCGTAGAATTTGGTTAACCGCCAGTTTCAGTTCAATTATTATTTGCTTCAAAACACGCGTTGTAACTATGACAATGTTCATTCATGTGTTAATAACATCAAGTTACAATATGAACAAAATTTCTGAATTTTGTTGCGTATCCATTTCGTATATTCCTAATATGCCAAAGCGAAAATCAATGTAAGTAACTAAATATTTTATACGGACTGTTTCACATTTTTCTTCCTCGTATTGTTGCCATATTATTTACCGACACTTTCCGAAGATTATCGACGATTTTGAAGAAGGATTAATAAAATTACACTATTACTGAGCTTACTGGTACAACATTTTTCGTTAAAATAAATAAAATCTTCTCTTGGATCGATTAACTGTTTATAAAATTAATAAGTTTGTATGTTTCTCGAAGATTATTGTCATAAAATAAAACAGTTTAATTTGTTCAGGATTAAATCTTTAGGTTGTTTGTATCTAAAATTGAGCTTTCAAGTAACTTTAAATTCTAGTTAAAAGACGTTATTCAAAATCTTAACAATGTAAAAAATTGTGGAAAGGGATCAAAATTGAATATAATTAATTATCAAGAAAAAATCTAATTGTCAATTTTATCATTCGCCAACAATCTAAGCGCTTAAACTAGAGCAAGTTTGTAATTAGTCAATTGAAAAAGTTTTTAGTTTAGTGTATCATCATCTCTTTATTTTTGTATATATTATGAAGACCTTAGAAACGTTCCATTTTTAATGTTATTGTGCTCGGTCGTGTCTTGAATACAACCCTCTAATTTTTTTTTTCCCACTGCTAATGACTGGCAGCTGTGACGTAATCGCTCTTGTCGAAAGCGTGCAGACGACACAAAACACATCTGCTCGCAGTGGCGATTGAATCCAAACTGATTGAATTTTTGTTAAGAGATTTCCTTTTATGTGATTTCGTTTGTAGCTTTTTCACTAATGGGCGGTCCTAACGGCTATAAAAATAGCCGCATACAGAATTTTATTGTCGATTATTTCATTTCGGATTTGCATAATTTATTGAAAGAAATTATCAATATGCTGTAGGGATTCGGTTCTAGCATTCACAAGGACCAAATTGAGGAACTCTATTTGGCCCGTCGCTGCTGGTTGATGATTCCACTCCCACGACGTCTGCTTCCATCGAACGCACGAAAAGAAATGATCGATTTTCGACCACGGTTCCCCTTTTATACGCATTCAGTTGAAGATATGTGCCTGACTACCTCAAAATCGTCGTCCTTGCGCGAAAAACCCAAGCGAAAGTAAGGTGTTTTCCGCGTTGTTTTCAAATTTTAAGAAAACTTAATTTTTGAGTTGTTTGTGGTTATCGCACACTGTTCAAAATATTATCCTGAATTCCTGATCATATTTTTGATGAAATGGTGAAAGAATTATGTTGCTACCATTAATACAAGTCGAGATATTCACGATTAAGTTCTGCCCATTCTTCCATATGGCTAATTTTGAAAAGGCGCCCCATAGTAAAGTAAGTCGTATTCACGACAAAAAAAAAAAAATGCAAAAATCGATCATTTCTTCTTGTGCGTTGGATGGAAGCAGACGTCGTGGGAATGATTTAATCAACCAGCAGCGACGGAGAGTGCACCTTTTACGTGGTTAGAACCTCAAACGCTCAGGTCGCAACTCTCATCCGCTTTCCGGTCGTCGAGGTAGCGATCTCATCAACCAGCAGCGACGGAGAGTGCACCCTCCAACTGAATTCTGAGTCTGTTCTAAGTTCTGAATTTAGTTCTTGAGCTCTGGTCCAGTTCCTAATTCCACGAACGCCTTCATAAATGGTTCTTTTCAGAACCACCAATATTTTATCATAAAAAACTATACTGGTTATTTCGTAATATTTGTGTGTCAGAATGTTTAATATAACTAATCTGTACTGTAGTTGTATCGTTTCAAATTCTAGTAGTGTAAAACGGCAAAACTTGCACAATTCACACAATCGATCAACTAATTGATATTCGGAAGTATAAAGAAAGAGTGTCCGTTATATTCGTATTCGCGACATCTAGTTATGTCTTTGACATTACACACCTGTACTTTTTTTTTTTTTTTGCATAAATATCTGTTTATTAATCTTATTTTTGTGTATTACATCAACATTTTACAGTACAAGTGTTTTGACCCTTTGGCCTTTCATCTTTGTTGTTCATACAATTCGTTACTAATATTAGGTGTTTTAGTTACTCTTGTTTTACATACTAATGTTTAATCATAATATTTATTTTAATTATTTATAAAATGTCTACCTACTTATAACTATCCCTAACCTAATACGTACAAATTTTGAATTATTTGTATTTCAGAGATTGAGCACCTCTCTTCAAATTTCGTGCAGTATTGTTCGAATTTTTGTTCTAGTATATCCAGTGAGGCCATCTCATGTACTTCACTAGTCCTTGTCCAAGGGGGTAGATTTAGAATCATCTTTAAGATCTTACTTTGAATGCGCTGAAGCCTAAGTTTGTGTGTTCGTGCACAGCCCCGCCAAACAGGGACTGCGTATTCAATTGCGGGGTAGATGATTTGTTTATAGACAGCCATCTGATTCTTCAGGCATAGTTTAGATGTTCTACAAATCAGCGGATACAGAGACCTAATGAGTATGCTGCATTTTTTAACGATTTTGTCAACATGTGACCTGAATATCAGATGTCTGTCAAAGGTGAGTCCTAGATAGATAACTTCATCGGACCATTGAATGACCTCATCACCGAATCGTATTCTGCATTCGTCTGATGGAACAAGTTTTGGAGATCTTGAATGTGGAAACAAGATTACCTGAGTTTTTGCTGCATTGATCACAATTTTCCAGCTTGTAAAATATTCCGTTAAAGCGTCCAGACCTGTCTGTAGTTTATTCTTCAGAGCATTAATGACACGACCTTTGTAAAGAATGGCAGTATCATCAGCAAATTGTGACAGAACACCACCACCCGGAAGAGGTGGGATGTCTGATGTAAAAATGTTGTATAGGATGGGACCTAGGATACTTCCCTGGGGTACACCAGCAGGAATAGTAAATCTTTCTGAAAGTGCATTATTCAGAGAAACCTGGAATGCTCTATCTGCAAGATAATTTTTGATAATTTTAATAAGATACATGGGAAAATTATACCTATGCAGTTTAAACACCAGGCCATCGTGCCACACATTATCGAATGCCTTTTCAATATCCAATATTGCCATGGCAGTCGTTTTGGACACTGATTTGTTTTGCTGGATGACGTTGTTAACCCTTGTGAGTTGGTGGATGGTGGATCTTCCTTTCCGGAACCCAAACTGTTCTTCCAGAAATATATCCTGTTCATCTGCGAAAGCAAGAATTTGCCTTTGTATTGACTTTTCAAACAGCTTGGATAGGGCAGAGAGTAAGCTGATGGGCCGATAGCTCTTGGAAAAAGAAGGATCTTTCCCCGGTTTCAAAACTGGGATAACTTTAGCTAACTTCCACATTGAAGGGAAGTAACCAAGCTCCCAGCACCTGTTAAAAATTTTAGCTAAGAAGACAAATGAGCGAATACTCAAATGTTTCAGCTCAATGTTGAATGTGTTGTCGAAACCGGGGGCCTTCATATTTTTGGATTTTTTCACAATAACCATCAGCTCATTCGCAGTGACTCTACTTTCCTCAGTAACCAAGCTGTCTGATTGGTCAACCTCAGCTACGCTATCTGTAACGGCTCTTTCATGTGGACTAACAATGTTAAATCCTAAATTGTGAGAACACACAAACTGCTGGCCTAGCGCATTTGCCTTCTCTACTGGTGTGATTAAAGGTATTCCTTCAGCTGCGTCCTGGGCTGACATCAGAGGAGGAATAGGCTTCGGTTTTTTCTTAAGCACCTTCGTTAAGGACCAGAAGGGCTTTGAATGTGGGAGAATTTCTCGAAGCTTTTGCCGGAAGTTCCTGTTGCGAAGCTCAGATATCCTTTCCTGGATTATCCTAGTTAAGTTGTTATAAGTAGTCTTCCTATCTAGGATGCCAGTTCGTTGATACTGCCTCCGGTAGATATTCCGAAGTCGGATGAGTTTCTTGGTGACACTGTCGATTTGAAGAGAGGAACTCGGCATATGTTGTACTGGAACCGTCCTATCACGAGCGACTGTGATTGAATGCTGGAAGGAAGATAGGGCTGCATCGATTTCCATCGGGGAATCAAGTGGCAAATCGATATTAATAAGTTGGTCGGCGATATGTTGAAATTGGACCCAATCGGTGCGATAATAGTTCCTCCGAGGTTGAATAGGCACTGTTTCTGGTGAAGATCCCAACGTCAATATTACTGGAAAGTGGTCAGAAGAGAGCTCGTAGAAGACAACCGGAGAGCTGTCTATGGCGATGTTGCTGATGAATATATCCAAAATGGAATGAACTCCCGATCTGGAAAGTCGCGTTGGTTGATCCGGAGCGAAGATGTTGTATTGTCCAGCTTCGTAATCTTCGGCAAGTACGAATCCGTTTCGATTCTGTATTCTGTTTCCCCACAGCTCATGCCGTGCGTTCAGGTCCCCAGCAATGATGAATTTGTTCTGTCGTCGAGTGAGCATAGCCAGATCTCGCTTCAATGATGCACACGTACCATCTCGAAGATTTGTTTGTTTGGGGCAGTACGCTGCAATGATGATGATGGGTCCCATCGTCGTTGTAATCTCAATTCCGATGGCTTCTATGAGTTGCAATTTAAAGGCTGACAGAAGCCTGTGCTGAATGGATCGTTTAACGGCAATGGCAACTCCCCCTCCTCTGGTAGTTGTCCTGTCGAGCCTATGAATCCTGTAATTGGAAATAAAAATAGAAATTTCAGGTTTAAGATGAGTTTCAGTTAAAATAGCAATATCGGCATTCTTCTCTTGAAGAAAGTCGGACAATTCAGCAGTTTTGCTCCTGAGTGAGCAAGCATTCCAATTTACTATAACCAACTCATTATATAGCATATTCGATGATGAATTTGCCTAAGGCGTTGATTTGATCTAACCGCGTTCTGCAGTTTCGTAGTTTTGTTGTCATTGTTTCAAAAATGACGATCAGTTGTTCAGCAGAAAATAAATCACCAGAGTCATCCTTTGCTTGTGGTTGATTATTGCCCCATCCAGGAGGGATTTTTGAGGAAGATTCTTTTTGTGATCCAGCGGCTGAATCTTTTGGATTGCTGCGAGGAAGTGGCGGCAAATTCGGAATATCCCTCTTCGGTGGGAGCCGTGGGAAATTAACTTCATCCTTCTGTGGAACATTCTTGCGCGTTGATTGTTTGCGGGACGCCTGTTGTCGAATTTTTGTGAACTCAGCACGTTTGGGACACGATTTGCTAGTAGATGGATGGTCGCCATCACAGTTCACACATTTTACAGCGATGTCATCTAGTAGGCAATCGTTGGTATTGTGTGGTTCGGCACATTTCCCGCACCGACTTTTCATGTGGCAATTCCTCGCTCCATGGCCGTAGTTCAAACAGTTCGTACACTGTGTGACATCCCGATGTACCGGTTTATACTTTTGCCATTCGATGATTATGTGAAATAACGATTTAATCGTTTTCAGTTGACTCATGGTGATGGAGCCCTTCTCCAGATGAATCAGGTACAGTTGATCTCTAAACTTTTTGTCCGTATTATGTCGCTTCATTTTAAACACCATCAAAGGCTTTAGTCCAGCCTCCGACAGTGCCTGCTTTAGTTCGGCTTCCATCATGTCGGGTAGTCCTCGAAGTACAACCTTCATAGGTTTGTTGGCGGCAATATCGTGTGTGAAGTATTCCGCTTTTGTCTGCTTCAGATAACATTCCACTCCTTTGTAGTGGTTCAAAGCCGGAACAGTTATTTTGTAGCCTTCAGTACATAAACGGATTGTTGCCTGTAGTCCTTTGCTGATCAGTGTGTTGAAATCCGAGCGTAGAGTTGGTGGGAAGCCCTTCAGGTAGAAAGGCGGCATTTTTTCCTTCTTCTGCAGTTCCTCTTCGACATCTACTGGCAGATCAGCATATTGGTTTTTACTCAGCAAACGGTCGTTTACCTGTACATCACTTGGCTTCAGACGCTTAGCATCCTTTGGATCCTTCTCGGATCTATGGCGGTTTTTACCCATAGCTTGGGTAGGTAGACAACTGCGAATAAAAAATAAAACAAAATCGAAATTAGTCGTAGTAGGTTATTCGTCTATCCACATCGAGTGTTAGATGACGAATGATCGATTTTCGACCACGGTTCCCCTTTTATACGCATTCAGATGAAGATATGTGCCTGACTACCTCAAAATCGTCGCCCTTGCGCGAAAAACCCAAGCAAAAGTGAAGAGTTTTCCGCGTTGTTTTTAAAGTTTTAGAAAACTTCATTTTTGAGTTGTTTGTGGTTATCTCACACTGTTCAAAATAATTTCCTAAATTCCTGATCATATTTTTGATGAAATGGCGAAAGAATTATGTCGCTGCCCTTAATATAAGTCGAGATATTCACGATTAAGTTCTGCCCATTCTTCCATATGGCTAATTTTGAAAAGGCACCCCATAGTAAAGTAAGTCGTATTCACGACAAAAAATACAATATCTTCCCCAAACCATGCCTCGTTTTATTCTTTTATAGAATCGGATCAATTCAAACGTCGATCGAGTTTTGGTGCTTGACACATCCAAAACCACCAAAGTATCAATCAAATCGACTGTCGACCTTCTAACAGAAAATTGAATCTCTTTCGTGATACTTTTATGTAAAGACAGATATGTGCAAAATATTAGTTTCCTACTTTGCTTACTCTACTCTATAGTTGATATACATTCATGCAGCCTAAATCAAAACTTTATACGAATATTTAACTTGTGATAGAAACTATTGACAGTCATCTAACACCACGACTTTACAAAACAAACAGCTACATCCGGGAAACCGAAACTTGGACTACATTCTCAAAGAGCACATTTTCATTCACTGCAGTTGTGGTAAATTCTGCAATGGATTAGAATTAGGATAGTTAACATTTTACGTGAAACGGTGCCAACAGCAATCGAATCCGCTTCGTTTGATCATTATGATAAATCTTGAAATACTCCGGCCTCACGGTGCTACGTTGAAACACACATTTGAGAAACATCGGCCCAGAACTCGCAACTGGCAAACAGTTGCTAGGCTGGTTGGACATGCGACTGACGGAGAGTTTATTTGCAAACATATTACAAGTTTCTGAGTTATGTACAATTTGCCAACTTCGACCATATGTTCTTGGTTCACTTGCACACTTTCGGCATTAGATAGTTTTTGCATAGACAAGCAGACATAGCACTTGCAGTATGTTCAAACATTGGTAATTCTTCGTACCGCTTATAATAGTTCTTGGTTATTCATTTCCCTTTAGATGACGACTGTAATTGATTGATTTTACATAACTCACACGCTAGCACATTTAGATGAGTTTTAATTCACTACTTCTGAATCGGTATAGGAAAAAATACCAGTGTCATGCCTATTTGTCTATGATTTCAGTTCACGAATGGGATTGAATCGTACTTGGAACAGAGATTAGCTGCCTGCTCGTGTTTTGTTTAACTGACTTTTACGAACACTGAGCTAAGATTATGTACATCGTTGAAAGGAGGTAGTTCTAATTTTAAACATACTGGTTAGTGTTTCAGTATCATACGCTAAGTGACACGTGCTGTGATGCTAACTAAGAATGAAAACAGAGACGTCTTGAAGTTAATTTTTTTATTCACAAACTGCTAGGGCGGTTGATAGTCAACTTGCCTGCTTGCAATCGTTGAAGAAGTACCGAAATAATCTGAATTTAAACGGAAAACAGACAGCCATATGATGGTTCGCAATGTGCAAACATATTCAATAGTGAGTCGGAACTCTAGTTGATTAATTAAGAAGTCAATCCTGATATTCCATGCAATTAGTTTTTGAACGATAATTCTAATATAACTTTAAATTTCTCCGCTACCAATTTAACTCACTACAAAAGCAGAAAAAAAAGGCGGGTGGGTAATGTCAGAGACATAACTGGATGTCGTGAATACGAAAACAACTGACATGTTCCTTAACACTTCCGAATATCAATTGTATGAACTATGCACGCATTTCCCTTTTTCACATTTTTCGCAAAAACAAAGAAAGCTTCACTTGATCTCGATTACTGTGAATTTCACACAGCGAAAAGTGCACAAATCTAAGCAAACTATTCTTAATTTGCAGTAAACTGAGGATATTTCCCTACGATTTGCAAACAACAAATCCTAATAGTTCTTTAGAAAACTTTTAAGAGCCATTAGAACGGCTGATACTGTGCAATGCTCTCCACCGTTGTTTTTTTTCCCAATGCTAATGACTGGCAGCTGTGACGTAATCGCTCTTGTCGAAAGCGTGCAGACGACACAAAACACATCTGCTCGCAGTGGCGATACAATCCAAACTGATTCAAGTTTTGTTGAGAGGCTTGTTTCTACCTGATTTCGTTTGTAGCTTTTTCACTAATGGGCGGTCCTAACGGCTATAAAAATAGCCGCATACAGAATTTAAATGTCGATTATTTCATTTCGGATTTGCATATTTTATTGAAAGAAACTATCAATATGCTGTAGGGATTCGTTTCCAGCATTCAGAAGAGTCAAATTGCGTAATTCTCTATGACATTAAACTCTGGAACATTTTTCGCAAAAAAAAGGCTTCACTTGATCTCGATTACTGTGAATTTCACACAGCGAAAAGTGCACAAATCTAAGCAAACTGTTCTTGATTTGCAGTAAACTGAGGATATTTCCCTACGATTTGCGAACAACAAATCCTAATAGTTCTTTAGAAAACTTTTAGAGCCATTAGAACGGCTGATATTGTGCAATGCTCTCCACCGTTGTTTTTTTCCCACTGCTAATGACTGGCAGCTGTGACGTAATCGCTCTTGTCGAAAGCGTGCAGACGACACAAAACACATCTGCTCGCAGTGGCGATACAATCCAAACTGATTCAAGTTTTGTTGAGAGGCTTGTTTCTACCTGATTTCGTTTGTAGCTTTTTCAATAATGGGCGGTCCTAACGACTATAAAAATAGCCGCATACAGAATTTAAATGTCGATTATTTCATTTCGGATTTGCATATTTTATTGAAAGAAACTATCAATATGCTGTAGGGATTCGTTTCCAGCATTCAGAAGAGTCAAATTGCGTAATTCTCTACGACATTAAACTCTGGAACATTTTTCGCAAAAAAAGGCTTCACTTGATCTCGATTACTGTGAATTTCACACAGCGAAAAGTGCACAAATCTAAGCAAACTGTTCTTGATTTGCAGTAAACTGAGGATATTTCCCTACGATTTGCGAACAACAAATCCTAATAGTTCTTTAGAAAACTTTTAGAGCCATTAGAACGGCTGATATTGTGCAATGCTCTCCACCGTTGTTTTGGCATTAAAAATGCCTTACTCTTCACTATACGGGGCCGGGTGTCAATTAAAAGTTTCAAAAATAGCCGCGTAACCTTTTTGTGTCATAATTTTGAACGTTAATAATTCGGTCATTTGTTGATGGATTGTTATAATTTAACAACCAATCGATTCGGAAACTTTTAACTTAAACATGTATGACGACGTCGTTTCAGTATTTCAATAGCATACTATTGAAAAAATGGTTGGAATCGACCTATGTTTTCATCCACCAATCCCTGCTTTACAAAATGACGTCAACTTATTGTTCGGCATAGGAGGCTTTGCGTCATGCATAAAAAACACCACATCGTTCTGCGTAGTATGAAGAGAAATCTATAAATATAGGCTGCACAATATTTCTTTGCCTAGTTGATGTTTGACTGCGAATGAAACAAGAAGCTCCAGTGAGCTGATGACTGGATTGTATATGCGTTCACTTGCTGGATTGTCGCTTTTGCATTATTTGTTGGTGAAACTTCCTGCTGTCTGCACAACACCGCTTCGTGTTCGCTTGAATATCTTATATATCATCTAGCTATTGAAGAACCGAATCAGCATGGTTATCGGTTCTTTTGAAACATCCCATGTATTTAGCAAATTGTTGGTCGATTTTGCCATTAAAATGCCTGACACTTCGCTTCCCGAGGCTGGGTGTCAAATTAAAACATGCAAAACTAATCGCGTAACATTTTTCTGCCATAATTTTGAACGCCCATACCTCAGTTATTTGTTGATGGATTTATATAATTCAACAACCAATCGATTCGGAAACATTTAACTTAAACTTATGAGAAAACGTCATTTGAATATTTCAATTGCATTCCAATGAAAAATTTATTTGAATTGAGTATTTTATTTTGGTTCTCTGGTAACTATCAGGCCAATTTAGAATTATCGGCGATTGATTTTTCGGATCTAATTTGCAGCGCTTGTTCCTCGATGATTTGTTAATGGAATTTCCTCATTTAAATGATTCCAAAGCTTCAATATTGTAAGCTTAAAAATGTTTTAATTTGTCAACGGATCGGTTTGCATACTTAAATCTCCATTCCCATACGATCAAAACGGTGGCGCGAAAATGGATTCAGTATAAAGTTGTGTTATTATGATAATCATAGAAACTTCTTCTTCATTATATGTGACTGAACAAGTTGTTGTCCCACCAGGTATTAAACGCTTCAAAAGATTCAAAATTAAATTCTGAAACTTATCTAAAAGCGGCCTCCTCGGTTTGGTAGTATAAAGGAGTTCCACAGGCTCACATATACAGTACAATTAGATACAATATCATATAGTATCAAAGATAAACTAAAGGTAAGTTTACTTGCGATTTTACATGTATCGTTTGAATAGCAACCCTCGTAGAATTTGGTTAACCGCCAGTTTCAGTTCAATTATTATTTGCTTCAAAACACGCGTTGTAACTATGACAATGTTCATTCATGTGTTAATAACATCAAGTTACAATATGAACAAAATTTCTGAATTTTGTTGCGTATCCATTTCGTATATTCCTAATATGCCAAAGCGAAAATCAATGTAAGTAACTAAATATTTTATACGGACTGTTTCACATTTTTCTTCCTCGTATTGTTGCCATATTATTTACCGACACTTTCCGAAGATTATCGACGATTTTGAAGAAGGATTAATAAAATTACACTATTACTGAGCTTACTGGTACAACATTTTTCGTTAAAATAAATAAAATCTTCTCTTGGATCGATTAACTGTTTATAAAATTAATAAGTTTGTATGTTTCTCGAAGATTATTGTCATAAAATAAAACAGTTTAATTTGTTCAGGATTAAATCTTTAGGTTGTTTGTATCTAAAATTGAGCTTTCAAGTAACTTTAAATTCTAGTTAAAAGACGTTATTCAAAATCTTAACAATGTAAAAAATTGTGGAAAGGGATCAAAATTGAATATAATTAATTATCAAGAAAAAATCTAATTGTCAATTTTATCATTCGCCAACAATCTAAGCGCTTAAACTAGAGCAAGTTTGTAATTAGTCAATTGAAAAAGTTTTTAGTTTAGTGTATCATCATCTCTTTATTTTTGTATATATTATGAAGACCTTAGAAACGTTCCATTTTTAATGTTATTGTGCTCGGTCGTGTCTTGAATACAACCCTCTAATTTTTTTTTTCCCACTGCTAATGACTGGCAGCTGTGACGTAATCGCTCTTGTCGAAAGCGTGCAGACGACACAAAACACATCTGCTCGCAGTGGCGATTGAATCCAAACTGATTGAATTTTTGTTAAGAGATTTCCTTTTATGTGATTTCGTTTGTAGCTTTTTCACTAATGGGCGGTCCTAACGGCTATAAAAATAGCCGCATACAGAATTTTATTGTCGATTATTTCATTTCGGATTTGCATAATTTATTGAAAGAAATTATCAATATGCTGTAGGGATTCGGTTCTAGCATTCACAAGGACCAAATTGAGGAACTCTATTTGGCCCGTCGCTGCTGGTTGATGATTCCACTCCCACGACGTCTGCTTCCATCGAACGCACGAAAAGAAATGATCGATTTTCGACCACGGTTCCCCTTTTATACGCATTCAGTTGAAGATATGTGCCTGACTACCTCAAAATCGTCGTCCTTGCGCGAAAAACCCAAGCGAAAGTAAGGTGTTTTCCGCGTTGTTTTCAAATTTTAAGAAAACTTAATTTTTGAGTTGTTTGTGGTTATCGCACACTGTTCAAAATATTATCCTGAATTCCTGATCATATTTTTGATGAAATGGTGAAAGAATTATGTTGCTACCATTAATACAAGTCGAGATATTCACGATTAAGTTCTGCCCATTCTTCCATATGGCTAATTTTGAAAAGGCGCCCCATAGTAAAGTAAGTCGTATTCACGACAAAACAAAAAGTGAGTATGAAATAAAGCGACAGTTAGACATGAATTTGTTTTCATGTTCATGACCAATTAATTTTAATATTTCAGAACAAATATGTGGTTGCAAACCGCACCGCAGCGTACTGCAAACGTTTTATTCAGTTCAACCACTCACATGTATGCGATGATTGGTAGAGGGATGAGAAACTTTAAGGGTGGATAGAATAAATCTCGGTTAATTTTTCAAAAGAGCGTATAAGCAAGTGACAGTTTCTCTTTGTTTACTTTCTCTTCTATTAATTACCAAGCGGTTTCCACGTTTATCACTCAACTCTTTGCATGAAATGATACCCGAAACTTTCGACTTTCAAACAGAATAGTGATAAGAAAAGAAAATCTTTTTAATCACATCACAACAATCGAAAGGGAGAGTGATTAAAGAGAAACTGTCACTTGCTTATACGCCCTAATGAAAAATCAACCGAGAAATGCAGCTACGAAAAAGTTTATCTGTAAATTTATCCTAAAACTAGCTGGCCCGTCGAACTTCGTCTCGCCTGAAATTATTTTTTTAATTTGTGTTTTCGGACAGCAGAGTTGTCAAACGTTAATGTTTCTTTCCATTAGTTTACTGATTACTTGGCTTACAATAAACGAATTACGACAAATGCATATCCAACATCATGAATTATTGTGGATATGTTCAATGCTTTTGTTACGCAAAAACTAAACAAATGCACCAATTGCCATCTCATCCATCCTTCGAGTCAGTGTATTGAACAGAGATTGTATATCTCTCTCAAACTAAAGATTTGACATGTGGGATGATGGATTTGATTGAATCATATCTGACTGGTCGTAGTATGACCGTGAAAATTGGCGACTGCGTTACTCCATCATTCATCGTGAGCTCTGGCATTCCTCATCTGGAAGCCATCTAGGACTATTCATATTTCTGCTATATCTAAATGATCTAAATTTCGCATGCAATGCATGAAGCTATCATTCGCCTACGATTTCAAGCTGTTTCATTTCATCAAATATCTGAAAGACTCAAACTTCTTGCAGTCTTGCAGTTGGATGTATTTTTTAACTGGTGCAACGTCAACAGAATGGTTATAAACGCCTTCAAATGTTTCGTTATCTCCTTCTCTCGTAAACGAACCACGATCATGTATGATTACACTATTTCGCAAGTTGTACTAAAACGGGAGACATCAAATAAGGATCTAGGAGTGTTATTGGATTCAAAACTTAGTTTCAAAGATCACATAGAATCTCTAAAGCATTAAAGATGCTAGGATTCATCTTTCGCATCTCAAAAAATTTCAATAACATATACTGCCTGAAATCGTTATATTGCGCTCTAGTTCGTTCTACACTGGAGTATGTGCTGTTGTTGTTTGGGCACCATATTACCAAACTGATAAGCTGCGCATTGAAACTGTTCAGCGCAAGTTCATTCGTTTTGCTTTGCGTCGCATGCCCTGGAGAGATCCATTTAATCTTCCAAGCTACGAAAGCTCGTTGTAGGCTCATACACTTCGATTTGCTATCTGTCCGCCGTGATACACAAAAAGCTGTTTTCGTCGCGGACCACATCCAGTGTCGAATTGATAGTGCAGATCTCCTACAACAGCTAAGTTTTGACATTCTTCGGCGTAATTTGCGGTTTAATCCCTTTCTCAGAATTCCTCGTGCTAGAACTAACTATGGCTTTAATGAACCGTTTTCGAGTATGTGTCGCGTATTCAATACTTGCTCTGATGAATTTGATTTAAATCTATCTCGTAACACCATTAAAACCCGTTATCTCCGATTTTTTTCCCGCTAGTTTTATTTAGATAATTAGACGATATCAATAGTTGTTAGCTAGCTTTGTAGTTTAAATAAGGGTAATTTAAGATTTCGTTATGTATCAGTTGGATAAATGTTATCTGTTGATACAAAGATGAGAAGGTTTTATGCCTGCTGGAGAAGGAGAACAAAGATCTCAGCTCCAGCAGGCTTTTCCCTTGCTCCTAAATAAACAAATAAACAAATTAACAGATGGATGAAAAAGAGATGACCAAGATAAATACTTTAAATTGACCCCACAATACTTTCCAAAAGCAGCCCTCGGGGATGGTTGTTTGTCATTGAATGTTAAGACTTATTTGTACTGAAGACGTTTGAAAATTTAATAGCAAATCCTTAGGGATTATCGAAAGTAATAAACTAATTTTGAACGGTTGTCCATAACTTGCTTCACCGCTAGTGATAGTGATTTAGTCGTTTTTGATGAATGTTCGTAGCAGGATAATGACAGGATCAATTTTCGATTAACGAATTAGCGATAAAATGAAAAATACTTGGACATTCGAAAGTTCAAATTACCCTTTTATTAAATATTCTGTCCATTAACTTTGACATGAACGCTATATTCGTTCAAGAATTGTATCAAAAGACCTCTCATTCGTCGAGCCACCACATCGGTTTGCTTAGTATTCAATCCTGAGAATCAATATTCTGTTCTAGCGGAGTGAACATGAGGAGTGATTATACCAGTATTCTTCTTATCGTTAAAGCCAATGTATAAAACAGCAGATCTCACAACTAATGGTTCTTACATGCCACGATTTCTCCTTCAGATATGATATTCACGATTCCCATATGGTAATTCGTCAAATAATCCGGAAGTTCGGAAAATGAAATGATTTGACTTAAGCAGCTTACAAATGTCATGAATACCATCCGTTTTGAAGTAAACCACTCTTGAAAACTCACCCGAATCGGCTGAAAAAACTTTCATCTGAAAATATTTTCATCTGAACTCATTATTTCAACAGCAGAATCCTATCATTGATACGTAAAAAAATCGTTACATAATTTTATTACTTCAACTCACGCCCACGATGGCCAACATAATCGTCATCTAACTACATCTACTGGTAAATGACATTAGAACTTGTGCTTCTGTTTACGGTATAGCTAAAACAGTCATTTGGCAAGTAATGATTTTGATACCCACGATAAGCACGTGTTTCCAAATGACGAATCAATCATGCATGTAAAATCTCCACCCAAATCTACTCGTTGCGCGCCAAAAGATTCTTTCAACGATCTAGTATTCCTTTCTTCGACGGCCAAACACTTATGCAACTCGTTATGCGCCAAACACCTATCAATGATCTAGCAATCATTGGCGACTTTTTCAGTGGAAAATTCCATTGTCCATACAAAATAACTTTATTGGTTTTTCCCACTTTTCCGGTAAGTTTTCCTAATTTTTTTGATGTACGAACCCGGTGGGGGTGAAAACTGATCAAACAAAAAAAAAGCATCTCAATCCGTCCATCCGTTCTTACGTGATGCGATTACAAAGAATGATCTCTGCATTTTTATATATATAAATTAACAGCTAATGAGTTATCACTATCTAAAGTTTTTCGTCAAGTTCATCTTCCAAGGCATCTCCTGCATATCTACTTTTGCATCTCATCGCATAATATGGCTACAAATGAGATGTAGCAGATGTTACTTAAAGCGTACTAATGACTAGATAATCCTCTTTTCATAGGACTTCAATTTAAAAGTATTTTGTCACACGAGTGTCATATGTGATGACATAAGGAGTAGTTTTAAAATACCGGAAGGCAATGGGTAGGAAAATTGTACCAATGGTCATCTCATTAGTTGAGTTAGCGCATTATTACTCGGCCTACAATCAACTAATTGCGTTGGTTTAAGTTGACATTACTCGAAAAACAAGAGAAAATAGTGCGCAAAAGTACGATACGATAGCATCAATTCTTATCTTATTATTTGAACAGAGATGACATACCTTACTCTAACTAATTGTTTTCCTATATGAGATGATTGATGGAACTGAGAAGATTAAGGGAGCTGATACCTTGTGTGCCCAGGTTTACATCGCAGGTATTAACGGTTAAATGTAAGGTTTTACATTTTTACTTTTTTATAAATATAAAAAATAGGTATCGAATTCAGAGATGGCTGGACCGATTTTGATCAAACTAGTCGCAAATGAAAGGTCTCCCCGTCACCCAGAACGCTATTGAATGGTTTTGAGATCGGATGTTTACTTTTTGAGTTATACGAAGTTTTATGTCAAAATTTTCAGTTTTTTGACAGTATCTGTCACAATTGACCTTGTAAACAGAATATATTTTCAGACTTAGATTCCGCACGGTAATACCTATCCAACAAGCCATAGATTGTTAAAATCCGCTCATTTTTAACGGCGGTATCGAAAATTTTGTGTAAGCGACTTTTTCCCTTATTCCAGCAGTAGAAGTTTTGAGCGCTATCTGGCCAAGAAATGCTTGGGAGCAACATAAAACACGATTTTTTATACTGTCACATACATTTGTTTCTAAGTACCCAAAAGACTGTGTACAGCATCCTTTTTCATGACATTTTGCCTCGGACCGATTTTAGCACGGTTCGTTTTTGGCAACATAATTGTTCGAATATGACATAAATAAACTAGATGATCGCAGCATTTTCGAGTTGAAAACAATTCCATAATTATATTGATTTAAACTACTTACAGCAATAAATGCTGGAAAAACATAACATCCATATACCATTCGAATCAGTTCGTCGAGATCAGCAAATGGGTGTGTGACAAATAATTTCACTCAATTTTCTCGGAGATGACTCAACCGTTTTCTACAAACTCAGATTTATATGAAAAGTCGTATGCTCCCAAACAAGGTTCCTGAATTACGTTTGGTTCCGACCTCTGGTTCCGGAGATACATGTGAAACGAAATTAAAATTGTGTAACTCATTTTTCTCGTAAATGGCTGAACCGTTTTAAAATTCAAATGAAGTCTAAGAATTATCAAAGATTCAAATGAAAGGTCTTTAGATTCTATAAGACATCTTGCTTTTCAGTCAGATCCAACTTCCGGTTTCGGGGATACAGGGTGATTAGTATAAAAATGTCTATTTCACATAAATTAATCAGGTTTATCGGGTTAGCAGATTCAGATAGTCGATAACCAAATAAACTTATTTCATTGTTGGTTGTATTCAGTTATCGTTTCGGAAGGCACCCAAAAATTTGATTCGCACTACGATTCCTCAAAGATGTCTACATTGATTTTCAAACATTTTGAAACAAATGTAAACTGTACAGCTACTCAGGTGAATTTGTCTGACTTCGGCTACACCGAATTTCGAATTCCGGTTCCAGTATCGAATCGTTTCTCAAAGCTCAATCGTTTTCTCAAAAAAAAAACCAAATCAAATTTCAGAAACAAATTTTCAAATTAAAATAAATCCAATTTTATCCAATTCTGACTTCCGATTCTGGAATTGTAGGAGGATGAATTTTTAAAATTCTTAGCGATATAGAAGATGACAATCCCGAAAAGCTTTAAATTTGGACTCAAAAATATTGCAAGAGATCGTTAAACCAAATGCCATTTTTTTCGTTCAACAAATGCGGCAGACAGAGGTCCATTGTTGAGCCATTTTAAATATGAGGAGTTGGAGCCCCGTTGGACTAGTTTTATTGGAGAATTTCTGAAGTTTATTCCACTTATTTTTTTAACTAACTCTACATACCAGCACAGTACTTTTACTTCACGTAGAATATCAATAAATTTTCTTTCTATATGAAGGTAACACCTAATTTTCACACTATTTTTGCAAGATAAAAAACAACAACAAATCGTTCCAGCGGCCAACAAAATAGAACGGCCTGCTGAGAGGGTTGTATGAAAAAGTAATGCTTGGGAGCAACGTGAAACACGATTTTTTATACTGTTACATACAATTGTTTTTAAGTACCTAAGAGACTGTGTACAACATCCTTTTCCATGACATTATGCCTCGGACCGAATTTAGCACGGTTCATTTTTGGCAACAAAATCATTCGAATATGATATACGTAAGCCAAATAATGGCAGCATTTTCCAGTTGAATTCGATTCCATAATTATATTGACTTAAACTACTTACAGCAATAAATGCTGGAAGAACATAACACCCATATACCATTCGAATCAGTTCGTCGAGATCAGCAAATGCGTGTGTGACATATAATATCACTCTATTTTCTCGGAGATAACTCAACCGTTTTTTCAACGAAATTAAAACTCGTAGATGGCTGAACCGATCTAAGATTCGAATGAAGTCTAAGAATCATCTAAGATTCAAATGAAAAGTTTTAAGATTCTATAAAACATCTTGCTTTTCACTCAGATACAACTTCCGGTTTAAGGGATACAGGATGATTAGTGTAAAAATGTCTATTTCACATAAATTAATCAGCTTTAACGGGTTTACAGATTTGGATAGTCGATAATCTAATAAACTTATTTCAGTTTTAGTGGTATTCAGTTTTCGATTCGAATTTAATTCGCCCTAGGATTTCTAAAAAATAACAGATCGGCTGAAAAGTTCGTATCGTTTCTATGAGAGGGCACCACTAGAATTAAATCCATACCATTTTCAGTTAGTACCAACCTTCAAAAGATACGTGTATAAATTTGACAGCTGTCTGATTATTAGTTTGTGAGATATTGCATTTTGAGTGAAGCTACTTTTGTTATTGTGAAAAAAATGGAAAAAAGGAATTTCGTGTGTTGATGAAACACTACTTTTTGATGAAAAAAAGTGCCGCCGATACCAAGAAATGGCTTGATGAGTGTTATCCAGACTCTGCACCGGGCGAAGCAACAATTCGTAAGTGTTTTGCAAAATTTCGTACTGGTCATATGAGCACCGAAGACGATGAACGCAGTGGACGTCCAAAAGAGGCTGTTACCGATGAAAACGTGAAAAAAATCCACAAAATGATTTTCAATGACCGTAAAGTGAAGTTGATCGAGATACATGACACGCTAAAGATATCAAAGGAACGTGTTGGACATATTATTCACGAATATTTGGAGCTGAGCTCACAATCGATCAAAAACAACAACGAATTGATGATTCTGAGCAGTGTTTGGAGCTGTTATATCGAAATGAAACCGATTTTTTTCGTCGATATATAACAATGGACGAAACATGGCTCCATCACTTCACTCCGGAGTCCAATCGACAGTCAGCTGAGTGGACTGCACGCGATGAACCGAACCCAAAGCGTGGAAAAACTCAACAATCGGCCGGTAAGGTTATGGCGTCTGTATTTTGGGATGCGCATGGTATAATTTTCCTCGACTACCTTGAAAAGGGAAAACCATCAACAGTGACTATTATATAGCGTTATTAGAGCGTTTGAAGGACGAAATTTAAAAAAAACGGCCTCATTTGAAGAAGAAAAAAGTTTTGTTTCATCAAGACAATGCACCGTGTCACAAGTCGATGAAAACCATGCTGAAATTGAACGAATTGGGCTTCGAATTGCTCCCTCATCCACCGTATTCTCCAGATTTGGCCCCCAGTGACTTTTTCCTGTTCTCAGACCTCAAGAGAATGCTCGCTGGTAAAAAATTTAGAAGCAATGAAGAGGTAATCGCTGAAACTGAGGCCTATTTTGAGGCAAAGGACAAATCGTACTACAAAAATGGTATCGAAAAGTTGGAAGATCGCTATAATCGCTGTATCGCCTCTGATGGCAATTATGTTGAATAATAAAAACGAATTTTGGCAAAAAAATGTGTATTTCTATTAAACGATACGAACTTTTCAGCCGAACTGTTATTAATACTGATTTTCAAGCATTTTGACACAAATGTAAACTATACAGCTACTCAGATGAATTTTCGAATTCCGGTTCCAGTATCGAATCGTTTCTCAAAGCTTAATCGTTTTCTCAAAAAAAGCCAGATCGACGAAGACTAAATTTATTAATGTCATCCAATTCTGACGTCCGATTCTGGAATTATATATAGAAAGTGACAGTCCCGAAAAGCTTTAAAGTTGGACTCAAAACTATTGCAATTTATTCGTCATATGGCCATACGAATCGGTTTGGGTTATGCTGATTCCTGAATACCGGCTCTGGAAGCACCTTAAATAACCGTAAACTCTAAAGTGGAACTTACTTTGACATATCATGTAATGTTCAATCAATTATCACACTTTTAGATTTAAATTCGATCCGATTTGCAGTTTCGACATTAAAGAGTAATGAGTGATTAAAATCTCAAATTGCCGCTTAAAACGACGGTCATTAAAATAATGTCATGAGAACTGAAACACCAAAGAATATTCATGCAAAAAACACATGCGGATTTATAAAAAAAAGTATCATCTCACTGCAAGGTGGATTAAGCATGTTTTTTATTTAACATTATTAAAACTTACTAAATTATATATAGAACATTGTAAGCATTAATAAATAACACATGGACTGGAAAGTCCCGTGCCTAACAAACAGAACACAAGTTTTTGGTTCAAAATTAACTTTATTCTTACCGGCGAGCATTTTTTTCAGGTCTGCGAACAGCCAGTAGCCGCTGGGAGCCAAATCTGGTGAATACGATGGATGTGAAAGCAATTAGAAGTTCGATTTTTGTGTTTTTGTCATTGTTTTGATTGACTTGTCACACGGTGCGTTGTCTTGATGAAACAATTTTTTGTCTTTAACATATGCTGTCGTTTCTTTAAAATTCAGCCTTCCAAAGCTCCAATAACGCTATATAATACTCACAGGTATTGATATTTCCTTTCTCAAGATAGCCGATGAATATTACACCACGCACATCACTAAATACTGAGGCCATAACTTTTCCAGCCGATTACCAAACACTGCTCAGAATCATCAACACGTTCTCGTTTTTGGTCAACAGTAGTCAGTAAACGCGGTACCCACTTTGAACAGAGCTTTCTCATAGTAAAATACTCATACAATAGAAAGCCAACACGTTCTTTTGATATCTTTAAGATGTCATCTAACTCACGCAACTTCTCTTTTCGATCTTTTAAAACGATTTTGTGGATTTCCCATCAAGAAGCAGTTTAAAATTAAAACACGAAATTGTTTTTAATCCATTGTTCTAAAAATAACAAAAGTAGCGTCACTCTTAGCTCAATAATTCACAAACTAATGAATAGTAGAATATCATGAAATTGCAACAGCTGTCTTTCAAAGGTTTGTACTAACTGAATAAAAGGTTACTGCAATAAAACTAGCGCCATCTTTGTATTAGACCCGGAACTTTTCAGCCCATGTGTAATTTCAGAATTGGAAGAAAGTCGGATCCTTATCAAATTTAATAGAATTTAGCTCAGGTATACCAAAGAAAATTGATTGGATATTTCAGCAATATACACACATTCATATACATAACACAAACCTACATAACCAGTCATAGACACAGCGCAAACACATCCATACACATACAAACAAAGAGAGAGTGTGGTGTTATTAGAATATCGGTGTTAGGAGAACTTCATTCGTCAAGGAATTTTCCGTCGACGTACTCTAGATCCTCTTTCGGAATCCCGGCATCCTCCAGGCTGATTTGAAGAAGGGTCTAGAGATCACCGATCCCGAGAGAACATCTAAGTCAGTCTAGGCTAGTTCCATTCGAGTAGTCGCCACAACACCGATTTCGAGACGTCGAAGCACCGGAAGCCATGTTCCAATCTATGTCAACTTCTCTTTCTGAGCAGCCTAGATAGCCGTGTAGTGTCGGTAGCGGTTTCCCAACTGGCTAAGAATAATTCTACGGTCCACCTGTACCGGTGGTATAAGTCCACCAAACAGGTAAGCCGTGTGGCATCCGGCGGAATTATTTTCTACCAAGAATTGATCCACTGGTTTCCTGTTCCATGTCGTAAAAGGCCACAAAAATAGGTCTCCTAAACTCCTAAGTCAAGGTGTATTTCCGTGCCGAGGACAGAATTGCTGCAGGAGGTTAAACAATGCAGTCGTGAACGGAATATCTTGGGTTTTTCCCTTACTGGATATACGCAATGCTTAGCAATCGACTTATTTGTTTATCGCTTCGGCAAGCAAAGATTACAATGCTAAGTGTCTGTTGGTGTCCTCAAGGTGGTGTACTATCCCCACTTTTATGGAACCTAGTCGCTGATGGTTTGTTAAAGAAACTTAATAACCTTGGATTTCCGACTCATGGTTTTGCTGACGATTATCATATATTGATGACCGGTGTAAGCATTAACACTCTCTTTTATTCAATGCAACAAGCCCTGCGATCTGTTGAGCAATGGTGTGGTCAGGTTGGATTATCTGTAAATCCGGGAAAACATCAATAGCGCTTTTCACTCATCGTAGGATAATCACAGAAGTTCGTTCGTTACAGTTCTTCGGTTCAGAGGTCACTGTGGTTGATCAAGTTAAATACGTCGGAGTTATTCTTGATTCAAAACTGAATTGGTCTGCTCACATTGACTTCAGGATTAAAAGAGCCACACTCGCTTGTGGTCTCAAATGGTGACCTGGGATGAGTATTTACTCGCTCCTAGTGACCTAACTCTTACATGCAGTTTTCCTTTCAAAACATTCAATGTGAGCTATCCTCTTCGTGAGGAATGGTTAACTGGTTATTTGGAACGACAACTTGATGAACACATAGTTTGTTATACGGACGGTTCTCTGTTGAATGGTCGTACTGGTGCTGGTGTCTACAGTCGTGAAATGAGGCTAGAGCAGTCTCATTCACTTGGTAGATACTGTACTGTGTTCGAAGCAGAAATCTACGCGATTCTGTGTGGAATACAATCGGCACTTCAGCAGAGGATCTGTGGTAAACGAATTTATTTTTGTTCCGAAAGTCAGGAAGCTTTAAAAGCACGCAGTTCGAATGATTCACGGTCGAAACTAGTGATCGCATGTCGAACTCAAATTGAAGAGCTTAGCATCTCAAATAGTGTTTACTTCTGGTATTAATGGAAATGAATGGGCTGATGAGTTGACTAGAGCTGGTGCAACGAATGATTTCATTGGTCCGGAAAAAGCTTTACCACTTTCAACTAGTTGGATAAAGCACAAGATTCGTCTTGGGCTGCATCCAAACATGCCATCAAAAGGATATTATCTCGTTTCTCACCCAATGTGGTAAGGAGCTATAGTCAAAAGGGTTCATCGATCTTCCTGGAGTGAATGAATCCTTTCTGTATTCACCTTAAATACTGTTTAGCAGATTGTTTGGCATCCATTATGGGGTACCGAATTTACATCTTCTCGTACATCCTGCGAATCGTTCTGCATTCTTCCGGGAGTGCAGAATGGCGTCGCTTTTGTAAAATCTGTAAATCCTCTCGGGGGTTGGAGGTTTTATTAACAGTGCATCGTTCATCAGAAAGAACGCACATAGTAACAAACTTAAATAGGTTTTACAGTAGTCTGTTTGGGACCTCAAAGAGGTTCAGAATTTACTTCTGCTTCCACTAAATGTGATCCCCAGCAGATTGTTCAGCATCCCTCAGGGGTGCAGAATTTACTTCTGCTTTTTTGTGTTTTTGTGTCGTCAATTTTCCCCATCCTCCTAGTTCAAACCTTACCATTTCCTTTCAATCCTTCCCTCTTATATATCGGAAAAATTATGCTAAAAACTAGTTGATGACAAGGCACAAATCTCCAAATATCAAGGGGAACGTGCCATTTGAGTCAATTTGTTCTGATTCCTGATTACATTCGAGTAGTCGCTACAACACCGGTTTCGAGGCGTCGAAGCACCGGAAGCCATGTTCCAACCGGAATCACATCTATTTTGATGAATAGTTTTGTAATTTTAATTTTCTGAATAAATTCTGGGACATTTTTGATCAAGGTAGTATATGTAAGACAGTCGGCCCTCCGGGCCTCGATTAAAAAGGCGGTTTTCACAGTGCTATGCTTTTTTATATGAGAAAGGTAAAATGAAGTAAAAGTCTTGACCCTGCTGGTTCAAAAGTCAGTTTTCTCTGCGGTTGCAAAAACAGAACGAGTAGGGTGTTTTTAGTCGTTAAGAAAAAAGGCAGATTTAGACAGAAAATTTAGCGAGACAAATTCATTATAAATTATCCTAGTCATATTTCGCTGTAGATATTGAGAAGGATAAATTTTGTGGTCTGATTCATAAAATAAACCGATGCAATCCGTTCATCCATCAAAAAAATTTAATTATTGGACATTATCAAGTAATTGTAAATTTTCAACTAATGTTGATGAGACACACCCATAAACTCAAAAGAGATGTACACTTGGAATCTCACGTCGGTTGGTGTGAATTCGATAAGTTATTCTCTACGAGCTAAATACGTTCTCAGCTCATTCTTGACGTTATTTTATTAATTTGGTGACGTGAAAATCAGTCTGCAACCATCTTCAAGCTTTTCAGTCACGCATCGTGGTTATTAATATGAGCAGGAACGGTTTGGATATGCATGAGGAACTTTTAACGAATACAGTGAAGTCCTTTTCATGCGATTCCACGTACTAAGCTAAAAGTGGAATTCAGTTTTATTTTTGTGAGCTCCGTAACATGTGGAAGCATAGGCTAAGTTAGAAGAGCAACCTCGTAAAAGGGGCTTGAATGTATAGCAAAAGCGGTTCCGTTTGGGACAGCTCTTTCGTGCCTCTTAGTTACAGTTCACGTAGGAGGAAACATGCTGGCATACTATTGTGTTGGTTCAGTTTTTCGTTTCCCTAGTGCTGTTTTGTGCAGAATGGTATAAAAAATGTGTGTTTATGACACTTGTTCCAACGACTAAGTGGCACCCTACCAATGTTGTCATCATCGAAATCGAGATTCCTCTTTTAGGTTTACCATTTTGGCCATGCTCTTGATTGAATTTTCAGCCAACGAGTGCAGAAAATACATCCGGCCGGCACCATTTCCATATTCGAAGAAACATATTGTGAAAATTGGGAACGATATTGGACTCCACGATGAACCAGAATGGCGTGCTACAATCACTGAAAGCCATAACATGCATCCATTCATCCGTACTACGCGGAAAGTGCTTCTGATTCCGACTGATTTTTCCAACACTTTTTTTATACGCTTCTCGTCAGATCAGTGCACATTAAGGTTTCCCGGAATAGCGATGTCGGTCATGCCTGAGTGAAGGCACTACATATATGCCAAAGGTTCGCTTCACATCTGCTTCGGTGTAATGTTTGAAAATGTTGTGGAGAAACTGATAGCGAAGCGGTGCACGTGGAGAAGACTTCTTCTTGCTTGTTTCCCTAGGCATTTCCGTTTCCAATGCTCACAGGTCGAGTGTGGTTGACAGTTGAGAGAATTCGGAGACTGGATTTGTTTTTACCTTCGATATTGAATTCGTTTGATGATCCAAGTGGTTAGCTGTTTCACTAATGGTTAAAAATTACAAGTTTCTCTTAAAGCCGTTCGATTATTAAATTGATCCAGACACTCACATTGAAATGCACAAACTATGTCTTCAGTGAATAACTACTGGCAGTCATTTAAATGTCTTTTTTTTCAAGTAGGTAAATTTTTATAACAGCCTTCAAAATCAGAAATCAGTTTGAAAGGATCTGTACGACGTGAACATACAACCTTAGAAAATTTCGCAGAATTCGGTAATTTTTTACCGAATTTTCAACAGCTGAACCTTCGGTAATCAGTTCGGTAATTAAATTGATTACCGATCGTTCGGTAATTGCTGAACTGTCAAACAACTACCGTACACTGTAAACCAATTGGATCTAACTGATTGTTCGGTAATTTATTGTTTGTTTTCCTTTGGTTAAAATTCTGGATTTTCGGATTTCAAAAACAACACAAATTCACAAAAACGAATGAAGGAAATTCCAACCTGTTGTGGCTATGGTTTTATTCCACAAAAAAGGTCAAATGTTCCGGCTGACCGGAATTATGAGCGCCTTCCAAAACACTGCACAATCCGTCGACTCCACCAGAAATTACCCTTGAATTTGTGTAGGCAGCAAGTGGACAAGTGATACAAAATTATTTTCTGCCTATAAGTAAACAAAAAGCTTTTAGTGGTTCAAATGTTTTAAAAACTTTTGCACCTGTACCTCAATCCATTCGATGAACTCTTCAAGATTGTTTTGTTTGGTTAATAAAAAGACACTTACTAAAAACTGTTTGAAACTCATGACAATCAGTTTTCGCAGAAGTTCGGTTATTGGAAGATAATTTTACCATACGGACAGTATGGTTTTTACCGTACTCGGCAACTATTCTGATTTACCGTATGAATTGTATATCTATTTACAAAATTCTGTAATGAAAATTTACGTAAGACTGATCGTCCGGTAAAAATTTGCATAATTATTGTAAAAGAAAACTCATGTACCGAAATATCGGTCATTTCTATAGATTACCGAAATTTCTCGTCAAAAATATTACCGAACAAAGGAATTAAATCTTAGTGTGTACTCTGTTTATTGCAAAACTATTGACTAATGAACTGCCATTTTTGCGATAAATATATGCAAATTATCTGCAAGCTTAAAGAAAGTTGTGATGACAAAAAAGTGGGATTTTCGCAATACATTTTTAAGACTATTCTGTAAAAAAAGAATGTTTATTTGAGCACTAATGTACAATGTTTTGGGCCAAATTCACAGTGTAAAATTTTAAACACACGGTTTTAGGGGAGCCCGGGCGAAACGGTTTTAGGGGGCGCAAACCACCTTGGGACCTTTTTTTTTTTGCTTGCCCAAGCCATCTTTCCGGAGATGTTGTTCAGCTTTGTTTTTTTTTGCTCACTAAACCAACGATGGAAGCGGCAAATCTCTTATTTTGCCCCGGGCGCCAAATTTCCTCGGTACACCACTGCCAGTCTCGGAGGTATTATCGTGACGTGCCTGACAAATCGCACATTCTGTCATCTGCTCCATGTTCTCGGAGATGTCTGGTCTGATCATAAACTCGTAACATACGATACTATTGAATTGTTGAGTAAATTAAAAGGGCTTAAGACGAACTTTTTAATTAACTCAATTTTTCCTACCGATTTTTATAATTGTAGACTCATTCAAAAGATGCAAGAAGGCCAATGTTTTAGTTTAAATGTATAAATGCTAACACCTACGGCTTCGGAAATGTAACCGAACATGCAAAGTAAGCATTGGTGAGTTGCCCGAATTTATCTGGAAACTATTGGATCTACCTAAATTTGTATCAAAAAATCTCAGTTTAAAAACCTACGTTTACAAAATTCTACAATAAGAATTTTATGAAATAAGAACTAAACCCTATTTTTATCCACCTAGTGGTGTGATGGTATCTCGTTTAGGTTTCTCATTTTTTATAAATATTACTATATCATTTTTCGAAAAACTTTCCATTGAATCTTGAATCAAAACATGAAAGTTTGTTTGGACACTTTCATAACCAACAAATTGAGACAGTTTTTAATAGCCAAACTTAAAAGAATTTCTCTCAATTTGTTCATCGTCACTCTAAATTATAATTTGAAATTTTGAACACAATTCATCCTGTAATTATGGAACCGGAACTAGGCTCCGGATTAAATTCAACAGCAATATATAGAGCCGTAAGATCTTTCATTTGTAACTAAGATTAGGAAAGTTGGTTCGGTCTTCACTGAGAAAATGAAATGTTTTTTTTTCTAAAGATATTGACTGACATAACTTTCAAATAGAAACAGTTTTGATATAAATTAAGAAAAAAAATTCCTTTTTGTTTCGTCGCTCTGAATGACGGATGTTTTTGACTACCATTTCCGGTACTTCCTTTCCGGTACTAACAAGAGGTACACATCATAAGTGTTATATGACTAGTTCGAAAGAATTTTTGGTTTTCTCATATAGAAAGACTATGCAATTACTGTGAAAACCGACTGAGAAAATGTCTGTGTGTGTGTCTGTCTCTGTGTATATGTGGGTATGTATATATATAATAATATGCACTCACTTTTCTCGGATATAGCATAACCGATTTTCACAAACTTAGATTCAAATGAAAGATCTTATGGTCCCATAGCCTGCTATTGAATTTTAGTTCCGGTTCCTGAGTTATAGGGTAATATGTGAAAATTGAGGAAAAAATGTGCCCTCAATTTTCTCCGAAATAGCTTAACCGATTTTAACAAAGACTCAAGGTATTGAAGTTATTCAAAAATTTCTAGAGTTTTTCATCCAGATCCGACTTTCGGTTTCGGAACTAGAGCGTGATAAATGAAAAATCAGAACTAATTTTCGGAACACTAGCACTATTTTTTATGCAACGAAGCTGATTTGTACCGAAAAGGTGATTAATCACCGAATGTTATTTGTAAATCATGCCGACTTTCAGTTTCAGTAATAATTCCTTTTTTACCCGCATATTCACAATAAAAATAAGAGCGCATAAACTTTTAACATTGAGCCTCAAAATAGTAAATAACTCTAAGATATTCTTATTATGTAACCAACAAAAACGGCACACACATATTAAAAAAATGCTTTTAACGAAACATTTTATTCATTGCGAGGAAATCACGCATTATTAAGGATTACGTTTATCATAAAGCTGATTTTAAAACCTTCTTGAATTTGAAATCATTCCGAAATAGATTTGACATAGGTTTGATGTTTCGTTTTACTTCATAACGCTTATGAAAAATGGTCTACTAGGCTGGAATATAATCTCATAATGGTTTATTAGGATTTTGAGGAATTTAAAGATGTGACTACACAATTGGTTTATGGATGTGGTGTATATTTATCGTTTATTATTACCACATGTGCATTCAAAATACGAATCATTATGTGTTCTAAATCCATTTCAACAATAAATTTACATGTTATTGAAAAGAAAACAATAACTCAATACTGCTGATTTTATGTACAAATATGAATATATTGTTTTCCTTATTTGTTATTAAAAACTTCTCCAAATTTATGAACATTTCTTGGTTTGAATGCTTTTTGAAAATAAGCTACAACGTTGATACAGTCTATAAGTTTTATGCTACTGGATAGCATTTTACAGATTTTTTTTCAACATAAAACAAAGGTTGTTAATTATTTGATACTCAGAAGAAGGAAATATTGTTTCGTGAGTTCACCATTGCTCGTCAATGGCGCTGGTAGCAGTAAACAGTGATGTGATTTTGCACAGTACGACGATCAATGGCCGTAGTACGGAAATCACCGTTGTATCATGATGCTCGCGTGATACCACCGTGATTTAGGGTGACAGACATGTGATTTCACGGTGTAATGTGGAAAAAATGTGGATTGTATGGCTTCTGTCACATAACGCTTTTTTGTGGTCAAATATGATGATCTTGATATCACAGAAACCAAAAAATCAATCAATTCTTAATTTTAATGTGTTGTTCCTAATTGCTATAGCTTGTTCGTGAGCAAAACATTTTTTGGTGGTTAGCAATGCTTTTCCGAAAAAAACCAATATTCGATTTTTTAGCTGTCCGTTGCTGTGACAAAACCACAAAAAGTATTTCTTTGTGGTGCGTCACAAAATGGAAAGCGCACACATAAAAATTTCAAATTACGGACACCAAAACGATTAGTTGTCTATCAAGTCAAAAATGTGTTTCAAACAAATGCTTAGTAGTTTCAATCCGCATTCAAATTGTTTCCATCGAGGTATAATGGAATCAAATCCGAACGCGGTTGGTTTAAACTTCAGCTGAATTGTTTCATAACAATGTTCGTTTTTATTTTTTATACATTTGATGAAACAAATCAAAATTGTTACTGCCACTACCATAAACTGCTAGCAAAGATCACCTCATCTTTTGTCATCAGATTCAGATTCATTTGCTTGGGGTTATTTATTGTACGTTGCTGCAAAAGCTCAAAAGAAAAAAGG
This sequence comes from Malaya genurostris, assembly GCF_030247185.1. Classification (NCBI taxonomy): domain Eukaryota; kingdom Metazoa; phylum Arthropoda; class Insecta; order Diptera; family Culicidae; genus Malaya; species Malaya genurostris. The sequence goes on along the minus strand of NC_080572.1, from coordinate 123,571,943 downwards.
CACTATGTATAATCTATTATTGAATTTTTTCAGTTCCGGTGTTACGGTGGATGAACGTTAACGATGACATGGTCATTCGTCAGAACGATTGATCACATTGATTTTATAATAAATGTTTCGATTTGGATCCAATATGCACTGTTTTGTTCTATAATTTGTTGCCTTTTTTCAGGGCAGTTTCATAACGTCTCACTCAAAGTAGTCTCGGTCATATTGACAAAAAACAATCTCTAATAAAGTTTTAGTAAGTATAGAATAGAAGCCCTGTTCAGAAAGTGTGTTTCCCAACAAGGCAAAGAGGCGGTAGTCGAATTGGGCTCGGTCTGATGAGTAAGCCGCACGGTCAAGCATTTCCCACTGGAGACTTCCCAGCATGTCGCGAACACCTTTCGACTTGTCTTTCATTACATTTTGTTGGGCTTGTCGCAATTGCTGGGCTCAAATCGTCCTTTTGTTGTGGTGATGGTTTCATCAGGTTGCATACCCTCAACATCGGTTAGGTTTCATCATATACACAGCATGACCTTCTGTTCTTATCGATTTAATCGTTCCGTCGATTTTTCACTTAGACGACGCTGTTTTTGAATGAAATTCAACTTTTTTTGCGCCAGCCGAGAAGCGACGCGTTTCCAACCCAAAACATCAGTTAAACTGTGTTCGGCTGATCCATAAGAGATGTCCAACACACAGCAATCTCTCTAATCGGTACAGAACGATTTTGCAACACGATTTGCTTCGCCGATTCAATGTTTTCTTCAGTAACAGATGTTGTTGGGCGGCCAGGGATCTCATCATGATCCAAGCTTGTACGACCACCTTTGAAGCGTTTATACCACTCGTATGCCTGTGTTTTTCCTAGACACGATTCACCAAAGGCCTTTTCTAACATTTTCAACGTTTCGGAACACTTAAATCCATTTGCAACACAAAATTTGATGCACGCACGTTGTTCTGAATTTTCATCCATTATAAAAATCGCCTCACGAAAAATTTTCAACTTCTTTGTATAGACGCCAAACAAAAACTAATCGTACGATATGCGTCAAAATTTGACAGAATGTGTATCAAAGTGTTACCAACGTTGAGAGAATAAAAGTTTACCGATTGGACAAGCGCGGGAATTTTAAAATGGAAATTCCGGTTCTTTTTTTATCATAAGGTATATGCTGTACTCGTCAAGAAGTACCATTTTTCATAAAATCCGGTCAATTTTAACTTACACGTCGAAACATTCTGTCTCAAATTCCTCCTGTTTACAAACACGTACTGAACCTTGGCTCGTAAAATTCTATAATATACGCTGGATCCAATGAAATTGTACAGGTTTCTTTCGAACTGTTTACAATGACGGTAAGTTTCGATTATTTCTGGGATTTTATCGACATTTTCAACGTGCGCGAAGCATCTATGACATCAAATCTTCCTGAATGGAATCAACGGAATTCCAAGAAACCATTCAGAATTTCATTCATCTGGCTTACATTTTCATCTTTGTCGAAGTAATACTGTGTAATCAATCAAAGATTCTTTTGGTTGACTTCCATCTTCAACCTCCTGTGACCCACAATCGAAAACACCGAACTGGTTTTTTAACCTTGCGCACGATAGCACGGTTGAAAATTCTATTTCCCAATACCAATTTTCGAAAATTGAAATTGACTGAAACAGTGATAGAAGACGTAGTTCTTCTACGTTGTTTGTAAACAGCCCCCATACTGCAATGTTAAAGTAATATGTATATTATAAAGGAAATGAAACATTAGATAGATTGATAGATCCTATTCTAGTGAAATCGATATAATAAATTTCAAAATTGAAATTGAATTCATGCAAGTCATAATTTTTGGAAATCACTCGGTTTCCAAAATGCATACAAAATGATGAATAGTTAATTTCGGCAGCAAAAACCAAACAGTGAATATTTCAATTATTATAAAGTACAGGCACGTTTCCGATCCCGAATGCAAACGGCTTGCATCTTTCAATTCGCTCTATATGATGCTGACGTTTATCGGTTGCGATGAACACTGAACAATAGCGAGGGAAATCAATCACAATCCTTAATATAGCTTTTGCGTAGATGGTACCTAAATAACTTTCCAATCAGTTCAGTTAATTAGCAATGTTGAAAATTCATCTTCCGTTCAGCTTATAGAGAAAAACCCTATATTCTTAGGTACGGAAACGAGATTATGAGCAAAAGCATGTTGATAATGAAGACGGTACTCGAAAATTATAACACGTTCTTTTGTGTGTAACATTTTATTGTATGGGAAAAAAATGAGTGGTTATCGCGATGGCTTAAAAAAAAAGGCAAGAAATGCTTCGATAAAAAATGATGATCGCGGTCGCAAAGAATTCTGGTCAACTCCACAGGTGGATCACGAAACAGTTGGAGATCGACCGTGTACCCTGTGATAAAATCGTTCGAAGAGTCCTAGGTGACCCAATAAACGCAAGGAAGGTGAGGGATTACTTCAAGCACAATCCGAACCTTTCGATTCGAGAAAAAAGGACAATTCTTCCGTCTGGTTCGTCCAGCAGACAATAAAGCGGGCCGGACTTCATGTCTTTCAGGTAAGGAAACACCCAACCGGACCAGTAAACAGAATACAGTGGCTAAATCCGCTGCACCGCAAGTGGTTGGTGTATAACCTTTATGATCCGGAGAAGTTCTGGAAAAAGAAAATCGAGAATGAAAGATTTAATTTTGCTAAATAATTGCTAATATGTGTTCATTCGCTGCCTGAAGGAATAAATATAAACTTAAAATAAATTACTATTAAGTATTTTTGGCGGTTGCTATTTTTCAATAACCTACTGAACATAATGGCAGCAGTAAACTGATGTCTGCTTTTCCTGATCAATATGTTTCTATATACTAGCTGTGATGAATCTTCCCGCCTAAATAATAATAAAAGAGAAAGCATTTTCAAATGAACCTAAAATACAGTCTATGAATAGACCATTCATAGCATAAAATTTGTTGATAGTGAACACGATTTAAAATTAATAATAAAACAGTCGATCTAAAATAATTCCCTTTAGAAGAAGGAAGAATAGAACAAAATATTTGGCCATGTTTTAACGAAACAAACCGGAATTTTTGCGTCGATATGAGAGGACATCGAGCATGTCGTGTGGTCGTGCGTAGAGTATCGCGACGCCAGGTCGAAGCTACTGGAATCCCTCAGGGCCCGAGGTAGACCGCCTGAGGTTCCGGTTCGGGATGTGTTGGCGAGTCGGGATAGTTCATATATGCTTCTCATATACCAGTACTTTAAACACATTGATATACAAGTGTAATGTGTTATCCCTCGCTCAGAAAGTATAGACTCCACCTACAGGTTCGACACTAACATCCGCCCGATTCTCTCGATCCTTTTTTTTTGTCGCTAACTTTTTCGTTCCCCCTTCCCTGTTTCTTCACCATCTCGATGGCAACTAATTAGATCTCTGTCGTTTTCAAATATTTTGTTCCCACACCCCCTTTTTACCCCGTTTCCCACAATATTTACTTTTTTTCATTCTCTTCCGTAACATCACCATCACCGCCCACGAAAGACCGCTCCAGTCGATGACCAGCATTCGGGCCACCCGCCGGGCCTTCGTAGCCTGGGGGTGTTTCCCGCGGACCCACACGGACCGAAGAATGCGGCCAACATAGAAAATTACCATCGCCATCTGGAATCATATCATCCTAAATTCAATTCACCGACCACTGCCGATCGCCAGCTGAAAGCTGGATTCTCGAGAATCCGTGATCCCGATACTACATTACATAATGATACTATTCTAGTTTTAAGTTAGACGATAAATAAGATTAGTAAATACCCTTGGCTTCTTAGAGTTTAAGCAGTGTGCCTTAATATTATATTATATTATTGAATAAAAAAATGGATGAAACATGAATTCACTTCACTTCAGAATAAAAACGATCGTCATCTGAGTGAACAGCAACTGGTGAACCTCGTCCAAAGCGCCCGGAAGCACATCCATCGGCTGGAAAGGTTATACCCTGGGATGTGCGTGATGTAATATTTATCGACTGTCTTGAGAAAGGAAATACCATTACCAGCGAATGTTGCATAATGTTGTTGGAGTGTTTGAAGGCTGAAATTGCAAAGAATCGACCGCATATGACAAAGAAAAAAATTTTGTTTCATCAAGACAACGCACCGTGTCACAAGTCAATCAAAATAATGGCAAAACTACATGAATTTAATTTCGAATTGCTTCCACCGTATTCACCAGATTCAGCTCTCAGCGACTACTGGCTGTTCGCAGACCTGAAAAACATGCTCCCCGGTAATAAATGTCCCAAGAATGAAGAGGTTATCGCTGAAACTGAGGCCTATTTTGAGGCAAATTATAAATCGTTCTACAAAAGTGTTAGGCGCTGGAATGATTGCGTTGCTCTTGTTGGAGATTACATTGATAAATAAAGTTAATTTTCAACCAAAAAATCGTGTTCTCTTTGTTAGACCCGGGACTTTTCAGCCCACGATGCAGCAAAGCAACTATGAAGCAAATAAAACGCAAATAAAGTTAAAATACGTTTTACCCTGAATATGTAGGTATAACCTTCGAAACGTTGGCCTTTAACGAAAAATAAATGTTTTGACAAGCAACCAATTGATCAGAACGCCATCTCTTTATTTGAAATAACATTAATTGGTCGCACCCTCATCAAACAAATGAGATATTACTGTATATCCGTATATGTATGTACCCAGTGTTCGTAAATTTAGTACCATCAAAACCAAAGAGAGTTTGTTTGCTTTGCGACTAATTCTGAAAATTTTGTACTGAATCGAATGGTTTATGCCTTGGTTGGAAAGTCTAGATAATAACAAGCAACCAACTCGGAATGACTTTTTCGTATAAATGCTCGTATTAGTTCGTAATTTGGAAGGAACCAAATCGGGCGAATAAAGCGGATGGAGCTGCAATGCTCTTGTATGCTAGAGCGTGTCCTATAAAAAAATACGATTAGTGTGAGACCGTTTGAGAGCGATTTTGGTTTTAAATCGTTTTAATAATGCGCCGTAATACTCGCTGTTTATAGTTTTTCACCTTTCGAGGTAGTCCTTGAAAATTCCAAATAAAAAACTCTTCCCTTTCCACCTAGTGGTGAGATAATGCTTTTCTCTTGTCATTCGAACAGTCTCATCAGAACATATCCTTTTCATTAGGATAATTTCTGATATCAATTTGGGCTGATTTTAAACACAAATTCATTCAACAATTTTAGTTTGTTAAAAAAGCGTGACTCAACGCTTCCGTTACATATTCAACAACATTTTTGAAACAAAAAGTATCGGCAGTCGAACGATTTATTATACTTGCGGTCTCCGGAGCTTTGATCAAAAGTCGGTTTCTCCAGCAATTTGATTACCTCTCTTCAGAGAAAGACTAAACGACGCCATAACCTTACTGAGACTTCTGCGATTGCTTGAGGCACTCGTGTAATCTTCAGTCCGTTAACGGGCAGTATTTCTGGTCTCTGGGAAGTAATAATGAATCCATGGTTCATGATCAGTTACCAATCAATGCCAAAAGTCCATCCGGAGTTACCGGCAGAATCTTGTACCAAATATGACGTGTGTACAAAGTACTGCTTCTTGTAGCATCTGGTAGGTTGTGCACCTTCACTTTCTGGTCGGCCAACAACATTTCATGCATTTATTTTCTTGACATTGCTCTGTGTAACCGCTTCGAAGAGCCTGCAGCTGCGCAATTCATCGGCAGAAAAGTTTCGGGGGTCGCAAAACTCACGACAACAATACTTCACTGTGTAGTCAGAACGAGCACTAGCTCCATAATGTTCATCCAACATTTCATTGATTTTGATTCTTAAAAACTAATGTCTTATGGAAGAAAGAAAATCGTGATGCATCACGCTGAAATTTCTCATGCCTTTCCAAATATGAATGGTTCTCCATTATGGATATCATACTCCTGAGTTTTGTTCATTTTAAATAAACTAAATATTTTCTGTTAAACTTTTTGCCTCAAAGGCTCTTTAAAAATCTAAAACAATCACTTCAATGATTTACATTTCATAACAATTCCGCAAAAGAATATTTCTTCTTGTTTACATTAGGTAATTTATTTCTAAAACCTTGCTAAGTTCTCTAACCAAAACCTCCATTATCTTCTCTTACCGGTTCAGCATATTGTCGGGCCTGTAAAGCGTGGTATCTGTCATGTTTATTATCTTTGGAATTGAACCAAAAATCGGGACATCCCACTAATCAGGCACAATGACTGCTGTCAGACTTCTATTGACTATTCACACTTACGGAAACGACTGAGCAACTTGTAGAAACAGAACTTTTTACCGGAATGTTATACTCTGGTTTTACTTTTATTTGCATTGAGTTATTTGCATTTGAATATACAATTGGCATCATGCGCTTCATATATAGATTTATCTTTCGTTAAATATGAAAGTGTGCTCTCAAATTAATGGTATAGAAAAATGGATATCGCATACCTTGCCAAACCATAAGCTCAACATAAAGCAAATGAACTTTAAAAAATGGGTCAGCAGACATACAAGACATATGTAAAATTTTTGCAAAATGTTGCTACATCTGAATGACGTTGATTGCTTTGCTGCAGGTAAACCACGGCGACAATTTTTTGCACATCGTCGAAAACCGCGTTCAATTATGAGTTTTGTTTAGTGAAATGAGTGCTAAAAACTATTTATAATGCCGGCGACCGACTCCAATAAATAAAGCAAAGATTTTCTTTCGGCTGCACTAAATATAGTACAGACATGAAAGAAAAATGGTTGTTTTGACATCCATCGCTTATGTGAAGCGGGTGTATTTTTCGATACTCTGTTGTTGTTGTTGTTGTTGATTCTTAGCAACGAGAGACAACGGCACTGATCTGATGATCTGTTGTTTTGGCTGTGTCGAGGTGCCGGGACGAGGTATCCTTCAGCCGTTTGGTTTTTCTTCTTCCTGTCTTCGCTTGTGAGAGTATCTGAATCGGTTTGACCGCACTTCCCATTGGATTAAGCTTGTTGCGGTTGCCCGACTATTGGTCGCATGTGGGAGTCTTTTGATACTGTATGAAAAGAAGGAAGATTCATTTCTAGGTAACACATCACCCGGTTCGGTCGGCGGGTTACTATTGCATACAGAACAGACGCTGCCACACGAGATGACAACATCATTTTTTTCTGTCTCTGTGATGAATTTTAAACTAGTTACGTGATGAACTTTTCCGTACGTTTGATGCGTGCCGACATTGAATTTTGTTGGTTTTGACGATTACTTTACCCTGGAAAAGTCGTGCAATGAGCAATAATTTTGTTCAACAATATTATTCTGAATTAAGCGACTATGTACAACTTGTGAAAAATGTTCCCTAAATGTAACATTATAACATGTTAGCGTAACTTTAACAAAGACGTTTTCAATGCCGAGCAAAAATAGAGACTGACATCATAATGAAATGAAAATGAACGCAAAGCTTGGTTACAACCGCTTCCTCCAATCCAAGTACTAATCGCGCCTGATGTTGCTTAACTTCTATAATCGGACGAAAACCGGTGTTTTCAACATGGCCTGGTAGTTGACTACAACTGCTTCCTCAACTGATAGAATGATAATGGATAAAATTATTCAGCAGGTAAAAACTTTTATATCTTTTTCAATGTTCATCTAATTTACTAGAATTTGTGACCAGAGTTGCAATTTGTCAGTTACGTCGAATGACCTTGACAGACTGACTAATTTCGTCAACTGTAATCTGTACTGTGAAAGTGACTGTCAAATGAGATATTCGATAGTTCTATGACCAAGTAGAAGTAACATATACTCAGTCAAGGACAGACGACTCTTTTCGTTTTCTCTCTCATTCTTCTATTCTCTGTTGAAGTTTAAAAATACAAAGAGAGTATTAACATAAACATAAATCGATAAGGTATTAACATAAACGATAAACCGAGATTTCTTTGCAAAAAGTCATCGGACTTGAAGCTTATTGGAGTAAGTGAATATATTTCAATATTTAAGCTGTTCGATTATTATTAAGTCACATCGTAATCAAGCAGTTGCAGGACAATTGAAGATAATATCAATTGCATCGGCAAATAATGAGCGTCCTGACAAGTGAAATATCGAGAGAATTTCAGGTTTTAAATACCTCAATATATAGTGATTTGTGAAGCCTGGTTGGCAGATGAACTAAGTAATCCAATCTTTATCGTACAATATTGCTATGTTAGTTGATAGTGTCAGACAACAGCTCTGTTTGTGACATTCATTCTCAGTGCAATGGATGATGGAAACCGTGCACAAACGTGCACCATTATTGACGTACCATTGGTACTAGTCAAACTACAAAAAATTGGTGTGAGATCTAATATTCTGAAATGGATAAAATAATCTCTCAATCGCAAACAAGTTGTTCGTTTTCAACATAAATTTTCTGAGCCAATTAATGTCACTTCTATTATTCCCACTCAGGGTTTTTTCTTTTTATTTCATTTCATTGAATTAAGAAACATTGAACAGTACATGTTTTTTTTAATTGACCACCACACTCCCCCACACCAAAAATCTCTACAAGGAGTCCCCTGGTAATGGACGCAACTAATCTCAGTTCATTAACACTGGCAAAATTTTATTACAAAGAAAAAAAAACAAGAGATTAAAACAATTTATTCTAAGATGTGCAATTAACTAATTTATTGGTGTGGAATCCCAGTGGAAATAAGTTTCCTTTTAAGGGATCCACGTTTGATATATACAAAAATTGAATAATAGAATACTGTTAACGTTTAACTAACATTGCTATACAGATAGATTACGATTGTTTAAACTTTACGCTTATTGTATAAAAATTTCATTCAGTCTTTGTCTAAAGTAGTGCTTCAATCTAGATCTAAATATGGTACGGATGTTGATTTGTTGTATGTCAAGAGAAAGTGCATTAAATTTTGTAGGACCAACAAACAGAACACGCCTTTCGCCCAGAGCTGTGGTTGTTCGAATGCGTTGCAAGTTGCCATTACGGCGCGTCGCGTACAAATGGTTTGGAGTTGCAAACTGTATGTTATGATGTGTCGTGGCATGCAAGGTGTCATAAACGAACAACAAGGTTTGCATGTCACATAAGTAAGCTATTGGTAGAGCATTATGAGCTTGGTCGGAGTACAATGAAAGCGTAGAGAACAGCAGAGGTCTATTAAAAATGGTTTTAAGACACCTATTCTGAAGAGTTTGTAATTTTTTCAGATGAGAGCTAGCTGCACGGCCCCAGACTGATACAAGATAATTAAGTTGTGAGTGAATATAAGCATAGTAGTAGCTCAAAAGTGCACGCCGAGGAACATGATACCACAGGAAGATGCGATATGCTTTTCAACAAAACTTATATGATGAGTCCAAGATAACGTAGGGTCAAGATGTATGTCCAGGTATTTAAAGCATTTTACATTTTCAATCACGTAATCTGTTAGCTTCGGGTTGTCATGAATTGGTAACACTTTTCGCATGGAACGAAAAATTATATATTTCGTTTTAAGTAAATTCAATGACAATAAATTAGCGTTGAAATATTTGTCAAGGACATCTAGGTCACTGTTCATCGAGCTTATAATGGTACTAATATTATGATGGGGATAAAATAAAGCTGTATCATCGGCAAAGAGTCTTGGAGTACCGATAAGATTCAAGTTGCCTAAATCATTTATGTATAAGAGAAATAATAAAGGTCCTATATTACTACCTTGTAGTACACCAATTTTCGTAGGAGCGAGGTTGCTACGTTCCCCATCAATGGATACAAATTGTTGCCTATTTGTCAAGTAACTACGAATAACGCTGTTGGCAATGCCTCTGATGCCATAACATTCGAGCTTTTCGAGTAAAATCGTGTGGTTTAACGTGTCAAAAGCTTTTTTAAGTTCAAGAAATAAGGCCCCGACAACATTCTTACGATCTATTTCACTCATTATCTTGTCAACTAGTGCTATAATAGCAGTTAGTGTGCCAGAAGCTTGTCTAAAACCGCAATGAAAGTGGTAGAAGACGCTATGTTTATTTAAAAAGTCAAGCAATCTGGTGACTAATAGTTTTTTAAAAATTTTGTTGAAGACGGAAAATGTAGATATGGGACGATAATTATCACAATCAAAACGATTACCGGACTTAAATATAGGAATGACTTTAGAGGTTTTTAGACAATCGGGATAATAACCGGACAGAATAATTTCATTAAAACATTTAGAGAGAATCCTAGAAAACGTTGTACAATTTTCTTTTAGTAAACTAGCTGATATGCCATCGGAACCACTGCCTTTGTTATTATCTAGGCTGTGTATCAGCAATGTAACTTCGGCGATTGACGAGGGACGTAAAAATATTGAGTCACGAATACAACGAACATTGCTTAAAGAATTAATGCTAGTATTAGTTGGAATATTATTTGCTATTGTTTGGTTATAGTTTTCAATTATCACCAGCAAGTTTGAATCGATAATTTTCGACTGTTGTGTTCCAAAGTCTTGAAAATAAAAACTGAAAGAGGGAACAATTAATTTATGTTTATTTTGTAATTGATATTACAGTTGTCATGACTGGTTTACTTTTCATCCATTATCATGAACCAATTCGAATGTTTACATGAACCTCACTTGAAGGCCACTCTCTCATTCAGTTGTAAGAGATGTTTGGTTACTTCAAGAGATAAACTGACGGTGGTTAAACTGAGCTTCGGTAGAAAGAGAAACGAATGAAGGATGGGATGATGCCCATTCGGTGCGACGGCGTAGGTTGTGTGTAAGAATGTGAAGTTTACTGCAGTATAGTGATCAGCAGTGTGCGCACACATTCGATTTCAATTGAATTGAATGAAGTTTTACAGCACTGATCGTTATACGGCGAAGATTTCAGATTGTACGGCCCCAGCCGCAAAACGTTCATTTTTTTGCGGTGAGCTCGGTATCTCAAAAACTAATAAATTGATTAATTTCAATTTTTTCGTGAATACGACTTACTTTACTATGGGGTGCCTTTTCAAAATTAGCCATATGGAAGAATGGGCAGAACTTAATCGTGAATATCTCGACATGTATTGATGGCAGCAACATAATTCTTTCACTATTTCATCAAAAATATGAACAGGAATTTAGGGTAATATTTTGAACAGTGTGAGATAACCACAAAGAACTAAAAAATAAAATTTTCTCAAAATTAAAAAACAACGCGAAAAACTCTTTACTTTCGCTTGGGTTTTTCGCGCATGGACGACGATTTTGAGGTAGTCAGGCACATATCTTCAACTGACTGCGTATAAAAGGGGATTCGTGGTCGAAAATCGATCATTTCTTCTTGTTGGGTGGAAGCAGACGTCGTGGGGATGATTTAATCAACCAGCTGCTTCGAAGAGTGCACCTTCTACTTGGTTAAAAGCCTCAAACGCTTAGGTCGTAACTCTCATTTGGACTTCAGTCGTCGGGAGCAGCAGTCGTCAATGCTTTCATTTGGACTTCGGTCGTCAGGTAGAGCAGTAGCTAGTAATGAGAGCAGACCTTAAACGCTGTATAAAACCTCAAATGCTCAGGTCGCAGAGCCAGTTTCCCTTCGAAGAAGATCGATTACATCATCCTGTTGGTGGTCGTTTGCATTGGAGCAAAATACAATGGAAAATGGACAACAATGTGGAACATTCTGCAAAATCAGCCCTTTTAATGGCTCTAAATGTTACCTAAAGAACTACAAAGATTGTTTCTTAGTAAATCGAAAATTAAAATTATCAGTTTAGTGCAAATCTAAGATAATTTGATCAGTTTTTTGCAATTTTCACATTTCTAAATTCGCAACAGTGTTTAAAATCGTTTATATTCAATCAATGTTTAATATCTTCGAAAATTACACAATTTGGCTCTTTTGGGATGCCAGAAATTAACCTCGGACAGCATTTTGATAGTATCTTTTACTAAAATATTGAAATCCGAAATGGAATAATCGACATTAAAATTCTCTAAGGCGCCATTTAGAACCATAATTTTACACCCAAAGAATCATGCGAAATTTTACATCACTATACTATATACGGCCTATTTTTCAACCAGTTGTAGTTTGTAGTAAACTTTCCGCAGATTTGCTATATAAAATATATAGCACCGACTCTGAAGCCATTCATTTCGAATTTTGCTGTCGTTGTCATCGTGTTGATTATGATGCGATCGAGGAATATCCAAGCGAAATACAAAGTTTGTTACCGCAAGCGGAGAAGCAGTAGACTCCACATATCAGTTTTGCATTCACGGACGACAGATCATCCTAGAAATAGAAGACGGAAGTCAGCGGTATCCATCGGAAGTCGATGGTATCCATCGGAATTTGAACTCAACTCCATAACGAACGCCTTCATGAAAAGTTCTTTTCAGAACCACCATTATTTTATCATAAGGAACTATACTGGTTATTTAGTAATATTTGTGTGTGAGAATGTTTAATGTAACTAATCTGTACTGTAGTTTAGGTGTATCGTTTCAAATTCTAGTAGTGTAAAAGGGCAAAACTTGCGCAATTCACACTATCGATCAATTAATTTATATTCGGAAGTATGAAGTAACAGTGTCAGTTTTATTTGTTTTCACGACATCCAGTTATGTCTTTGACATTACACACCCGAACTTTCTGATGTGCTGTTCCTAATTGCTTTAACTAGTACGTGAACGAAGGTTTGTTCTTGGCAATGTTTTTTCCGAAAAATTTAATATATAAATATTGATTTTTTCTAAAAAACAACATTGCCAATCAGGTAGGGGTGGCCCCACATAATTTCACAGACATAACAAAACATGTACTATTCAATGCTTTTTAAATCATTGACATAAAATCACTTTCACACTTTCTAGAGTAATCAAAAGATTGTGCTTCTTTTCTCGAGCCGGAAGGTATGTAACCCCTGAAAAAAAAGCAACTTTTTTTTGAGAAGTCATTTAGGAAAAAACTATGCCAAAAATAATTCGATTAATCGAATGATGCGTTGTTACAACCAAAATGGTGATATAACTAAGATCAGTATGTAAAAGAATCAGTAGAAATTACAGCCGAAACTTAGAACTTATTCCGAGTATATAGACATTGTAAACATTGTGAATCATTATGTGTAGTCTATATTTGTTTGACAAACAAATACAAAAATATTCAAATAAAGTTATTTTCTACTAGGCGTTTTTACGATTTTATGAACCATAACTTTTAAACCATTTCGCACTTTTTTTTCTGTTCCTAACGCAGCAAGGAGATGGTAACCAGTAGACGCCGTTCTATGGAACAAATGCCATCATAGTCGCATGGGCAGACATCAAATAAGAATTTATAGCCACTTATCTTTGGACAACGAGAGTGTAATTATTTTCAAAAAATCGGCCACTCGATGTAGAAGCTGTTCTCTTGATATATATTATCCAGAGGAATCAATTCGTTTGGTTACATTCCATATGAAACGTAAAAATGGACAGACTGCGTTCACTATTTCCGGTGCGCAAAGTATTGTCTTTGTAGATTATGAGGTGTGTCGTACAATGAGTGGACGCATTGGGCAATTACGACATGGCTGTTCATATGCATGTGCTCTAGTAGTCTCTCGCGAAAAATGTCGATTGTACTTCCCGTCAAGTGCAAAATTGCCCCGTCATTCACTACCTCGTTGCGAAAGGAAAAGCTCCGGTTAAAATTTTTAGTGTATAAGTGAACAAGTGTATACAATTGGTCAGAGGCGGAGAAACATAATCACCCAGGTGTGGAGTCAAAAAATGTGGGAATTGAGTTGACGAGGTAGAGAAAGGGAATTTATGTTGAAGGGAATCGATAAAACCGCATTTCCAGATGTGGAATTCCACACCCAGGCATTTTTCAGATGAGGAGCTCAGTAAACTCTCAATAAGGCTCCCGCCGTCCCTGTAAGTGGTGTTGCAGGTGAAAAAATGGCCGTACTTCCCTGCATGACATTCAGAGGAGTAGAAGACCTGCAATTATGACTGACGAGCTTGTGAAAAAAAATGAGATTGCGGTTCGTGGCGATCGCAGAATTGACTAGCGATGTTTCCTTGAATCTCAGATCTCTGATACACGAAACAATCACAGAATTCTCGGATATAACGGGAGACTTCTTCGAGACAAGTATAAAAAAATCGATCCCACCGCTCACCACTTGCATCGAGAGGGATGACTATGTCGAAAACCAACTTACATATGTTCAAGTGTAACCAAGTATGTTTTAATCATTTTTTTAACCCTTCATAAATTACTTCCTAAGCGTACCTCGTAAATGAAGTCTTAGCAGAGGTTTTAATCAGATAATTCAAATATAATTCTGAATATAATTAGTAAGAAATACATTGCTAATTACTTGGAGCGATAACCCTCATCGACAAGAAAGTAACCCTGATTATGTTATTGTTAAAGATTAACTTTTTAATGACGGATAGGTGGATTTACTAACCGAGAGTCTTTCATCTTTTACGTTGACTCTTGGTAAAGTTGTGAGGTCGCAACGGAAAAAAATCTTCTACCTGTACGTGAGTGATGGTCCATTTGTGTCGAAATTCATACTGACGATTGACACCTACTCAACTGTCCTTCCGAGATTTCCAACGCTGTCATTTCGATGTAGATGCAGAAGTAGTTTATTTTTATGACTAGATTTACATCAAACAAACAATTTGTCTATGTGATCTATAACAGTTGGGGCAGTTTACTCCTAGAATGTAACGTTAAACTGAAATGGTATAAGTCCATCGATTAATAAGCGAATTCTACGAACCTGTTAATAAGTATGAGCCCTTTCGCTAACGACTTTCATCGCATCCATTTATTCAGATAATCTTGTCTGTGTTATTGAGCTAATGACTACCGGCATGGCAACGAAAACACAAGATTCGATCAGAGAGGGCATGTGCCCCAGTCCCGTCTTAACAAGAATTACAACGGAGATTACCTTCGTTGCCTTTCGTTACCATCGCAAACGTCATGCAAATAACACTACGGGGTAAACCAGGAATGCAAAGTGAAAACTATTTTTGCTCGGCTTGAGTGGAAAAGCTAATATCGTTTGGTACGTCATTTAGTAGTTTCATAAGCAAGGTACTATTTGACGAAAAGCCATTTGTCATTCCCACTGGCGATCCCCTTTCAACCGAGGATGAACTTTAAGAGCTACCATCATGGCTAGGATTTTATAGAAACGTAATGTTTGTGTGCAACCATAACTCTAAATTTAGAACTTTATACTCAGAAATATGAACACGTGAAAACAATTGAATTTCGTGATATAACTCTTCTATAGCTCAGTTTAAGGAGATTAGCTTATTGATGATATTGAAATTGGGAAAAAACCTGTTTTAATCCACCTAGTGGTGTAATGATGCCTTTCTCATGTACATATAATATTGTGGTATTCTATTCAAAAAAATTCTCTTCGAGTTTTGAAAGAAACCAAGAGATTTTTTATGCATAACATACAGAATAAAAGAGTGTTTTGATTGCGTAAGCCATCCTTAAGAAAACGAAATGGAATCACTATTATATGCACTTTCCGGAATCCGGAACCGGATACCGGAAACCAGGATAGCCAGAAACAGTTTGTTTAGTTGCCTACTGATAATGACTATCGATTTGTGTAGTTTTGAGACCAGTTTAGAAAATTTTTTACGTGTTTTGTTTCGCCGGTTTAAGTGACGGTGTACAATATTGAACACACTTTACCCTATAACTCCGGAACCGGAAGTCGGATCCGGATGAAATTCAGGAATTCTGTATGGGACCGGAAGACCTTTCATTTGAATCTTAGTTTGTGGAAATCGGTCAAACCATCGCTGAGAAAACTGAGTGAGATCCATTTTTATATATATGACCACTATTTCCAGTACTTCCGGAACCGGATACCGGGAACCAGGATAGCCGGAATCGGTTTGTTTAGTTGCCTACTGATAATGACTATCGATTTGTGTAGTTTTGAGACCAGTTTAGAAATTTTTTTACGTGTTTTGTTCCGCCGGTTTAAGTGACGGTGTACAATATTGAACACACTTTACCCTATAACTCCGGAACCGGAAGTCGGATCCGGATGAAATTTAGGAATTCCGTATGGGACCGGAAGACCTTTCATTTGAATCTAAGTTTGTGGAAATCGGTCAAACCATCGCTGAGAAAAGTGAGTGAGATCCATTTTTATATATATGACCACTATTTCCAGTACTTCCGGAACCGGATACCGGGAACCAGGATAGCCGGAATCGGTTTGTTTAGTTGCCTACTGATAATGACTACTGATTTGTGTAGTTTTGAGACCAGTTTAGAAAATTTTTTACGTGTTTTGTTTCGCCGGTTTAAGTGACGGTGTACAATATTGAACACACTTTACCCTATAACTCCGGAACCGGAAGTCGGATCCGGATGAAATTTAGGAATTCCGTATGGGACCGTAAGACCTTTCATTTGAATCTAAGTTTGTGGAAATCGGTCAAACCATCGCTGAGAAAAGTGAGTGAGATCCATTTATATATATATGACCACTATTTCCAGTACTTCCGGAACCGGATACCGGGAACCAGGATAGCCGGAATCGGTTTGTTTAGTTGCTTACTGATAATGACTATTGATTTGTGTAGTTTTGAGACCAGTTTAGAAATTTTTTTTACGTTTTTTGTTTCGCCGGTTTAAGTGACGGTGTACAATATTGAACACACTTTACCCTATAGCTCCGGAACCGGAAGTCGGATCCGGATGAAATTCAGGAATTCCGTATGGGACCGGAAGACCTTTCATTTGAATCTAAGTTTGTGGA
Organism: Malaya genurostris; assembly: GCF_030247185.1. Classification (NCBI taxonomy): domain Eukaryota; kingdom Metazoa; phylum Arthropoda; class Insecta; order Diptera; family Culicidae; genus Malaya; species Malaya genurostris. The sequence goes on along the minus strand of NC_080572.1, from coordinate 123,555,116 downwards.
AATCGGTCAAACCATCGCTGAGAAAACTGAGTGAGATCCATTTTTATATATATGACCACTATTTCCAGTACTTCCGGAACCGGATACCGAGAACCAGGATAGCCGGAATCGTTTTGTTTAGTTGCCTACTGATAATGACTATTGATTTGTGTAGTTTTGAGACCAGTTTAGAAAATTTTTTACGTTTTTTGTTTCGCCGGTTTAAGTGACGGTGTACAATATTGAACACACTTTACCTTATAACTTTGGATGCGGAAGTCGGATCCGGATGAAATTTAGGAATTCCGTATGGGACCGGAAGACCTTTCATTTGAATCTAAGTTCGTGGAAATCGGTCAAACCATCGCTGAGAAAAGTGTGTGAGATCCATTTTTATATATATGACCATTATTTCCAGTACTTCCGGAACCGGATACCGGGAACCAGGATAGCCGGAATCGGTTTGTTTAGTTGCCTACTGATAATGACTATTGATTTGTGTAGTTTTGAGACCAGTTTAGAAAAATTTTTACGTGTTTCGTTTCGCCGGTTTAAGTGACGGTGTACAATATTGAACACACTTTACCCTATAACTCCGGAACCGGAAGTCGGATCCGGATGAAATTCAGGAATTCCGTATGGGACCACGAGACCTTTCATTTGAATCCTAGTTTGTCAAAATCGGTTCAGCCATCTCCGAGAAAACCTAGTGAGATTATTTGACACATACACACACACACATACATACACACACAGACATTGCTCAGCTCGATGAACTGAGTCGAATGGCATATGACACTTGGCCCTCCGGGCCAATTTCCACTGGTCGGTTTTTCAAGTGATTGCATAACCTTTCTATATGAGAAAGGCAAAACAGAAGTATTACATAATATATCGATTATATCATACGAAAAAAAAAGTTTTTCTCTATACTCATTGATATTGTTAGATTTTCATGATTCGCGGAACTTCGTCCTACCTGGAACCCAACGACAAAAGTTGTTGTCAAAAGTGAAATAGACTCCAGTTAAATGTTGGTAAAACGGCTAATTATTTTTCCTTAGTTGTTGGAAAATTTAAGAAATTTACGCGGAAGGTTACTTTGCTCTTAATTTTGAAGAATTTTCACTAGTATTTTTTATTCAACTAATGTTTGTTTGTAAAGTATACACTCAATCAATATCGTTAACCAAGTTATACGTTTATCAATATTGTTTTTATTTAATTAAAATTTTATTTCGAATTTAATTTTAATTCGTTTTGCATACAAGCTTTGCTTGACCGATTGAGCGGTATTTTTGTTAGCTAAAATAATTGTTATGTTATTGAATCTCGTGGACAAAGGAGTTATCTAAAAAAAAACTATTAGAACTTCTTATCTGTTGAACTATACAAATCCGAAGTGAATATAATCAGTTTAGTGAAGGTTTACAGTCTGATAGATTCTAATTTTGGCATTTTTTTTTCTCGGTTCTTTTTTTGTGTATTGGTTTGAATGCGTTTTATTGACTTCAGAGTGTGCAAATGGTGTCAGACATTCTTCTTCACTGGAAGATTATAAAATCAAAATACATGAGAGGAAGAGGCTCCAGAGAAGAAACACTACACGTCCCACCACGAGTATTGATAAACGGCGACAATATCGAGAGTTCGTGTATTTGGGCTCAGTATTGACGAGCAGCCATGGACCGAGTTATGTGTAGACGTATGCTTGATACAGCAAAGGACACCCCAGGACTATAGCTGTTAGGTAACGTAAGTAAGATTATAATCGGTTGTGAACGCTATACCTACGCCAACCATATCAGCATCGCATCCACGGACAAATGTAAATAAATGACGGAATCAGTGGCATTCGAATTCGGAATTCGAATTAAACTCGTCACTCTCCATCACCAACACCTTCATGAAGGGTTCTTTTCAGAACAACCATTATTTTATTAAGAAGAACTATACAAATTATTTCGTAATATGTCATGAATGTTTGATGTAACTAATCCGTACTATAGTGTAGGTTTGTCGTTTTCAAATTTAGTAGTGAAGAAGGGGAAAGCTTGCACAATTCACACAATCGATTAACTAATTGATATTCGGAAGTGTGACGGAATCGTATTAGTTATGTCTCTGACATTACCCATCCGTCTTTTTCTTGGGAAAAAAACTTTCATTTCCATTCAACAAAGATTGAGGGACACTTTGTTCGTAGCTCATCTGATCATCCATTATTTCAACGTCGGTGTTGTTGTTGTTATTGTTGTCAAAAGTATTGTTGTGGGTGGTTTCCGTTTTGTTTTAGTTTTCCTTGTTGTTCACAGCCCTGAGTTACTAATTGCTGTATATGAGCCTTGTTGTACATTGACTGCAGTTACTAGTTGATTCTAAGGTGAAAGCGTTTATGGACCAGGAGTTTTGGGTTCTCTGAACGGTTGTACTTGTCTTTTGGTTGAAGATGTACTTTTCGCAGTTTCAGTGCAGGGTTTACCGTAGTGAGTAGATTGCTCACAAAACTGGCAAGTAATCAGCTGATTCTCGTAGGTAACCTGTGATTTCCCCTCCTGACCACAAATTACGTAAGATGGAATTTCCTTATATAGTCGCATACGTAACACTCCCCCCTCATTTCAGATACCGTGGAAAAAATCCGCCACATTTTCCTTTCAATGGAAAAAAACTACAAGGATCAGCCCCATAGGGTTGCTCAAGCCATTGATGTGGAACAAGGCAACCAAAATTTCTAATGGTCGACATTTTTAATCAACTTTTGAATCCGCAATTGCACAAGAGTCTGCTTAGATTATTAGGCACCAACATCGAACACATGAACTCAGAATACAGACTTTGTTTGTTTAGATTTGTATTTGTTTTGTAGCCGACTAAATTACATCATTATCCTAAATGTATGCAATTATATGTACATACTTGCGATTTCGATATTAAAGCTCCTCTTCGCCAAACTTGTGTTCAAGTTTTGTATGCAAGCATTTAATTTTATAGCGTCAAGTTTCTCTACCATTCTGCGATTTCGGTTGAAGCGATAAACTTTTTCTCATTGTCAATCGAGTCCATCTTATATAAATTAGAAATTAATCTTAAGCACTCAAAATTTACCCTGGGGTAGTTTTCAACTTCTCAGGTGAACCGACATAATATGGAAATTTCATCCGAGCTTGCATGACGTACTTTTTGTCTTGCTGTCTAGCAACAACCTACCTAGTTACTGGTTCGTGTGATGTTTCTCTGTTATCTGCTCTTTTTTTAATTTGGATTTGCATTTTCTGCCTTGAGGGTATGTGATTTTAGAATTTAATAAATTGTATAACCTACCTACTTAAAAAAACTATCTTAACCTAATGTAGTACCAGTTTTCGTATGGTGGGCTGTTCAGAGGCTTCGCATCGGTTCTTTAACCGGCGCATGTTGTTTTGAAATCTATCCGCCTAAGTTTGCATTCCAGCTAGACGATGGATCTCAGTTGTTCTTTTTCGTGGAGGGGTGTTTACAATTTATTTCGGAGGATTTTATTCTGAACACGTTGAATTTTTAGGTGATGGCGCAACTCTCCCAAATTGGCATTCCGTATTCAATCACGAAAAAGATGATTTGTTTTTAGACAGCAAGCTTGTTCCTCAGGGATAAGGTCGACTTACGGTTTATTAGTGGATACAATAATTTTAGTAGGATCTTACATTTATTGTCCGTTTTGTCAACCTATTGCCTGAAGATCATCTTGTTGTCCAGAGTCAAGCCTAGGTAGACTGCTTCATTGGTCCATTCCCCCGCAGTGCCATTTAGGGTGATTTTACAGTCTTCAGCCGGAACAAGTCTCTGGGATTTTGAATGTGGGAAAATAATGGTCTGTGTCTTCGATGCATTTATGCAGATCTCAGCCAGAACAGCATAATCAGCCAGAATATTCAGGTCTTGTTAGAGTTTTGATGTTAGCGATTTTATGACCCTACCATTGTGGACGACTGTAGTATCATCGGTGAACAGCGACAGAGTTCCGTTTTTGGGAGTGGGGGTATGTCCGAGGTGAAAAGGTTGAATAAAAGTGGACCAAGTATACTTCCCTGTGGAACACCAGAAGAAATTTCTTGTGCGTCGGATGTTGCTCTGTTAATGAAGACTCTGAATGTTCTCTCTGACAAGTAACTTTTTATTATCTTGACTAGGAAGCTAGGAAGATTATATCTGCAGAGTTTGTATATCAGACCATCATGCCATACGTTATCGAAGGCCTCTTCTACGTCGAGTAGAGCCATAGCAGATGTTTAGGACAAGGACTTGTTCCTTCTGAGGATATTGGTGACGCGGCTCAGTTGGTGGACAGTGGATCGTCCTTGTCGAAAACCAAATTGTTCATCGAGTAAGATATTATGTTGCTCGGTAGATGCAAGCAGACATCGATAGATAGCCGTTTCAAAAGGCTTTAATAACCCCGAGAGAAGGCTGATGGGACGATAACTTTTAGGGGAAGAAGGGTCTTTCCCAGGTTTCTTCATGGGTATGGCCTTAGCTGACTTCCACAGCGAGGGGAAGTAGCTAAGTCGAAGACATTGGTTGAAGATCGTCGCAAGATGATTAAAGAACTCGAAGCTCATATGTTTGAGTTCTATGTTTAGGATGTTGTCGAAACCTGGAGCCTTCATGTTTTTGGATGTTTTAATGTAGGTCGACAGTTCGTGAGCTGTGATCTCCAACTCCTCCGAAAAGTCGGGAACCAGTAGATTGTTCTCAGTCACGTACCCAGAGGGGGGGCCCGAGGGGCCCGGGCCCCTCCCGAAATCCAAAACAGATATATAATTATTTAGAAGGTCTAAGACATGTGTTGCAGAAATAACAAGACAGTAAACGTAAAAAAATGTAATACAATAACAGTTCCAGTGTCTGTTAAAAGAACCCGTAAAAAGCACATCGAGAATTAGGTACATAAGCAATCTTCAGTAACATTATTTTTTATCTTTGGGCCCCTCCCGAAACGAAATCCTGGGTACGGGCCTGATTGTTCTCATTCTTTCTAATACGTTCCGAGTGTATTAATGAAAAAAGGAATTTAGTATAAATACGCAAAACACATCTTTTTTTATTAATTTTTCATTGATTTTCATATTTATGATAGATCATGGTTTAGTTTCATTTTCATTTATAACTGATGAAATAAACTTAACGATTTTCACCACAACAAAATTGTTTCGTATCTATTATTGGTTTAATAGATCTTCCACTCGAATCACTCGGATTTCTCATACGCTAGGGTAGTAGATCGCATGTAAAATCCATCGTTTTTTTTAAATTAAATCCTGTTGAGTCAAATTTTACGCCATCGGCAATGGAACGGAATGCTTATTTTTTTAATTTGTTTGGTCATTTATAATATTGGAGTTCCTTGGTGACTAACGCATAGTAACTAGAACAGTGTTGCTCAAGATGATTATTTCTATGATTAATAAGGGGACCCTCAATACTGCGGTAACTGGTAGTGATTCATTCACGAACACTTTTTATTCCGATTTTTCTTCGATGTGTCTGGTCGTGTCGTCGGTTCAATACGCGCATACGCATGGCTGACTAAACTCTACCACAGAGCCGTAGCAATTCAGTTTTTCGTGGGGGGGCAAATTTTTTAGATTAAATTTAACGTATATTAAAAAAAAGCTGCATTACATGCGTATCAAACAATCTAGATAGCAATTTGAGGCACCATATGCCTGCATATTGTACGCGACGAACGTCACTCACTGACAGCGTTTTCAAGTAAACCCTCTAAGATCACTCTGAGAGTGGTTTCGGATTCATTTCTGAGCAGGTTTCAGCAGCCATGAAAATGACAGATCGTTTCATAAAAAACGATGCCATTCTCACAGCTATCGATACAGCAAATGAGATGGATTTGGAAAAGCTGCAGCCTTTGACCGAGTTAGGCATCAAATTGCCAAATGAAATTGAGCTAAAAATTGCCAAAGAATACATTGATAAAATTCGTGCAAAAAATGAGAAATTGAACAATTTGAAGAGGCCGATAGATAAAAAAATTAAGACTGTAATACTGACAGAGCTGTATAAGGTGTGCCAAGGAATGGAAAACGTATACAACCTTTTTGCAACCATTGAAACTTTTCCGTCCGGAACGGCAGTATGCGAATCATCATTTTCGGCATTGACACGGATCATGCGGCCTCAACGTATTAGCATGTCCACTGATAGATTAAACAATTTATCGTTTCTGGCATTCGAGCACAAGCGACTGGATTTTTTAGACGTGGACACAGTCCTTTTAAGATTCAACGAACAAAAAAATCGCAAAGTGCAATTATATTAAAAAAGTGGTTGAATATCATTGTTCAAAATAATAAAAGAACTGTGAACGCAGTATAAACTATACAAATAGATCTCTTTATTGCTTTTTATTTTATAATTCTTTAATTTTTTTCCTTTCTACTATCAATTTCATATACGAGAAAAATACGTGGTGAGGCGGAAACCGCGTGGTGGGGCAAAGCCCCCCCTTGCCCCCTAGGTTGCTACGGCTCTGCTCTACCAGCTGGAAAAATACGGCTGGCATACATTCTGGTGACCGACTGCCTCACCGCTGCCAGATAAACAACTCAAATGATACAACCGTATCCACCAGGATTTTTCCACATTGAAATCTTTGACATTTTCAGCGAGGGTGAGAAGATGATAACGCTCGGTTAGCTTAGATACAGGCGAATTTGTTTTGTCAAATTGGATTTGACAACCGTCACTGAATCAATTTTGGTAGCCATCTGGTGGCCATGGCTGCCCAGGTAGCCAAAACGCTATGCGGGTAACAGTGGGAATGTGTGTCTCGATTACTTCGATGGTTTGCTGCCCATACTCGCATATCAGTCCCATATCGATTTTCGCCAATATTGAGTTAGCTTGAGGAATGCAATCCATCCTCAATATACTCTCAGAAATTTCAATAAAAGTTGAGGGTTTATTCTGTAAAATGTGAAAAAAATATCAACTCATGTCTGTGCCATATGCAAAATACCCGCATATCAGTCCCATTCAGTGCAAATTTCAATAATTTCATTTGTTGCAATACTGGAATAGCAAAGGTGTATTACCGATATTTCATGTAATAATACTATGATTTAGCATTAGGTAGCACAATAAAGCAAAAAAATTGAAAATAAAATTTTAATCGACTTTTTCTCGACATGCCGATTTTCCATATGGGACTGATATGCAAGTATGGGCAGTTTGACTCCTGTTAAAAGGGATGTACACACCACATATGAACTTTTTTTCCCCTTAACAGTGGCACTCGCACACACTTGTTCTAAGCATTGATTATTAACCGTTTCCATCTTTGAGCTGACTTATTTATGTGACACAGCAATTAAAACGCCCCCAAAACTTGTTTTGTTACTGTTAAGGGTACTGCGGTCACAACGAAAAACATTGAACGATGTTCCAAACAGTAATATATTATATTTTACATACATCATTTACATCTAGATGCAATCTTTTTTGCTTTTTATAGCAAGATTTCAATTTGCAATTGCTGCTAGTCTAACTTTGTAGCGCTTGAAATCAATACAAATCGAATTTGGTCATGAAGGCCATGTTTCAGGTTTTTGTAGAACATATTTGCACATTTCGAATACACTACACACAATTTCTGTCGTCTCGACTGTAAGCGATTTTCGACTGTGTCTAATGAGGTATGAACACAAACTGATTTATCGATATTTGTGCGTGCATGCTGTGCACAGAATTATGAGTGAAAAATGTAAACTTATTTTTCAGTGAAATAAACTCCCGCATCTAGTCTACCACTTTTTATTCAACCAACGTAAAAATAAGTGAGATAAGTTTGTATTTCTGATGAATTCGGCTTGCTTTAAAGACAGGAATTTTTAGTCACACTTTGATTCTGACTGATAACTCGACCGATAATTGAAATTTTTCAAATTTGTATCTAAGAAGTATCACATTTGGGCGGATTTCCACACTCATTTCTCACTAGATAGTGATTTTGAAATCACTGGTGGCTCTTCGAGAAAATATTTCAGTCGGGTCTTTGGATACACGTAACTTTATAAGTCCATTTATCTGATAAATTTAAACAGTCATGATAATTAGTTGCACGATTGTTTCCACTGATAAAATGGTTGAAAACCGCTTCTAGCATATGAAAAAACTTCAATATAAACAGCAACGCTATTAACGATTTACATTCCAGTATGAGCTTCTTAAGCGTGTTCTTTTTATGCCTTCGGGTAATTCTTTATTTCGTGTTTGTACTCTATCCAGTTGTTGATGCGCAAGTTTATCAGGGTGATCTTCCACTCGGAGAAAGGTGTAATGAACCATACGGAACGTTTGCACCTAAAGCTTTATGGGTTTGTTTCTGTAATAAATGGAAAGTAGTTCAACATTGTAGAAGTGAACCGTTCCCATGAAAGTGAAAAAAACAACTCCGACAAATATATAGTTTTATGTTGAATAAACACATTATTTGCCTTTGAATGAATATCAGTACAAATTAAAATTGTGTTGCACATAAATTTCTAAAATTATTTGAAACCTTTCATCATTCCACTGATTATTTTGGAAAAATACTGTTCATTTGATGATTAGTTTACACGTTATAACAGTTCATCGAATTTAATCCAGCTAATATGCAGTTGCTGGTTGGTTGGAGGGTAAGTTGTTAACTACAGCTGGTGTACTTTGTTCCATAGGGGATACTGATGGTTTCGTTGCAGGGGATGCTTCATTGTTGTTGGTGGCTGTCACAGATGTACTGGGGTTGCTTAGGGTTGGTGTGAAGGAAGCACCGTTGTCCTTTGGTGTGGTTGTCTCCTTGTCCAGTTTATCACCGTAGTGAACAGCTTTTTGGCAATATTGACATGTGGCCATCTGTTTGTCATAGGTAACAAGTGATTTGCACGGTATTCTTGTATCCTGACCGAAAATCACAAGTGTATGCGTAATAAACGTACGCCATTTAGAATACCGGGGAAAAAATTCTTCCACTTTTCTTTTTCGATAGAGAGAATCTCTCCGTATTGGGACATAGTTCTGCGAATATATGAATCGGTGACGCACTTCTATAGCACTATCTTCCATATATACAGGAATGTTGTACCCAATGTTCTCGTGCTCCACATAATGCACATTATTATTGTGTTTTGCGAATGTCAAGATGCATTTGCTCCCTAAGCAAACCTTCAAGCTCTCGTATCGAAGGTCGAATTTAGCTCTGCCTGAAGGCAACAACTCTTGTATTCTTTCGTGTCGGCGGCTGCTTTTGTTCGTTTGGTTCACACATTTTGAGGTCGTTCTAATGTTCCATACACAATACTGTACTTGGTTTCTTCTGTCCCGAACTTAAGCGGTTTTGTTTTATCGACTGACCTGGATGAGATGTGAAAGCGAACTGTCTTAGCAACGGTTGAACCGATTTTCACAAATCTTGATTCTTTAAAAAAAAACTGTACAATCCAGATCCGACTTCCGGTTCTGAAATTATAGGGCGATGAGTGTCAAAACTTATGCAAAATGACGACGCAAAACCGATACGCATCGATACGTGCTGTTATGAAAGAAGAAAACTCCACCACTTTTGCGAACGAAGCACACAGCCTGCTTTGTTCAATTCCGTATAGCGTGTACGGGAGATCGAAAAAAGTACTAACACTTCTAACGTTTTCAAAACACAACCAAATTCATCAGCTGTGATTAAAAATGGTTATATTGAGAATAATAATAAAAATAAAAATCTAGCTCAAAGCAAGTTTTGTTATGCTGCTTGAGAAGTATTACTACTCATTTAACGTGAATTGCTTATACGTTTGGTTTCTTTTTCGCTTAATTAACTCAAACGAATGAATGCAAAAGAGGTAAATTAACCTGGAAAAAATATGCACTTAAGTTTTACTCCTATCCAACCTCCAGTTCCGGAATAAAAGGGTGAAGTGTGTTAAAAATTACAAACCGTCGTTTAGAGCAACGATGCAAAATAAGGAATAATTGTTCTACATTTGACTTATAACTAATTGACAATTTTTTGTTAGTTTATTCACAAATAAACTTTCTAGTTTTTATATTTCTCTAGGTAGCAATACTCATAAAAATATGAGTTATATGAGAAACGCATAATTAAACCACTAGGTGGATTGAAACTGATTTTATCTGTATCGTGTGAACGAATGGCTTCAAGGAAACGCGCTTCGAAGGGATGGCATGGCGGTAGATAATTCAAAGAACAGTTTCTTCTAAAATATTCAAATTGCGACTTTGAAATTATGTTCTCTGAGCTTCTTAGACGACAGTTCTAAATTTTAAACACTTTTCATACTTGTAGAATATTTCCGGAACCGGAACTCGGATCCGAATAAAATTCAGAAGTTTGTTATGAGACCATAAGGCCGAGATATCTGAGTGAGTTCCATATTGATGATTTTGTCAACAATTTGCTGATTCAGACCAGTATAGTCGAAGTCGGTTCGTCTGGAGGTCGAATAACTTAGTTTACAATTTAGACTAGTTTTGAATAAATAATAATAATGATATAATAAATGAATACTTAATATATAATAAATGAGTTCTTTATGATTGTGATTCTATGTTGAGAGAAAGTTAATTCTAGCTTACTTTTCATTTAAAGAGGTGTGATTCGAATTACGAAACCTATATGGTATCGTTATAGGCTGTCTTCATTACCGATCTTATGTGTGTGAGATTTGTGATTACATGGAACTAGTGATCATGAAGATTGAATTCCCAATTTGACAAGAATTGTGTAGTCGGTGAGATTGTTCTAATTTTCAGTAAATTTATTTGTTCTCTGTGATAAAAACCAACTTTTCATACCTATGTCTTGGTCGTATCGCCGTATAGCTTGGAGCGAATCCTAGACCTCATATCTATCTAAATCTCCATCTCCATGATACCTATGAAAGAGAATGATGAGTCGTTGTCCTTCTGGAAAGTAGGCAAGATATCAAACTTTCCTCTCTTCCGTATAATTTATCCATCCCTGAGAACGATGGCAATGTTCAGTTTGAGTACCATTCCTTTCCTAATACTATTTCCTTAGAAACACTTATTTGTCCATCTGCAGGAAAACAATCTACACAGAAAAAATTATGAATTTTACAGGTGACACTTCACAACTACTTAATATTCCAAATGACGCAATATTCCACTTGCACAGAATTTAACATGCTCCAAGTGTAATTTGCACTCGGCTACCAAGTGCCGCTGTAAGAATTTATATTTATCAATTATTCAATGAACAGATATGAGCTCTGCGGTTCAGTCGAATAACCGATGTGTTTGTGATCTAATGTTTCTCGGTTCAATCCGCGCTGCTGCCTATCGATGTTTTGTTTTTTTTATTTCATTCGAATTCCAGGCATGTAATTTTCAAATCACACAATTTCACATATTCTTGAATATAAATTTGTATGAAATACGACGCTCCATTTATGTGCATCTTATAAGATTTTTGTCGTGAATACGACTTACTTTACTATGGGGCGCCTTTTCAAAATTAGCCATATGGAAGAATGGGCAGAACTTAATCGTGAATATCTCGACTTGTATTAATGGTAGCAACATAATTCTTTCACCATTTCATCAAAAATATGATCAGGAATTCAGGATAATATTTTGAACAGTGTGCGATAACCACAAACAACTCAAAAATTAAGTTTTCTTAAAATTTGAAAACAACGCGGAAAACACCTTACTTTCGCTTGGGTTTTTCGCGCAAGGACGACGATTTTGAGGTAGTCAGGCACATATCTTCAACTGAATGCGTATAAAAGGGGAACCGTGGTCGAAAATCGATCATTTCTTTTCGTGCGTTCGATGGAAGCAGACGTCGTGGGAGTGGAATCATCAACCAGCAGCGACGGGCCAAATAGAGTTCCTCAATTTGGTCCTTGTGAATGCTAGAACCGAATCCCTACAGCATATTGATAATTTCTTTCAATAAATTATGCAAATCCGAAATGAAATAATCGACAATAAAATTCTGTATGCGGCTATTTTTATAGCCGTTAGGACCGCCCATTAGTGAAAAAGCTACAAACGAAATCACATAAAAGGAAATCTCTTAACAAAAATTCAATCAGTTTGGATTCAATCGCCACTGCGAGCAGATGTGTTTTGTGTCGTCTGCACGCTTTCGACAAGAGCGATTACGTCACAGTTGCCAGTCATTAGCAGTGGGAAAAAAACAACGGTGGAGAGCATTGCACAATATCAGCCGTTCTAATGGCTCTAAAAGTTTTCTAAAGAACTATTAGGATTTGTTGTTCGCAAATCGTAGGGAAATATCCTCAGTTTACTGCAAATCAAGAACAGTTTGCTTAGATTTGTGCACTTTTCGCTGTGTGAAATTCACAGTAATCGAGATCAAGTGAAGCCTTTTTTTGCGAAAAATGTTCCAGAGTTTAATGTCATAGAGAACTACGCAATTTGACTCTTCTGAATGCTGGAAACGAATCCCTACAGCATATTGATAGTTTCTTTCAATAAAATATGCAAATCCGAAATGAAATAATCGACATTTAAATTCTGTATGCGGCTATTTTTATAGCCGTTAGGACCGCCCATTAGTGAAAAAGCTACAAACGAAATCAGGTAGAAACAAGCCTCTCAACAAAACTTGAATCAGTTTGGATTGTATCGCCACTGCGAGCAGATGTGTTTTGTGTCGTCTGCACGCTTTCGACAAGAGCGATTACGTCACAGCTGCCAGTCATTAGCATTGGGAAAAAAAAACAACGGTGGAGAGCATTGCACAGTATCAGCCGTTCTAATGGCTCTTAAAAGTTTTCTAAAGAACTATTAGGATTTGTTGTTTGCAAATCGTAGGGAAATATCCTCAGTTTACTGCAAATTAAGAATAGTTTGCTTAGATTTGTGCACTTTTCGCTGTGTGAAATTCACAGTAATCGAGATCAAGTGAAGCTTTCTTTGTTTTTGCGAAAAATGTGAAAAAGGGAAATGCGTGCATAGTTCATACAATTGATATTCGGAAGTGTTAAGGAACATGTCAGTTGTTTTCGTATTCACGACATCCAGTTATGTCTCTGACATTACCCACCCGCCTTTTTCGAACTGAGTATGAGAAAACGGAATGAGTTTAGTTTTGAAGTTTTTGTCCTCAGTTACAGAAAAATTAGAAATAACGCGATGTTTTGAGGTTCCAGTGTGCTATGTCATGTTAAGAAATTGGTATATACACATAAAAAGTAAGTAAAATAGTGGAGCGAAAGTATAAAACTGAAACATGTGACTCAATTAAAGCGTATATATTCATAATAGAGAACTGTTCAGGACTGAGCAAGGTTGCTTTTATTACAAAAAAAAACATTGAAACATCAATTTGATCATCACATCACATTACGAAAGATGTCTTCATCATCCTGCCCACTGGTCTTCTCGACAGGTTTGAACTATTTTCCAATGATTACAGAAACAAACGTAAGGACTTCCAGGCGAGAACCAACCACCAGGATCGTTACATCCTTCACCAATGGGTAAGTATTCTACGGAAATTACTGGTATACCAAGTCCTTTTGCGATGAAAATAACTACGAGTAGACAATTTAAAACCGATTTTACGATGAACATGTTGGAACTTGATTACTTTTTTTTTTTCTACTAAAAGCTTCCAAAGATAGCAGAACTTTTATTTATAACGTGCTTTCGAGCGCACAATCAGCGGAGAAAATAAATTATCAGTGACTAATTTTACCATTTATACGTCAATTTGTTTCCTCGATTGCCTAACGGTGTAGTGTGCAATTCATACTAACACAGTAAAATCATTAGGTGTAACTTCTAAGAAAGAAGGCGTTGTCAACACCGAAAAAATTAATGATATTTACATGACATATAAATTATGAAATGGATCACATTTGAATCGAAATTCGATTGAGAACTATCATTGATAAAACTAAATTGAAATACATTAATTTTTCAAAGAAAATGACTGTTGATTTAAATTATCACTTAATTTTCCTTTAAAGCATATTACAAAATAAACAACAGTGATGTAACATTATTTGCAATTTCCTGCTCCAAACATGTTCATGCAAGTAGATGTAAGTTTTCAAAATATTTTTATCTGTGAAGATTACCAGTCAAATTTGAAAAAGAAGAATAAAGACGACATGGAAACAACACATTCAGCGGGTAAGGTTTAAGGACAGCTGAAAACAAAACAAAACAAATCGTTCTGCATCTTCGAAAGTAAACTGAATGATTTGCAGGTGCTTAATGCACATTTAACTAAATCTTCAGCCCTGGAAAGGATTTAGAGATTTTACAAAAACGACTCTATTGTGCATCTCTGGAAGGAGGGATAAATCCTTCTGACTATAGTTACTTACACTCAAAATTCACGTTCGATTCACTTGAAAAATCACGTAAACTGGTTTCAAATGTCAAATTGAATGTTACACGAACATCCCCTAAAATGAATAGAGTCATCACATAAGTTTTACGTGAATTGACCAAACGTCAAACAATCTAAGTGAATTTCCAGTGTGAAAAACTCGATTTTGGAAATGGCGAACAGTGGCCAAAGTGGGAGTAGTGAAAATATTTGCGGAAAATGTTATTTAATTACAATTTTGTACTACATCGACCGGATCATTCCAGTATGAAAGTTTCCATGTGTTCGACTGGACCGAGTGCCTGCGTGAGTCCGGAAGTATGCCCGCTCCTGTCGAATGCTTCAAACGGGCTGTTGGTCCACCGAAAAGCGAGTTCAGAATCGATATGAAGCTAGAGACACTGGACCCATGTGATGCGAACTCAACCTGCATCGGTAGTGTTGTGGGAGTTCTCGGATCTCGACTTCAGCTTCGGTTGGATGGCAGTGACAACAAAACGATTTCTGAAGGCTTGTCGATTCAAGATCCCACGTCGTTATTAGTTGATTTGTATTTTCAGCCGTTAAAATTCTATGCTAATTTTCTGAAATAAATGTTTTTTTTTCATGGCATTTTTCATTTCCTAGATTTATATAAAAATCTGAAATCTCCCTTTTGACTTCAACCAGTATATAATAGTAATTCTCTGGTATCTAAATTTTATATAAACTGATAGGTAAATGTGATATGAGCAGTACATTATATTTTACCTATGAAACACGTAGCTTTTACTTGATTATGCATTAAACAGTTTTTAATTACCAGTCCATTGAAACCTACGTGAAAAGTAGGGTGACAAATATTCACATAGCTTTTCACGTAACTATAACATGATTAATATTTTGAGTGTACCTTACTTGCCGGCAGCCGGTTAGTAAAAGACCTTTATCACTACTGTTCGACATACCAGAGACTCGGGTGATTCGCTTTGTTCAGATGCCTAAGCCCGACTTCTCTGGTAGAAGGTAAAAGTTAAGTTACCAAAAGATTTCTGCTTGCTTAAATGATCCTCTGTCACGTCTCACCTTTCCGTTCTATATATTCACATCTTTGCTCTCCCTTGAGCAGGGCCGGTGAAAGAGGTGGGTACGGTGGGTAGTACTACCCACCCGAAAATTCCAAAGGTGGGTAATTACCCACCTGAAGTTTCCAGCGAAAAGCAATGGCAATAATAGTATAATTTATACCAATAAGAATATTTTTATTGTAACACGGAATAATAAGCAAAATCAAAATTATAAAATACGAGTACTCAAGGTAGAGTAAGGATGTGAAGATATATAACAGTAAGGTAAGAAGTGACAAGCAAACAGAAGTCTTTTAGTAACTTAACATTCACCTTCTAGTAGAGGAGTTGAGCTTAAGTATATCATCAATGCAAATAAAACAGTACTCAACCGTCGACTTACACTCGTTTGATGTTGCCGTAGAGAAGTTAAACAACTTTTCTTACTTATTGCCTCAAAATAGGCTTCAGTTGCGACGATGACTCTCTCATTCCAGCCAATTATTTTTCTTTGGAGTGTCTTTTTGAGATCAGTAGTCGCTGGGGGCTAGGTTATTGAAAATATGGTGGATGAGGAACAGATCGGAGCCCAATTCGTTCAATTTGGCCATTGTTTTTATTGACTTGTGGCACGGTGCATTGTTTTGGTTAAAGATAATTGTTTCTTCCTCTTATGAGACTGTTTATTCGATTTTATTTTTTAAACGCATCAATAATTCAATAAAATGATCACTTTCGATGGTACGTTCCTTTCCAAAATGGTCGATGTTAATTAAACTCGACCATCTAAAAACTGACGTTACGATTGTTCCAGCTACCTGTTGCGTTTTTGGATGGCTTTTTCCGTCTGAATGCGGATATGACCCCGGAGAAAAATGTTGTATCCATTTTTAGCCCATTGTTTCATACCAACGCAAGAAATCCTTTTTATTTCGACTAAACAGTGCCGAACAGCTCTCTGGATCGTTGATTCATTGTTGCTTTTGTTCTATTGTGAGCGAACATGGCACCCGAACATGGATTTTCGCGCAAGATCGTAAAACCATATCCAGTTGTTGTGCTAACCATCTCAGCACATCTAATCTCTGAATTGTTTATGGATTTGTTTCGTGCGCCGTTCGATACCCGTGCGATACACATTTGGATCGAAAATCAGGGGTGGCATTATGTATCTCGATTCGACTGAAATTTTATCGAATCGACCACGTTTCGTATTATGGTTCTCGATTCGAAGTCGATCATCGAGCTTCGTTCGACTTCATTCGAAGAAGTATTAGATTATCGAGAAGTTTTGGCATTATGGAACCAAAACAATCGAGCTCGTGAACGACTGAACTCGATAAGAAATGGTCGAAAGCCTTATTACTATCGGCTATGAGTTTTCGAATACGTTTCTTTTTTATTTAGGTAGTTATCGATAACATCTTAGATTTTCATAAACATATTAGTATTGATAATCTTTATTTTAATGCATTGTTTTGTATATCGTTATATATATTTTGTGTGTTTGGCATATTATGTACAAGTCGAACTGTTTAGACTATTAATTAAGGGCAGCGTGGTGTTTACTTAAAATAACAAAAATAAGTCGAAACTAACCTATGCCCAGTAACTGTAGTTTGTAATAAAATTTCTGAATTCTGTAGACAGAAAACGTCGCTCAAACGGATTGTAGGAAAAAGCTTCTTCGCTCGATAACAATGAGCAAATAATGTTTTACCCGTATATATAACTCAAGTAAATGGAAAAATTTGTCCAAACACCTTGAAAGTATTTAGAATATGCCAAAGGCATCACAATCTCGTGCTATTAGCGTGTATTTGACTCTTCAATAGTACCTAAATAGATTATAAATACTAAAAAGAATTGGTTGCTCCTGGTATATTAGCTAAAGCAATATCTTCTAATAAATATGATAAAATACTCCAAAGAAAGCAGCAAAACCTAAAAGCCTTCGATTAAAACTACACATATGGATGACGTAAATTGTATTAGACTTGAAACAATACATGAAAAACACAAAATTTTTTTTATTATAATTTCAAAAGTTCATCGATAAATTGTGTACAAGAACACACTTGAAAAAATTCTTTACGTTTTCAAATGGAGTGGAAACGAATCTGCTTCTTGATTTAAATTTCAGAAATGTGTTCATGTTAATTTCGTGCGGCAACTTAAAACCGCAGTATTACAAACAGTTTGCTTCTTTTCAGTACTTGAACTGAATAAATGTAATCGAAAATACCCAAACAATAAATCAGTTTAATTTAACCAGAGATGCCAGATATTTTCATAGAAAATCTGTATTGATTCGTATAAAATATCTGTATTTATCTGTATTCGCTAATAAAATGAAATTTCTACAATACAATTATGTTAAAAGGTGTTATTCCAATAGATTATGGTTATAGAGTGGTAGATTAAATTTCATATCTTATATTATATTCATCGACGAAATTTTATAGTTTTTTTTCCTATCAACAACAATTGAATTATGCTGCCATATACTTGTCTAATTTGAAAATGTTCACTTCATAAGTTGAGATGGATTTCCAAAACCCTATATACAACGTCAAGTCAGGTAATACAACTGTCAGTCTGGCAATAATGTTTCATGATGCCAAGACTTATCTAACTTTTAAGTTCAATTTAGTTACAAATTTTAATATAAATAGATTTCAGTGTTCTTCATTAAAAATCTGCACAAAAAAATATATATTTAAAAAAGTGATTTGTACGTTGATTCCTAAACGTTTATCTCGTCATTGCAATCAAATACTAACAGATAGCTCAAATACTAATAGATAGTTTAATTTTTTCCTTGATAGTTTTGGTGTAATCTGTATAAATCTGTATTAAATTTAAGAAATCTGTAAGAAATCTGTACTCTGTATTAAATCTGTACGTGCATGTAAAAATCTGTATAATACAGATAAATCTGTAGTATTTGATTGCAATGACGAGATAAACGTTTAGGAATCAACGTACAAATCACTTTTTAAAATATATATTTTTGTGCAGATATTTGATGAAGAGCATTGAAATCCATTTATATTAAAATTTGTAACTAAATTGAACTTAAAAGTTAGACAAGTCTTGGCATCATGAAACACTATTGCCAGACTGACAGTTGTATTACTTGACTTGACGTTACATATTGGGTTTTGGAAATCCATCTCAACTCATGAAGTGAACATTTTCAAATTAGACAAGTATATGGCAGCATAATTCAATTGTTGTTGATAGGAAAAAAAACTATAAAATTTCGTCGATGAATATAATATAAGATATGAAATTTAATCTACCACTCTGTAACCATAATCTTTAGGAATAACACCTCTTAACATAATTTTATTGTAAAATTTCATTTTATTAGCGAATACAGATAAATACAGATATTTTATACGAATCAATACAGATTTTCTATGAAAATATCTGGCATCTCTGATTCATGAGTTGGCGGTTAAATGAACAGGGGGGCTGGTCTTATGAGCCAGTTGTCGTATGTTCGAGTCCCGATCTGGAAGGATTCTTAGTGTCAGTAGGATCGTAGCACCAGTCATGCAATGGTTCTGTACGCTTATGAGTCGGGTGCGAAGTCTGTTGAAACCAAGGCATTGGTTTCCGATCATGGAGAACTGGATGAACGAACGAGTCCAGCACCTTCTATCAGTGATTTTGAAACTAGTTAGTAGTTTTATGTTATATTCGTTGTTTAAATGCGCCATTTTGTTTCAAAACAACATACCGAAAATACTTTAGATTGCGAATTGACGTGTCTCATGCAAAGTTATACCGAAACAAAATTTTATTAAAAAAATGACCTTTCTCATTTCTACTCATACATTAATTCTTTGAAATGATGGGTCGTACCCCCCGTACGAAAAATTACCCACCTGGGCTTAACATGTTTCACCGGCCCTGCCCTTGAGTACTATCATTCTATAATTTTCATTATCGTTTTTCTTCAAAAATGGTCTCTGGTTAGGTGATTATCGTAAAAATTAAAAAAGAAATATTGACTACTATACTTAGTCGATAAAAAGAAAAAGTAAAACATATTAGCTATATTTTTGCAAAGTTGGTTTATTCAATTCTGTCAACCTAAATGCCCGCATCCTAGACTTAACGCTACCCATCAAATCCTGTACAATACTTGTGCCATCATTCTTAAACACTTTCATCCTCTTTTTTTTAATTCTTGACGTTTTTGGAGTTTTTCGGATACAACTCAGAATTTTTCTATTGGTTGAAGTTCTGGCGAGTTTGGAGAATTAGAGTTCTTGGGCACAAAAACAACATCGTTGGCTTCGTACCACTCCACCACCGGTTTCGAGTAAAGGTCAAATCAGAGTTTCACTTAGTGAGACCAGAGGAAGGACGGCAGATGCTTCTGGTGGAATTCGTCTTTATATATTTGTCAGTTGATTGTGCCGGTCGTTAAGTACTGCTTGTGCATGACTTTGGCTCAATATATAAGGTACGTAAATAGTTTGGGTGTATAAGGATTAATACGTCACAGTCGAACAATTATGTTGCGAAATAGTAACCGTGCTAAAAATGAATCAAGCCATAATACTAGGATGAGAGAGTACAATATTCAATCTTTCAATCACTCAAAAATGATTGTATTGAAAATTGTGTCTAATTTTGATTCCACGCGTCATTTCATCGTGAAGATACCAAAACTCAATGGATATCTCAGTGAATAGTTGCCGGATTCTTCCAATTTACGACTCGTTCGATTGGTATTATGAGAATGTATTTAAATTTAAAACAATTTCTAGATTGCAAGGTCAATTGTGACAGATATTGTTAAAAAACTGCAAATTTTGAAATAAAAGTTTGTATAATTCGGCAAGTAATCATCAGATATAAAACCAACAAAAGTACACGCTATTACTTCCTGGAAGACGTTTCATTTGCAACTAGTTTGGTCAAAATCTCTGAGATTCAGTCCTCTCTATTTTGCACACACGGACATTAGCACAGTTTGTTTTCCCAAGTTTGAGCGAATTCTGTAACTATTTTTAATATTTATAATATAGATAAAAAGGTAAAAAAGATAAAACTTTGTTCTGGGGCATCCGATAAACAAGTCATATCTCAACACCAATCCATTTTTAAAGGTTCATGTATTCGGCATGTTTTCTTGTAATAATATGGTCTACAACTTTTACGAAGAAATTAATCTTCTACTACGCAATATAGGCAAATTGTAACTTCCCTCTCACTTCTAGGTGACAACTTTCATTATATCAAGAGACTATTCCAATTAAACATTCTTCTAATGGCATTTAGACTCCAAAATCAACCTCTGAAGCACAAACAGAAAAGCGTTTTGGTGTAATTGGGACCACTGTGCACTGAAAAGGAGGGAAAAGTCGTTTACACAGTAAAATGGCCGGGTTTTAACAATATATGGCTTGTTGGATAGCTATTACCGTGTAGAATATAACCCGGGTAGGTGTAAATAGCAAACAAAGATCAAAATAATAACAACTTTTACCATCATATCTTGGCTTGCTGTTTCTGTGTTATCACAGCGATACTTGATATTTTCATGATATTGCGTCCAAGGAATCAAGAAATTATACAATATCTGTTTAACATCAAAATTAGTTATAATATCTTATTTCGTTATTGATGAGCTATTCCAATTTCATCAAGTAAATTGATCCAGTAGTTCTATCTTCAAATAAAATACTATTGAATAAACTGCATCAGAATCAGATAAGAGAAATACTTATGATATTACTCTATTCTGAATGCTAGAATATAAAATAATTGAGAAATTCGTCTTCTATAAATATTTTGTTCTTGGTTTCATATTACAATGACAGAATTTAATATTTTGTAGCTATTTTCTCATGCAAGTTTTGTTATGATTTTTGATATTTTAACTCTTATTTCAAACTAAATAATGTTAATTTCTACCATTGAGATGTTTGGTTTTAATAACAAAATTTGTTATTGGTTTGCAAAACACTTCTACCCGGGAAGTCCTTAAACATAATTTGCTTTCAAGGCGAATTGTGACAGATATTGTCAAAAATCTGCATTTTTTATATAAAAGTTTGTATAACTCGGAAAGTAATCTTCAGATCTTAAAACAAAAACAATAGTCGGTCCAGCCATCTCTGAGAAACACGCCTCTTAATCTTGCGCACACATACAGACACACCGACATTTGCTCAGTTCGTCGAGCTGAATCGATTGATATATGACCCTCCAAAGTTTGAGCGAATGTAATGCTTAATTTTCATATTTATTACAAAAGGTAGAAAAAGATGCATAATATACAAACTTGATGCGAATTTTTCAACGATTCCCAAACTGGCGAGTGATATTCAATTTTAATCAACTGTTTTTGATGCGTCTTCAATCAAAATCTGTGTACAAAAATGTGAAAAACAAAATTACCTTACATTCTAAATACTCAAAAGAAATCCGCGTACACTAATTTTTTATTAATTATTGATTTTAAAATTTTATATAATGAGAATTATATTATTTCCGCCGTCGATGTTCAGTCCTTATATTGTTTTTTCGTGTTTACTGTTTTTGTCAAAAGGTAGTAATATTTTTGTTTTATGTATGTTTCATAAACTTCTTACGACTCCATAATGTGTAGGCAATATTCCAGCCAACAAAATGTTCTCTACGTTGCATCTGTATTAACATTACGTGGCAAAAACCAACCACAAGCTATCAGAATCTGTGCAGAAATTGTATTCAATATTCTTGCAATAAATATGTTTCGGCTTTATCAAATAACAATGACGATTTACACATAAGCTTACATGATTAAAATGGTTTTGCAACGTCAAATAAACTTTTTTTTCAACTAGAACCTAAAATCTTAGTTGTGCGAAAATATATTATTGAAATAAATAACGATAACTTATGATTGAAAATTGATTTGAGATGACAAAAAGTTGGTGCGCTTCGAAATCTAAGTAACTATTTGATAACAAATTACGGTATGAAGAAACAGTTGTCATCTTGTTTCAACCAAAGGAAGATACATCATTTGTACGTGCTGTAACAAGCATTGCTGGGCATTGCTAGTTTTGATACGAAACCTGCAATTATTTATTCGAACTTCTGTAGCATATTAGAATATTGCATAAAACTTACTCGATTCCCATTTACATTACTACGTTCGTCAATAAGTCAATCATCATTGCCGTTTCAACCTTCCGAGCGAACGGACGTGATTTGGATTTACTGCGAAAGCATTGAAAACCAGTTGTGTGTGTGTGATAAAGTGGTCGGACGATCGAAACGATATTGTGTGATAGACAATAGTGCTTTTTCCTCTGAGAGGTTTTTTTCGCATTATATAATAGAACAGTGCCTTATTGTGAGCGGTGGATCGAAACGGTACCGTTAGCCGGTTATTGTTTCGGCGATCAAGGCCAAGTGTGCGGATTATAAACAAGCGGCCATTGTGTGAGGATTATAAATAAGTGTGCTTTTTCCTCTCGGAGGTTTTTTGCACATCATCAAAGCGGCGATACGCCGACCGACGAAGACCAGCTTGGTGTCCCCCGTTGGATCTTAAGTTAAGTACCGTTACTTCGATTATTCGTT
This sequence comes from Malaya genurostris, assembly GCF_030247185.1. NCBI lineage: Eukaryota > Metazoa > Arthropoda > Insecta > Diptera > Culicidae > Malaya > Malaya genurostris. The sequence continues at coordinate 123,532,103 of NC_080572.1, read as the reverse complement.
TTTGACCATTATATTTCCCCCCGAATTACTTGTTTCTGCGCGGAAGTAGTTCCGCGACATGTCTAATTTAAGTCCTGGCCCCCCCGCTCCCGATGTTCAAATGGAGACTTCCCTTGTCTGTAAAATGTCCCGCATAAAGAGCAATCCTGATGGACTCGCACTATCGGCCGGGCCTTACGCGGTCTATTTCCGGACCAAATCAAGAGAAAAAAATTTAAATATTTTAAAAATATCGCGAGACCTGTTTTCGCGATATAATACTATAAAAAGTATTGATAGAATACGGCCAGACAAGCTCAGGGTCCTGTTTACCAGCTCTAAACAGGCTAATGAGCTTGTTCAAAAGGATCCCTTTACGCAGGAGTACCGCGTCTACGTGCCCGCTCGCGAAGTAGAAATCGACGGTGTGGTCACCGATTCGAGTTTGACTTGCGAGGATATTCTTAAGTACGGGGCGGGTTGTTTTAAAGACCCCTCACTTAAGAATGTCAAGATACTGGATTGCAAGCGATTGCATTCAGTATCGATCGCAGGGGATGGAACAAAGTCTTATCCCCAATCAGACTCTTATCGTGTGACCTTCGCCGGCACTGCTTTGCCCAACTAAAAGGTGATTTTTTTGAGGTTAGGATTTTCATGCATTAGTATTTGCTCAGATTTTTTGAGGTTATGATTTTCATGCATTATTATTTGCTCAGTATGCTCTGACATTTCATCATGAATAGACTTACTAACGAGCAACGCTTGCAAATCAGTGAATGGGCCCTAGAAAAGTTGGCAGAAAATCCGCTTTTTTATCGACAAATTTTGTTCAGCGATGAGGCTCATTTCTGGTTGAATGGCTACGTAAATAAGCAAAATTGCCGCATTTGGAGTGAAGAGCAACCAGAAGCCGTTCAAGAACTGCCCATGCATCCCGAAAAATGCACTGTTTGGTGTGGTTTGTACGCTGGTGGAATCATTGGACCGTATTTTTTCAAAGATGCTGTTGGACGCAACGTTACAGTGAATGGCGATCGCTATCGTTCGATGCTAACAAACTTTTTGTTGCCAAAAATGGAAGAACTGAACTTGGTTGACATGTGGTTTCAACAAGATGGCGCTACATGCCACACAGCTCGCGATTCTATGGCCATTTTGAGGGAAAACTTCGGAGAACAATTCATCTCAAGAAATGGACCGGTAAGTTGGCCACCAAGATCATGCGATTTGACGCCTTTAGACTATTTTTTGTGGGGCTACGTCAAGTCTAAAGTCTACAGAAATAAGCCAGTAACTATTCCAGCTTTGGAAGACAACATTTCCGAAGAAATTCGGGCTATTCCGGCCGAAATGCTCGAAAAAGTTGCCCAAAATTGGACTTTCCGAATGGACCACCTAAGACGCAGCCGCGGTCAACATTTAAATGAAATTATCTTCAAAAAGTAAATGTCATGTACCAATCTAACGTTTAAAATAAAGAACCGATGAGATTTTGCAAATTTTATGCGTTTTATTGTTTAAAAAAGTTCTCAAGCTCTTAAAAAATCACCCTGTACATCCTCTTGGACCGGGTTCGTTTGCCTGTTCGTTTATTTGTACCCCGGATAATGAATTGTACCAATTGCAAACAACTGGGGCATACAGCTACTCATTGCAGCAATAAGCCACGTTGTGCTAACTGTGGGGAAGCTCATGCGGACGGCTCTTGCGGTAAGGATGCTGAAAAGTGTCTCTACTGTAAGGAGGGTCCACATGACCTCTCTGATTGTCCCGCTTACAAACTGCGAGGTGATCGAATGAAGCGTTCCCTAAAGGAGCACTCCAAGCGTTCCTTCGCAGAGATGCTTAAAAGTGCCACCCCTCCTAAACAGACAACGAATCCATATGCCTGCTTGTCGACTGACGAGAGCGATTCTGACGACCCTTTGGAAGGTCCATCTTCTGCGGTCCCTCATAGCTGTAGGAAAAGAATGAATAAATCTTCTCATAAGCTACCTAGTAAGGGTTCGAAGGTGTCTTCCGAAGGGCTTCGAAAAGTTACAGCTAACGGGAATCGGGAAAAATCACCGAAGCAAAAAGCTCCTGGTCTCGGAAAACTCAATTCCGAGATGGAATTCCCACCACTTCCAGGGACTACAAAATCCCCAAGCGTCCCTAAAAATCCACCAGAGAACCAACTAGGTGCTGGACTTATCAAGTTTTCTGATGTTGTGGACTGGATTTTTACAACTTTCAATATTTCAGACCCTCTTAGAAGCATTTTAATTGCTTTCATGCCTACAGTAAAAACATATTTGAAGCAGTTGACTGCAAATTGGCCCCTTCTTTCAGCGATTGTATCTTTCGATGGCTAAATCATCCACCGAGGTCACGGATCTAATCACTGTTTTACAGTGGAATTGTAGAAGTATTATCCCAAAAATAGATTCATTTAAATTTCTAGTAAATAATCTGAAATGTGACGCATTTGCATTGTGCGAAACTTGGTTAACTTCTGAAATACCCTTAAACTCCCACGATTTTAACATTATTCGCCTGGATCGAGATGATCCCTACGGAGGAGTACTTTTAGGGATCAAAAAGTGCTATTCTTTTTATCGAATTAACCTCCCCTCGATACCAGGTATTGAAGTTGTCGCATGTCATGTTACAATCAAAGTTAAGGACCTTTGTATTGCTTCCATCTACATTCCCCCAAGAGCCTCGGTTGGGCATCGGCGACTCAGTGATATCATTGAGCTCCTTCCCGCACCGACGTTGGTTTTGGGAGACTTTAACTCACACGGTACGGGATGGGGCTGTCTTCACGATGATAACAGATCAGCTATGATCCATGATATCTGCGATAACTTCAATATGACAATATTGAATACGGGAGAAATGACACGGATTCCTGCACCACCAGCAAGACCAAGTGCGCTGGATTTATCCCTTTGCTCGACATCGCTACGGTTGGATTGCACGTGGGAGGTAATTCCTGATCCCCACGGTAGCGATCACCTACCGATCGTAATATCAATCACCAGCGGCTCAAAACCATCGAAGACAATCAATGTTTCGTACGACCTCACACGAAATATTGATTGGAATAGCTATGCGACCTCGATATCTGAGAAACTTGAAAGAACTCAACAACTTCCTCCGGAGGAAGAGTACACGTTTTTGGCTGGCTTGATTCTCGACACCGCGACTCAAGCTCAGACGAAACGTGTACCCGGCGCGAAAACTAACATCCGTCCTCCCAACCCGTGGTGGGACAAAGAGTGCACACATTTAAACGCGGAGAGAGCCTCCGCGTATAAAATATTCAGAAAAAATGGAACACCTGATAATTACCGGAATTACGCGGCGTTAGACGTTAAAACTAAGAACTTGATTAGAGCCAAGAAACGCGGTTACTGGCGTCGGTTTATAGACGGCTTAACGAAAGAAACATCTATGAGCACTCTTTGGAACACAGCCCGACGAATGCGCAATCATAACACCACGAATGAAAGCGAGGAATATTCCAACCGCTGGATATTCGATTTCGCTAAAAAAGTATGCCCAGACTCTGTACCGGAACAGAAGATCACCCGCGCCGCGACACCAAACACAAACGAAACACCGTTTTCGATGGTAGAGCTCTCACTTGCACTTTTGTCATGTAACAATAAAGCCCCGGGATTAGACAGAATAAAATTCAACTTGTTGAAAAATCTGCCAGACCCCGCCAAAAGGCGCTTGTTGAGTTTATTCAATAAGTTCCTTGAGGACAACATTGTTCCACATGACTGGAGACAAGTGAAAGTGATCGCCATTCAAAAACCAGGAAAATCAGCCTCCGATCACAATTCGTATCGGCCGATTGCTATGCTTTCCTGTATCCGGAAATTGTTCGAAAAAATGATTCTCTTCCGTCTAGACAATTGGGTCGAAACTAATGGCTTACTTTCAGATACACAATTTGGTTTCCGCAGGGGTAAAGGAACGAACGATTGTCTTGCGTTGCTCTCAACAGAAATTCAAATGGCATTTGCTCGTAAAGAACAAATGGCGTCAGTTTTCCTAGACATCAAGGGGGCTTTTGACTCAGTTTCCATAAACATCCTATCTGAGAAGCTGCATCAGCATGGTCTTTCGCCAGTTTTGAACAACTTTTTACATAATCTATTGTCTGAGAAACACATGTATTTCGCGCATGGTGATTTGTCGACAATACGATTCAGTTACATGGGTCTTCCTCAGGGCTCATGCTTAAGCCCCCTTCTATACAATTTTTACGTAAACGACATCGATAAATGTATCAACACATCTTGCACGCTAAGACAACTTGCCGACGACAGCGTTGTGTCTATTATAGGACCCAAAGCTGGCGATCTGCAAGGGCCGTTACAAGATACTCTTGCCAACTTATCCACATGGGCTCTTCAAATGGGTATCGAGTTCTCTACGGAGAAAACTGAGCTGGTTGTATTTTCAAGGAAGCGAGAACCAGCACAACTACAGCTTCAACTAGGGGGTGAAAACATAGCTCAGGTCTTCACATTTAAATATCTCGGGGTCTGGTTCGACTCCAAAGGCACATGGGGATGTCACATTAGGTATATGAAACGAAAATGCCAACAAAGAATCAACTTTCTTCGTACAATAACCGGATCGTGGTGGGGTGCCCATCCAGGAGACCTGATCAGGCTGTACCAAACAACGATATTGTCCGTGATGGAATACGGATGCTTTTGCTTCCGATCCGCGGCGAACACTCATTTCATCAAGCTGGAAAGAATTCAGTATCGTTGTTTGCGTATTGCCTTGGGTTGCATGCAATCGACTCATACGATGAGCCTCGAAGTGCTGGCGGGCGTTCTCCCATTGAAAACCCGGTTCTGGGATCTCTCATATCGTTTACTCATTCGATGCGACATTTAGAATCCTCTGGTGATTGAAAATTTCGAAAGGTTAGTTGAGCTCAATTCTCAAACCCGTTTTATGTCCTTGTATTTTGATTACATGGCTCAGAATATTAATCCTTCTTCGTTTGTTTCCAACCGTGCTCATTTCTTGGATACTTCTGATTCTACTGTGTTTTTCGATACTTCCATGAGAGAAGAGATTCGTGGAATTCCGTATCACGTGCGCCCTCAAGTGGCCCCAAATATTTTTTATAATAAATTTAGAACAGTCAACTGTGAAAAGGTGTTTTACACTGACGGATCAAACATTAACAAGTCCACAGGCTTCGGTATCTTCAATCAAAACATCACCGCTTCGTACAAACTCAGTGATCCGGCTTCAGTTTACGTCGCAGAATTAGCTGCTATTCAGTACACCCTCGAGATCATTGAAACCTCGCCCAAAGACCATTACTTCATTGTCACGGACAGTCTAAGCTCAATAGAAGCTCTCCGGGCAATGAAGCCAGGAAAGTACCCCCCTTATTTTCTGGGGAAAATACGGGAACACTTGAGAACTTTATCTGAACGGTCTTATTCAATATCGTTAGTCTGGGTCCCTTCGCATTGTTCCATTCCGGGAAATGAAAAGGCAGACTCATTGGCTAAGGTGGGCGCATTAGAAGGTGATATTTATGAAAGACCAATCTGCTTCAATGAATTTTTCAGTATTTCTCGTCAGAAAACTCTCGAAAGTTGGCAAACTTCATGGACGAATGACGAACTGGGACGATGGCTACACTCCATTATTCCTAAGGTATCAACGAAACCGTGGTTCAAAGGGATGAACGTGAGTCGTGATTTCATTCGCGTTATGTCACGGCTCATGTCAAATCACTATACATTCAACGCACATCTCCGGCGTATCGGGATCGTGGAGAACGGGCTCTGCACCTGTGGCGACGGTTATCAGGACATCGAGCATGTCGTGTGGTCGTGCGTAGAGTATCGCGACGCCAGGTCGAAGCTACTGGAATCCCTCAGGGCCCGAGGTAGACCGCCTGAAGTTCCGGTTCGGGATGTGTTGGCGAGTCGGGATAGCTCATATATGCTTCTGATATACGAGTTTCTCAAACACATTAATATACAAGTGTAATCTGTTACATCTGGCTTAGAAAGTTCCTCCTATTTATCGACGTTGTTTCAACTGTGGCTAAGAATTATTTCTCAACTGCAGGTTCGACACTAACTTCCGCCGATTATCCCGATTCCTCATCTGTCCACCATCTTCATCGGAACTAACAAGATCTTTGTGCTGTCACTAACCTTTTCGCTTCCCCCCTCCCCGTCTCTTCACCATCTCGATGTCAACTGATTAGATCTCTGTCGTTTTAGTCAATTCATTCCCATATCCCCTTTTTACTCCGTTTTCCGCAATATTTACTTCGCTATTTTTTTTTTCTCATTTTCTTCTGTAACAACACCATCATCGCCCACGGAAACTTACCAACAGCATGCGGGCCACCCGCCGGGTATTCGTAACCTGGGGGTGTTTCCCGCGGACCCACACGGACCGAAGAATGCGGCCAACATGAACATTCACCAACGCCATATGGAAGACTCTCATGAAATATTCAATTCACCGGCCACTGCCGATCACCAGCTGAAGGCTGGATCTGCCAAAGTCAACCATTGCGACCCAAATATGACATTACTCAATGATACAACCCTAGTTTTAAGTTAGTCGTAAATTAAAATTAGTAAAAGCCCTTGGCATCTTAGAGCTTAAGCAGTGTGCCTTAAACATTATATTCTTGAATAAAAAAAAAAAAAAAATAAGTCAATCAGCTTTTTGCTGGCAAGAAACTGAGTGCATTGCTTCGTTATCTTGCCACTGCATCGAAAAAGCAACGAAAGCAAACTAAAATAAAATAGTTATACTACCTGATTTGTTAGTCTTAACACTTCACTCAAAAAGTCGTATGTCGTTTGTGAAGTACCATTTTTAGAAAGACTGTGTGTGGAATTTCATGATATTTCGATTAGTCAGAAAAATATGATAGTCATTTAACTGAAGACACTTATGTCATTCTCAAAACAAAAGATTAAAAACAATTTCGTGCGGTAATTTATCATTACTTCGTAATGTAAAGAAAACTTCAATGGTTTTAAAGGTATTATCCGGACTTTGCTCCATCGAAAAATATCATTTGTATCGAAAATAAGCTATCCACATACATTTGTGTTGTACGCATGTATTTGTGATGGTTTTTTATGATCAGATCACAGCATGCTGTGTGTTTGGCTGTCAGCTTTCGTTTGTTTACTTGTTTGTGCGGTTTAAATTCTGCGTTTTCAAAATGTCGCGCATTGAAAAGGAAGTGAATATTAAGGTTCTGGACACATGGCTAAGTGAGAAGGGTATCACTATGCGAAAATTGACGAAGCGATTTGGAATTCATCATGCCAGTGTGAAAACCATCACTAATAAGTTTGGGGAACACTATTATTTGGATGAGCTACCAGGAAGAGGCAGAAAATCCGGTTCCTGCAACCCGAAACTGGACCAGAAAATGGTATCTCTAATCATGAAGAACAAATCAATGTCAATACGTGATTTGGCCAAAAAAGCAGGAACGATTGTCGCAATGATCCAGCGTATCAAGAGGCGAAATCACCTGAAGACCTACAAGAAGCAGAAATTCTCGAAATAAAGTGTCGAACAGAAGAAACGAGAAGCAACGGAAGCGCGTCTTTTGCAGTATCCGGATGCGTGCAATTTGATGGACGATGAGACTTATGTAAAGGAGGACTCAAAAACCCTTCCAGGTCCACCATACTTTACTGTCGTCGTTGGGGAGGATGTGAGCGATGCGGACAGGTCGATTCAAGTGGAGAAACTCGGTCGAAAGGTACTGGTATGACAAGCAATATGTTCCTGTGGTTTGAAGTCAACCATTTTTTACACTACCGGAACTATAAAGGCAGAAATCTATCGATCTGAGTTTCTCCAGAAGAGATTGCTGCCTTTAAATAAGAAGCATAGTACACCTCCACTATTTTGACCGGTTTAGAGTCGGCTCACTATACCAAAACCACTCTCAATTGGATTGCGGAAAAGGGTATAAATTTCGTTGAGAAAAATATCAATCCACCAAATTGCCCTAGGCTTCGACCGATCGAACGTTACTGGGCAATCGTGAAGAGAGTCTTCAAGAAGGCTGGTAAGACAGCTGGGAACATACAGGAGCTCAAAAAAATTTGGGCTCAAGCGTCCAAAAAATGCGATGCAGCACTTGTCCGGAACTTGATGAAGAGCGTTCTATCTAAAGTTCGAAAATTCGTGAAGGAATGACTTAAATTTCATCCGGTTTTCATTATGCTCAAGTTTAAACTCGTACAATGAAGGATCAATTTTTAGTTTGAATAAAATATCGTTTTTTATCATAATTTGAAAGAAAAATTTGTGGTTAGCTTATTTTCGACACACTCCTACAAACACCGATAATGGTGAACGTCCTGGTCATCCAGTTGAGGTGGTTACTCCAGAAAACATTGAAAAAGTCTACAAATTGATTATATCTAATCGTGTGCATGCAATGTGTGAAATAGCTGAGACCGTGAAGATATCAATAGACAGTGTGTTTACAATTATGTATTATGGGTGCCACATTTACTCACAGTCTAAGATCGTTTGAATTGAAAAATCAAGAAAGAAAGACCTCATATGTTGAAGAAAAAAATACAGTTTTACCAAGACAATGCACCAATTTACAATCCCATGGCAAAAATGATTATATTGAACTAATTACACTTCGAATTTCTTTCTCATCCACCATATAGTCCAGATCAGGCTATTCGCTATTACAAAAAAAATTCTCGTCGGTGCGAAATTCAACTCAAATAAAGAAGCAATTGCCTATTTTGAAGCAGAAGAAAAATTCTTCTACAAGCAAGCATCGATAAATTGGAGATACTTTGGAATGATTTTATTGCTCTCGAAGGAGATTTCGTTGATGTATAAAATCGATGTTAGGTAAAATATGTATTTGTCACAATTAATCACACAACTTATTCAGTGGTGTGTTATATTGGTAGATCCACTAATATGTTTGTACTGTGTATCTTTTACTTTCACTAAATTAATCGAATCAATTGATTGGGTGAGGGTCCTGGAGATACTGGAAAATCCAGTTTGTTTAATCACTGTAAAATTATGTAAATCGATCTTCCTTTATTTGTTCACGTCATATTTTATTTCTCAATTTCTGAAACTTCGTTAAGTTTTGCTTGTTCACACAAATAGCATTTCAATCGTTGGTACTTATCAAATTATTGTGGTTCTTTTCTGCAATGCTGAACTATTTTCCATTTGTTGCATATGCACACATAATCTGGCACTGGACGCAAAATTGCATTTGGAGTGTCACAATCTTCTCCGTACGGCAAATTTTCTTCGGGACTTGGATTGGCTCGCGAAACTGAAAATGAATTTTTATCAATCTTTATCTTTTGCCCTCGTCAGACAAAGTTGTATGATATACAGTACGGCAAACACATTATGAATAACAGGAAAGTAAAAGTCACGAGCCTCATAATGAATTCCACGAACGCAGTCTGCAGTAGCAACGATTTAATGTTGTTAATGAATGTTAATCTCACAGTTTATAACCTACCTTCTATCAGTTGTATTATCAGTTGTGACGAATTACGGTTTCCATCAAAGGGGGGCTCTGTTATAAAACATTCTGATAAGCTCATATATAATCCATACTACATTTTTATTATTTATTGTGCATTCGTAAATTGCGATTCGAGCATCAAACCTGTACACAGTGATAGAATGATTGTAATCGATACAAAGCAAATTTCTAACGCCTAAGTATCTTGTTTATGAACTTAAAGCAATGCAGAAAAAATATGGAGCTTCTAAAACATTTTATTTTGTTGAGCATCTTCTCACGATGCAACCTCCGCAGTGGCAGGGCCAATAATGCTCTAACGAAGAAGACGAAGAGTTTCTCGACCATTTCAAACAGCGTTATGGGTTGTATTAAGTTCGAAATCATTTTGACTGCAATATTTGAAGCATTTTTGAAGAGTGAAAATGAACCATAACCGGCGGCTATAGTTAATTCCAAATGAAGATTACCACAAATACGCCTCTGTGAACAGTGGGCGAATCGAGATCGGAAAGTTTTCTGTAACTTTAATAATTCTGAAAGTTTTAAGGACTCATGAATATAAGGACGGACCACTTGTGGGTTGAATGCTTTAGGAGTATGGACTATGCATTGAAATGCGTGGTACCCGATCACATCTGAACATGCTCGGTTCTTCTGTTCAGTTAGGCCATTTCATCATGTGTATCACATGTGGGGTAGTTTAATTGACAAAACGATTTCCCTGATTAGTATACCTTATGATAAAAAAAGAACCGGAATTTTCATTTTAAAATTCCCGCGCTTGTCCAATCGGTAAACTTTTATTCTCTCAACGTTGGCAACACTTTTATATACATTCTGTCAAATTTTGACGCATATCGTACGATTAGTTTTTGTTTGGCGTCTATACAAAGAAGTTGAAAAATTTTCGTGTGGCTATTTTTATAATGGATGAAAATTTAGAACAACGGCTCGCCTTCGAAGCGCCATTCGGTCGATTGTTGTGCGGTTTCGACGTCATATTCATAGATCCACACCTCATCACCAGTTATAATGCATTCGATGAATGTGGGGTCACTATCTGCGTTGGAAATCATCTCTTTGGCCACATCAACACGACGCTGTTTTTGAATGAAATTCAACTTTTTTGGCACCAGCCGAGAAGCGACGCGTTTCAAACCCAAAACATCAGTTAAAATGTGTTCGGCTGATCCATAAGAGATGCCCAACAACACAGCAATATCTCTAATCGGTACAGAACGATTTTGCAACACGATTTGCTTCGCCGATTCAATGTTTTCTTCAGTAACAGATGTTGTTGGGCGGCCAGGGATCTCATCATGATTCAAGCTTGTACGACCACCTTTGAAGCGTTTATACCACTCGTAAGCCTGTGTTTTTCCTATACACGATTCACCAAAGGCCTTTTCAAACATTTTCAATGTTTCGAAACACTTAAATCTATTTGCAACACAAAATTTGATGTACGCACGTTGTTCTAAATTTTCATCCATTATAAAAATCGCCACACGAAAATTTTTCAACTTCTTTGTACAGACGCCAAACAAAAACTAATCGTACGATATGCGCCAAAATTTGACAGAATGTGTATAAAAGTGTTGCCAACGTTGAGAGAATAAAAGTTTACCGATTGGACAAGCGCGGGAATTTTAAAATGAAAATTCCGGTTATTTTTTTATTATAAGGTAAGGCTAAAGGTTCAAGCCCCGTTCCTGCTGTAACTTTCTCGCAATTTTAATTTTAAAGTTGTACAAGAAAGTTTTTTTTTTCAGACTGTTTCCTTCGTTAGATTCTGATCAATTTTTTTGATGCGATACGTTCGAGTATCTATTTGCAATGAACCAACTACGACATATAACCCGAATGCCGGACGAAAACCTAGTGAAAATGAACACCATAACACTCGGTGGATAGATAAGCTTCTAAACCAAACTTTCCTGATCAGCAGTTCATTCTATTATGGAAATATGTATCAGTAAAATTATCGTCGGCAGTTCTCCGGTCGTCTTCAACAAACTTTTTTCTGGAGGCTATTCAATCGTACATTTTTAAATAAACCATTATAAAATTATCTTCGCAGCGACAGGGTTTCATATCAACAGATCTTCGAATAACTCATTATCGTCGATCTAAGATTGCGTTATCTGGAGAAAATCGACGTGGAGTCATTGTTCTTCCAGAATGCGATCGCAGCCGTCCGTGATAGATCGATTCCATTACAACATCTGCCTACTACCTCCCTCAAATCGATATTAATGATATCATGAGCAAAATGATTTAAATCATGAAAATGTTTTGGGATTTGCTTACAAAATCATTAGTAATAGGCATGGTCTCATGCTCCTTCGCAAGAATTAAATTTATTGGAATACTCGCGTCGTTTTTTTGAATAATTATTAAAAAATATATCATTTTTCGAAAATCAATAAATACTGAACTCTCCGTAATTTACAACAGCGTAGTATGGTTGGCATTTTTTATTGTTGCCTTGTGAAGTCATAATTGGTTTTCGGAAAAAATGAGCAATTACAGTTCCTATCTACTGGAATGATTAAAGAATTGAAAAGTACTATTTGAAGTAAAATTCTCCAAGGATCTACATTAGGAGCTCAAAACTATTCAAGCTTACAAAAAATAGTGATGCAACATTAGGTTTTGTGTTGATGCAATGGTCTTGTGTTGGCACAACGTCGTTTCTGCTAATCGAAAAACAAAAATGACAGTTTAGTTAAAACAACAATCGATTAGTTGTACCCAAGGGGCAAATCACTCTAAACTCTAGACAATCTCATACTAATAATCTCATGTAATTCCAAAATAATCTTCTCTAATCTCATTTAATCCCAACTAGTCTAGATAAGCTTGTGTAATTTAAAACTAATCCAACCTAGTTTTGCTTAATCTTGTTTGAAGTGTATCTGTCATTCGAGCTCCCACGCAGAGATGCCATTTATACAGATTTATCTGTATTATACATGCGCATACAGATTTAATACAGAGTACAGATTTTATACAGATTCTTCAAATTAAATACAGATTTATACAAATACCACAAAAAATAAGAAAGAAATAATGAAACTTTTCCGTCTAAGCGTGTTTGATTGCCCATATTAAAATGAACATTTTTTCGTGCAGCTGTTTAATGATGAACGCTGAAATACATTTATATCATAATTTGAAACCAATTTGAACTCATGTTCAAGGAAGTCATGGCGTCATGAAACTTTATTGTCAGACTGAAAAGTTGTATGACCTGACTTGACGTTGCGTATTGGGCGTTTGAATTCCATGTTTGAATTCCAAGTCATCATTTTCAAACGGAAAAAGTATATGGATTTTCAATTCAATTGTGGTTGATAACAAAAGCAATTAAATTTCGTCGTTGAATGCTCTTGTCAGTGCGGCAAGGACTTACGATATAAAGGAATGCTCCTTGCATTTGCCATTCATTAACAATAATCTAATGGAATAACATATTTAAACATCATTTTTTTTTCCGAAATTTCCTTTCATTAGTGAATACAGATAAATACAGATTTTATATCAGGAATCAGGAATCAGAACAAATTGGCTCAAATGGCACGTTCCCCTTGATATTTGGAGATTTGTGCCTTGCCATCAATTTGTTTTTAGCATCATTTTCCCGATATATAAGAGGGAAGGATTGAAAGGAAATGGTAAGGGTTGGACTAGGAGGATGGGAAAAATTGACGACACAAAAACACATAAAAGCAGAAGTAAATTCTGCACCCCTAAGGGATGCTGAACAATCTGCTGAGGATCACATTTAGTGGAAGCAGAAGGAAATTCTGAACCTCTACGAGGTCCCGAACAGTCTGCTGTTAATAAAACCTCCAGCCCCCGAGAGGATTTAGAGATCTTACAAAAGCGACACCATTCTGCACTCCCGGAAGAATGCAGAACGACTCGCAGTATGTACGAGCAGAAGTAAATGCGGTACCCCCCAGAGGATGCCAAACAATCTGCCAAACCCTATTTAAGGTGAATACAGAAGGGATTCATTCACTCCAGGAAGAACGATGAACCCTTCTGACTATAGCTCCTTACCACATTGGGTGAGGAACGAGAGAATATCTTTCAATTTTAGCTCCGCATACACAGACTCAACCATGTATGGAGAACCAAAAACCCGGATACGTAGCTGCGTCAATGCGGGACAGTTACATATCAGATGATATGAAGTACCATAATCTCATTCACACAAATCACACGAATAATACTCAGCACGTTGAATAGTAGCCATGTGATAATTGAGTTTGCAATGTCCAGTCAGAGCTCTGACCAGAATACTTCAATGATACTTGGAGAAATGCAGTAGACACTTTGACATTTTCAGATTTAAATCTGGTAGAAATGCTTTTGTCTGAGCGCAAGTTTGCAAGCTGCGCCAGTAGCCGGCATGTTTGGATGCAGCCCAAGAACGTATCTTGTGCTTTATCCAACTAGTTGAAAGTGGTAAAGCTGGTTCAGGACCAACGAAATCATTCGTTGCACCAGCTCTAGCCAACTCATCAGCCCATTCATTTCCAGTAATACCAGAATGGCCGGGTACCCATATGAAGTAAACAGCATTTGAAATGCTGAGGTCTTCAATTTGAGTTCGACATGCGATCACTAGATTCGACCGTGAGTCATTCGAACTGAGTGCTTTTAAGGCTGCCTGACTGTCGGAACAAAAATAAATACGTTTACCACAGATCCTCTGCTGAAGTGCCGATTGTACTCCACACAGAATTGCGTAGATTTCTGCTTGAAACACAGTACAGTATCTACCAAGTGAATGAGACTGCTCCAGCCTATTTCACGACAGTAGATACCAGCACCAGCACGACCATTCAACAGAGAACCGTCCGTAAAACAAACTATGTGTTCATCAAGTTGTCGTTCCAGACAACCAGACAATCATTCCTAACGAAGAGGATAGCTCACATTGAATGTTTTAAAAGGAAAACTGCATGTGAGAGTTAGGTCACTAGGAGCGAGTAAATACTCATCCCACGGAACCATTTGAGACCACAAGCGAGTGTGACTGGTAGCATATACTAATGGGTTACTGTTCCAAAGCCCTGTAACCCTAAGACGGTATGCACAAGATAATGCTTCTTGTTTTAGGAACACATGTAGTGGTTTAATGCACAGTTGCGCCTCTAGAGCAGCAGTAGGAGTTGTCGTGAATGCTCCTGTCATCGCCATTAGGACCATCCTTTGGAGATGATTTAGCTTTGACTGAACTGTCGCGACTTCTCCTTTCTGCCACCATACAAGACATCCATATGCTAAAATTGGTCTAACGATAGTTGTGTAGATCCAATGAATATATCTGGGTTTGAGTCCCCATGATTTTCCAAAAGCTCGTCTGCATTGGCCGAAAGCCATGCAAGCTCTTTTAATCCTGAAATCAATGTGAGCAGACCAATTCAGTTTTGAGTCAAGAATAACCCCGACGTATTTAACTTGATCGACCACAGTGACCCCTGAACCAAAGAACTGCAACGGACGAGCTCCTGTAATTATCCTACGATGAGTGAAAAGCACCATTGATGTTTTGCCCGGATTTACAGATAATCCAAACCTGACAACACCATTGTTCAACAGATCGCAGGGCTTGCTGCATTAAATCAAAGAGAGTGTTAATGCTTATACCGGTCATCAATATATGATAATCGTCGGCAAAACCATAACCATTCATTAGTGAATACAGATAAATACAGATTTTATATACAAAGCAGTACAGTTTTCTATGAAAATATCTGGCAACTCTGCTTCCACGTTTACGGCTTCTTATGTCAAAATAATGCTTTTCCAGATCTTGGCTAATCCAGCGCGATCCCAGCTAAACTTTTTTACTTCCAGTAAAACTTGTTTGAGTTCAGACAAAGTTTAGAGTGATTTGCCCCTTGGTTGTACCAAATTTTAACCAATCGAATTCAGAAAATCAACTAATATTCTGGTTGAAATGGGATCGCGGGTGGTTCCGTGCAGGTATGGGCAGAACTTTATCGCAAATATCTCTTGATGTACTTAACCCAATACCATAATTTTTCCTACAAGCTATCGAAAATGTGATCAAATGTGATTAAATTTTAAACAGCGTGAGATAACCAAAAATAATTGAAACACAACGTTAACCAAAACTTTTGGATATAATGAGGAAAATTCATCACGCTTGCTTGCCTTTTTCGCACCCGGACGACGGTTTTGAGGTAGTCAAGTACATATCAGTTCCGGTTATCTACTGGACGAGTATGAAAGGAAAACTTTGATTAAAAATCGTTCATTTCTTCTAGTGATTCAGTAAAACCATCAGTGTAGTGCAAATCTGATTGATATACTATGTGAAATTTTTGCACTACAAAATTCGCAACAGTGTTTAATATCGTTTTTATCTAAGCAGTGCCAATATCTTACAGGATTACATAATTTGGTCCTTCTGAATACCCGAAATTGATCCGGTACTGCCCTTTGATAGTTTCTTTCATTGTAATATTCCAATCCAAAATTAAATAATTCACATCAAAATTCTGTAATTTATATTCGGAAGTATAAAGAAATCGTCAGTTTTATTCGCATTCACGACATCCAGTTATGTCTCTGACATTACACACACGTATTTTTTCTGTTCTTGAAGAGTTTTCAAAGCTATTCTTTCAACATGACCTTCTTTATACCGTTTCAGTTTTTTGAGTCTTCATTGAGGACTTCTTGAAGCTGGTTTCGATTCCAAATACGTCTCTCACCAGAATCGAAGAATCTTACATATTGTACGGCATTTTTCTGTTATCTCTCGACACTACATCATCATTAATTCCTGTATTTTTTTTCGCTACTTGTTCTTGAGTAAACAGGTCCGCGAAGTGCTCGTTCAAAATTTCGTAGTCTTGTCATGTGAGTCAATAACAGGTCCATCAACTACTGCATTCGTGATCTCGTCCTCTACCACGACTGGTATGCCCGTTGTAGCTTCATCACATATCAGTTTCCGTGAATTTATTTCCTTGACTTGGGTGAATTCAAATTCTAAGTCTTGTTCGCAGAAAACTATATTATTTAATATTGTGACAGTTCCTGCGTTCTTGTTCGATGTTGGTAGTGAGTTCCTTATTCATTGATCTATTGATAGAGTCCTTTTGACTTAATGTAATAATGTCACTTTCTTCTATCACTTTTGATATCTGTGAAGCATTTTGTATCGTGATCTCGTCCCATACCATGATTGGTAAGACCGATGTAGTTTCACCACGTACCAACGAATTCATATCTTCTATTGCTGTAAATTCGCATTCTGTTATGACTTTTGCTTCGATCTTGCATTCCTGTTCAATATCATTGCATTTATCAGTTGAAGTGTCTTCGTTTCTTTCCAAGACATTACTGTTTGAGTCCTTCTGACTCAATGTGATAAGATCACTTTCTTCTATCACTTTTGATGATATCAGTTGAGCATTTTGCTTCAGCGTTTTCACGAAATTATACAACTTCGTGCGGTTCATCTTGTTTTTCTTAATACCTAAGATTTCGTAAGCTTTATTATTATTTAGGTACTCTTCATCTAACCATTTTGTTCCCAATTTTGTCGAAAAATGGTTGACAAAGTTTTGTCGTTGACAGTCCTTTAGCTGCCGTAGCAGCTAGATAAAGTACAATCATATTGCCAAAGATTCAGGTCTGTAACAAAGAATGAACATTTTGGCTATAAGTGAACCGACGCTGGTAGTTTGGCAACTTGCCTTCAGTATGTAAGTAAGTTTAAGTTATCACAGCTTTGAATACGGGAAAAATAAAACTTTTCCTAAAAGCCCCTATTTGTCGACTTCTCCAGTCTGCTCAAAAGAACGATTCAAAGCCGAATTCTTACGTCACTAATAAGTAAGATGAAAATCCACAATTCATCAACTGGCGAAAGTTACCAACAGCATCCAGCTGAACAAGTTAGTCTCCAATGAGACCCCCATGTCGATCTTGAACATTTTAAAAACATTCTACAATATGAGGCGTAAAAGATGCACAGATACTATTTTTTGACGCATCTTATCGGAACTATAAAAATTATCTTGCTGACAGTACATTCCAGTTACGTTTTCATAACATAATGTAACAAGTATTTCATGTCTGCAGGTTTACCACCACCTTTCTTACGAACTGCTTTGGCGTCCCGAGTATTCGACAACAGCCGCTTGCGTTAAATTAGATCATGCAAACGTTATACACCGAAATCTCCATTTTCGAACTAAACGGGGGTTCGTAAATGGAAGTAGTTCGTAAAAAAAGTTTACGTTATTTGAGATTCGGTTCGTAAAAAAAGTTTACGTTATTTGAAATTTACTTCGTAAAAAAAGTTTTGTGTAATGAATGTGGAAACCCCCAATCACATGGCCATTTTCGGAGCGGATGTGATAAGTGGGTGCAAGAAAATGATGTTTGGGGTCGATTCAAAATCCAAGATGGCGACTTCCGGTTTGTCGACATTCCTTAAAAACCCTTACAATGTGGGTATTGCCAAGCAGTGCCAATATCTTACAGGATTACATAATTTGGTCCTTCTGAATACCCGAAATTGATCCGGTACTGCCCTTTGATAGTTTCTTTCATTGTAATATTCCAATCCAAAATTAAATAATTCACATCAAAATTCTGTAATTTATATTCGGAAGTATAAAGAAATCGTCAGTTTTATTCGCATTCACGACATCCAGTTATGTCTCTGACATTACACACACGTATTTTTTCTGTTCTTGAAGAGTTTTCAAAGCTATTCTTTCAACATGACCTTCTTTATACCGTTTCAGTTTTTTGAGTCTTCATTGAGGACTTCTTGAAGCTGGTTTCGATTCCAAATACGTCTCTCACCAGAATCGAAGAATCTTACATATTGTACGGCATTTTTCTGTTATCTCTCGACACTACATCATCATTAATTCCTGTATTTTTTTTCGCTACTTGTTCTTGAGTAAACAGGTCCGCGAAGTGCTCGTTCAAAATTTCGTAGTCTTGTCATGTGAGTCAATAACAGGTCCATCAACTACTGCATTCGTGATCTCGTCCTCTACCACGACTGGTATGCCCGTTGTAGCTTCATCACATATCAGTTTCCGTGAATTTATTTCCTTGACTTGGGTGAATTCAAATTCTAAGTCTTGTTCGCAGAAAACTATATTATTTAATATTGTGACAGTTCCTGCGTTCTTGTTCGATGTTGGTAGTGAGTTCCTTATTCATTGATCTATTGATAGAGTCCTTTTGACTTAATGTAATAATGTCACTTTCTTCTATCACTTTTGATATCTGTGAAGCATTTTGTATCGTGATCTCGTCCCATACCATGATTGGTAAGACCGATGTAGTTTCACCACGTACCAACGAATTCATATCTTCTATTGCTGTAAATTCGCATTCTGTTATGACTTTTGCTTCGATCTTGCATTCCTGTTCAATATCATTGCATTTATCAGTTGAAGTGTCTTCGTTTCTTTCCAAGACATTACTGTTTGAGTCCTTCTGACTCAATGTGATAAGATCACTTTCTTCTATCACTTTTGATGATATCAGTTGAGCATTTTGCTTCAGCGTTTTCACGAAATTATACAACTTCGTGCGGTTCATCTTGTTTTTCTTAATACCTAAGATTTCGTAAGCTTTATTATTATTTAGGTACTCTTCATCTAACCATTTTGTTCCCAATTTTGTCGAAAAATGGTTGACAAAGTTTTGTCGTTGACAGTCCTTTAGCTGCCGTAGCAGCTAGATAAAGTACAATCATATTGCCAAAGATTCAGGTCTGTAACAAAGAATGAACATTTTGGCTATAAGTGAACCGACGCTGGTAGTTTGGCAACTTGCCTTCAGTATGTAAGTAAGTTTAAGTTATCACAGCTTTGAATACGGGAAAAATAAAACTTTTCCTAAAAGCCCCTATTTGTCGACTTCTCCAGTCTGCTCAAAAGAACGATTCAAAGCCGAATTCTTACGTCACTAATAAGTAAGATGAAAATCCACAATTCATCAACTGGCGAAAGTTACCAACAGCATCCAGCTGAACAAGTTAGTCTCCAATGAGACCCCCATGTCGATCTTGAACATTTTAAAAACATTCTACAATATGAGGCGTAAAAGATGCACAGATACTATTTTTTGACGCATCTTATCGGAACTATAAAAATTATCTTGCTGACAGTACATTCCAGTTACGTTTTCATAACATAATGTAACAAGTATTTCATGTCTGCAGGTTTACCACCACCTTTCTTACGAACTGCTTTGGCGTCCCGAGTATTCGACAACAGCCGCTTGCGTTAAATTAGATCATGCAAACGTTATACACCGAAATCTCCATTTTCGAACTAAACGGGGGTTCGTAAATGGAAGTAGTTCGTAAAAAAAGTTTACGTTATTTGAGATTCGGTTCGTAAAAAAAGTTTACGTTATTTGAAATTTACTTCGTAAAAAAAGTTTTGTGTAATGAATGTGGAAACCCCCAATCACATGGCCATTTTCGGAACGGATGTGATAAGTGGGTGCAAGAAAATGATGTTTGGGGTCGATTCAAAATCCAAGATGGCGACTTCCGGTTTGTCGACATTCCTTAAAAACCCTTACAATGTGGGTATTTTCGGAACGGAATTGATGAGTAATTGACGGAAAACGATGTTTGAAGTGGTTAGTAACGGTTTTAAATTTCGACATTCTAAAAATTAATACTGAGTCGAAAAAGTTCCTTTATCAGGAAGAAGAGATTGCCATACTGAAGAGGTGTACATTGTTTCATCTGATTCGGAGAAAGTCGATCCTGCCGGTTTATCTGCTATTTATTTCTGGAATTGCTCATAAATGTTAGAAATTCAGTGTCATGTGGTTCTCTAACTGACTCTTACCACTTGAGCCAAATAATATCCCTTTTTCTCAATGGCTTACAAAATGTTAAATCATATTCCGACGGGCAAGTTGACATGAGATTTTGACAAGTTTAAATAAAAACAACCAAATTGACAAGTTTAAATAAAAAGAACCAAATTTTAATGTTTGTGGTTGCTTCCAAATATTAGATTGAGACTTCCAGTTGTTCAATAAAATATTGAAAGCATACAATATAACTATAACATTATAAAATTATTATAGCCGTTCAGACGTCTACTTGTTGTGGTCATTTCGAAAGTATAGTACAATATTCAAACAATAATGATTAGCAGGAAACACCTTTGTCAGAAGCACAACTTTTTTAGCATTCAAAATGCCTTACTCTTCACTATATGGGGCCGGGTGTCAATTAAAAGTTTCAAAAATAGTCGCGTAACCTTTTTGTGTCATAATTTTGAACGTTAATAACTCGGTCATTTGTTGATGGATTGTTAAAATTTAACAACCAATCGATTCGGAAACTTTTAACTTAAACATGTATGACGACGTCGTTTCAGTATTTCAATAGCATACTATTGAAAAAATGGTTTGAATCGACCTATATTTAAATCCACCAATCCCTGTTGTACAAAATGACGTCAACTTCTTGTTCGGCATAGGA
This sequence comes from Malaya genurostris, assembly GCF_030247185.1. Classification (NCBI taxonomy): domain Eukaryota; kingdom Metazoa; phylum Arthropoda; class Insecta; order Diptera; family Culicidae; genus Malaya; species Malaya genurostris. Next base: position 123,511,032 of record NC_080572.1, on the reverse strand, counting down.
GGCTTTGCGTCATGCATAAAAAACACCGCATCGTTCTGCGTAGTATGAAGAGAAATCTATAAATATACGCTGCACAATATTTCTTTGCCTAGTTGATGTTTGACTGTGAATAAAACAAGTAGCTCGTCCAGTGAGTTAATGACTGGATTGTATATGCGCTCCCTTGTTGGATTGTCGCTATTGCATTTTGCGTTGGTGAAATTTCCTGTTGTCTGCGCAACACCGTGTTCGCTTGAGTATCTTATATATCATCTAGCTATTGAATAACCGAATCAGCGTGGTTACCGATTCTTTCGAAATATCCCATGTATTTAGCAAATTTTTGGTCGATTTTAATATTAAAAATGCCTATTATGAGATAACGACATTTGAATATTTCAATTGCATCCCATTGAAAAATTGGTTTGAATTGAGTATTTTATTTTGGTTCTCTGGTAACGATCAGGCCAATTTAAAATGATCGGCGATAGATTTTTCGGATCTAATTTGCAGCGCGTGTTCCTCGATGATTTGTTAATGGATGTTCCTAATTTAAATGATTCCAAAGCTTCAATATTGTAAGCTTAAAAATGTTTTAATTTGTCAACGAATCGGTTTGCATACTTAAATCTCCATTCCCATACGAACAAAACGTGACAATGAGACTGAACAAGTTGTTGTCCCACCAGGAATTAAACGCTTCAAATGATTCAAAATTAAATTCTGAAACTTATCTAAAAGCGGCCTCCTCGGTTTAGTAGTATAAATGAGTTCCACAGGCTCACATATACAGTACAATTAGATGCAATATCATATAGTATCAAAGATAAACTCAAGGTAAGTTTACCTGCGATTTTATATGTATCGTTTGAATAGGAACCCTCGTAGAATTTGGTTAACCGCCAGTTTCAGTTTAATTATTATTTGCTTCAAAACAATAAGCAGTATCTGGGTCGGTGGATGCACTCAATTATTCCTAAAATATCGACAAAGGCATGGTTCAGGGGACTGGATGTGAGTAGAGATTTCATTCGTATGATGTCCAGACTCATGTCCAATCACTACACGTTAGATGCACATCTCCTTCGAATTGGGCTTTCCGAGACTAATCATTGTGCTTGCGGAGAAGGTTATCGGGATATTGATCATGTCGTTTGGACATGCGTGGGGTATCGTGATGTCAGATCTCAACTAATAAATTCTTTGCGTACCCAAGGTAAACTATCCAATATCCCAGTTCGAGACATTCTTGCTTGTCGTGACCTTTCATACATGAAACTTATTTATCATTTCATAAAGAAAATTGGAGTTTCAATTTAATAAAGGCCCCTTTTAAGACTTAGTTCTGATCCCAGCTGCGTCCATGAGTTCAACCAATAGCTATATTAGAATAGAAATTATGTAATGATACAAACAAACTCGAAACAGTATATGAAATTATCAACAAAATGTCTGAAAATAACAGCTTATTTTATAATTTATAGAAGTTAATCGTTTGGTTCAAATAATATTTCCGAGTAGATTTCATAATTAATGACGAGTTACCTAAGATGATATTTAAGTAATAAGAGGAATATGTTTTAATAAATTTAAATCGTTGTGACTATTTTAGAATTAAATTAGGATAAGAATGTTATGTAAAAGTGATGCTACGGCGAAGAAAAACTTATGTAAACTGCCTTAAGAAATAAACGTATTCATGAAAAAAAAAAAAAACAATAAGCATCTGATGACTACACGCGTTGTAACTATGACAATGTTCATTCATGTGTTAATAACATCAAGTTACGATATGAACAAAATTTCTGAATTTTGTCGCGTATCCATTCCGTATATTCGTAATATGCCAAAGCGAAAATTAATGTAAGTAACTAAATATTTTATGCGGACTGTTTCACATGTTTTCTTCCTCGTATTGTTGCCATATTATTTACCTACACTTTCCGAAGATTATCGACGATTTTGAAGAAGGATTAATAAAATTACACTATTACTGAATTTACTGGTACAACATTTTTCGTTAAAATAAATAAAATCTTGGATTGGATCGATTAACTGTTTATAAAATTAATAAGTTTGCACGTTTCTCGAAAATTATTATCATTAAATAAAACTGTTTTATATGTTCAGGTTCAAATCTTTAAGTAACTTTGAATTCATCATAATTGACTTCTAGTTAAAGGACGTTATTCAAAAACTTAACAATGTAAAAATTTGTGGAAAGGGATCAAAATTGAATAGAATCAATTATTAAGAAAGAATCTAATTGTCAATTTTATCATTCGCTAACAATCTAAGCGCTTAAACTAGAGCAAGTTTGTAATTAGTCAATTGAATAAGTTTTTAGTCCAGTGTATCATCATCATTATCATCATTATTTTCGTATTTATTATGGGAACCCTAGAAACATTTCATTTTTAATGTTATTGTGCTCGGTCGTGTATTGAATACAACCCTCTATTTTTTTTAAACGATATATAATCATATCGTAATTATTGTCAAAGAATACCGATAAAACTGAACTCACCATTTTGATTTTTGAAGCGCTTTCAAACATAATTTCCCGGTATATACTCATCAAACCCGTCCCGAAAATATCCATATTGTAAATGTTTTTAAGCAATATCAAAGAACCGGAAGATGCCATCTTGGATTTCCGAACCACTTCAAACATCATTTTCCGTCACCTACTCATAAATCCCGTTCCGAAAATACCCATATTGTAGTAATTTCCATGGAACCGGAAATTGTTTTCATTGGATGCAAAAACCTCTTTTTACGAAATTGATTCGTAAAAAAACTTTACGTTATTTGGGATTTGGTTCGTAAAAAGAGTTACGTAAAAAGAGGTAACGTAAAAAAAGTGTTCGTAAACGAAGGTTTGAGTGTATGTCGAAATGCAAAACGTAAGATGAACTTCTACTAAATCATCCAAAGAACTACTGACTTTGACTAACATGAAGCATAGAGGATTAAGCAGACCTCTAAACCATTGAAAAAACTAAATAGATCGCCACATTATAACATGTAACAGAGTGCACTCTCTTATGTAACAATCTATATGGGCCTTTAAAACTTCTGCCTTTTGATATCAAAACCTCACGAAACAGGACGTTTTGTGCGGTTATGGTTCTCATCTGGAGTGAATCTAATCACACTGATACATAATATGTTTCAGAAAAGCTCAAAAAATTTTAAACCAAATCTTCATAAGATTTGTTTTATATCAACATTTGTTGCCTCATTTTTCGCTTAGATTGCAGAATTATGCGTGAAGTGCTATAATTTTGTTTAATTCTTACCTCACATAGAGTTTTCGGTGTACTTCAATTTGAATAGGCCGGTTGGAAAAAAATTAAGAGAAAAACAACGATGGGTATTAAGACAAATCTCGATGAACATTAGAAAATGTCCCAAGTGCAAATGACAAATTCTCTTTGTTTACAATTTCTGAACTACAGATCGAATTTGATGGGATCAGTCGTTATAGGCTAACTGCATATCTCTAAATAGCGATTAAAGCGACACCTTGTGAGGGCAGGCGTCGTCAGCGCGGTACTCTTTAATATCCTTAGCCTTGGTTTTACAAGCTAAACTCGACTATTTTAATTAATATTATTTGCATAATCAGATGAAGTATGAGCAAGGTTATTGAACATATCTTTCAAACCGTAAAATTTTCTAGTTTTCGTCATAAATCGTTGAGGAAAGGAATAAAATAAGGAAGAGCGAAATGACAATGGGTTCCTCCAGGAAACTGTTTTGCGCACCAATAGTTCGCCAAAACGCGAAAATTTGTATTATCCCGTTTTTTATGTATCTTTACTTCTTGTCGATTAAGGAAACTCACGCACAAAAACGATTAACCACATTTAATCTCGCTACATACATTTGAATACTCTTGCGTCAATGTTTCTGCCTTCTTCCATAATAAAGGGTAATAGAATTGCTGAAAAAAACGACTTTTGATCCAACTCGATCAGACGACCAGCTCGACGAGATCGGAAAATGTTTCTCTGTGTGTGTATGTGTGTGTAGAAGGCTGAAGCAATTGAAACAAACTTAGATTCGTTTGAAAGCTACTATTGAGTTATTGGTGAAGTTTGAAGATCAAGTGGCTATCCATATCAGTTCCAGAGATATGATGATATAAGTGACGTAAACAACGAGTCAGATTTTATCTACTAGTGATTGTTTTATTTTAGACTCGTTCGTTATCATTTGTTTCAGATAGAAATAATGAAGGAACATTTTACACCTCCCAACAGGTTTTGGGAACAACTAAGGGACAACTAACGCATATTAGAGTGCTACGTTTAGTAACGAATTTTAAGGCACTCATTTCTAAACGTGTATTTTCATATTTATTTAAGGCCTGAGCACAGTGGGTCGCGTATAAATTGTGAATCGACCACGTGGTTCCTTCAATTCCCTTTTTCGTCTGAGTGTTTAAGAAAGTTATGAAGGAAAAACTACATTTTGGGAGCCTTATATCAATTATGCTCCTTATATCGACACCGATGCATTTTAAAGGGCCCATGTGTTCGGCATATTTTCTTGTAGTAGCATGTTATATAATTCTTCAAAAGGTTTGAATTCACTACCACGCAATGTATGTAAATTAAAACTTATAACTCACTTCTAAGTGGGTTAATGACAACTTTGATTTTATTCAAAGAAGAAGACAGTTCCAAACCAAAGTTTTTCTGAATGCAATGAAGCCCCAAAATCAACCTCTGAAACTCAAACAGAAAACGTTGGGACCACTGAGCACTCTGTTAAAAGTGAATGGATTTTTACAATCTATGGCTTGAAACTAGGCAATCCAATTATTGCAATTACAAAAAACTGAAAATTTTGACATCTAACTATGTATAACTTAAAAAGTAAACATCAAATCGCAATACAAATCGGTTGCGTACTAGCTGACGAGAAGACTTTTCATTTGCGACTAGTCTCACCATCTCTGAGATCTTGACCTCTTTGTGAACAACACACACAACTAACCACACACACAAACGGTCATTTCGTCGAGCTGAATCGGGTGGCCTTCCGGGCATCGGGTAATTTTGCCAAAATTCGAGCGATTCCTATACCTAATTTTTTATATTTACAAAAATATTGTGAAAACTCACTAAAAAAATTTGATTTTTGCAGATAATGCGAACAGAAGTGTTCAAAATTTCAGTTGCGTTGATGTAAAAGAAGAAAATAGAGACCATTGTGAACTTTGTAAGCTATTACACTTTGTTGGACATTTCATACGCTCGATGCAGCGCACCGCGCTGGAGACGCTATGCGCCACATGGTGGCGCTTCCGGAGCTGCGCAGATAGCCTATTCTATGTAAAGGATTTGAGAGAGGGATTACCGATAGGACCGTAATAATCGAAAGAGAAAGTAAACAAAGAGAAACTCTCATTTGCACTTAGGACCTTTTTTTCGTGTTTGTCTTCAAATGTGCAATCGGTTCCAAGACCTTTTGTTTTTTTCAGTACTGTTTGATTTATTCACTTTTTGTTCGCAGTTAAATTACATCAGAAGACCGGCTCTTCCTATTTAGATAGCCTGGAAAATCGCCAATTCAATTGATAAATTGTTTTCACGATTACTATGACTGTTAGACCAACTGACACGATTGAAGAACAAAAAATGTAGCAATCTTTCAACGCGAGAGAATCAAAAATGGTTGAAAGAAGTTTTTCCTCGATTATAGAGGTTTTATCCTTATGGTCAGTGACCTTTCAAGGCAGTAAGCTTCAAGACCCTATGTGCCAGATTGGGAATCAAGCCCCGGTAGGTTGCTTGAAAGGCCTTACCCATCATGTTTGGCCAGTGCTCTGGAAAAATGATTTGATTATAATAATTTGGCGAGCCCCACATTTCATCAGAATATAGGAAATAGTCAAGCCGTAGTAAAGTTGGGCAGCTTCTGGTTGACGGATGCTTGTTTGCTTGTTTTTCATAGTAGGCCGGTCGCAAAAGCCGCATGGTACACTACGGCTAGCTACCGGATCAGTTCAGGCTATGAATAATTGAATAATCGATTTGCCAAATATTGAACCAGGCCCGAGTGGAGTCCTCTTCCCTTTGGGCACTGCAGACGAAAGCTGCCTCGCGATCCGATAGCGATTGTTATGATTTGATATCGCCTGGGCGACGAAATGTGACAGGGACATTTAGAGTACACGGAAGCGGATTATGTGATTTTTACGTCAGCTCGACGCCGACACTCGTCCATTTTACTTGCCGTCTGGTTGTTGATTGGAGATCGCTCAGGGCCTCTGTGCCACGTCGATATGGGTGGAGTATGTAAATTTTCTGTTTATTCAATTAGAATTCCGTCTGATGAAAAGCTACTGCTTTTAATAGAAACTGGCGACTCCTAATCAATATCTTTCAAGTCTCATGCAGAACGGTTATGTAATCACTCGGAAAAAGCAACTTTTACATTAAAGCTAGTGATTTACAATCCCAATTACAATCAATTACAATATATATCCCTACAGCTTTGAACAATTTGCCTCCATCCACATAAGATGATAATTTAAAAGAGGAATTGATTTAACTGCATGTAGTTCTCCTGTATTGGAAAAGAAGTATTGCACGGAACGACCGAAATTAGCTCTGCGCCTAATTCGTATTACTGTTTTTGAATTAGTTGATTCTAACAACAAAATTTCCAAAATAACTATAAAATTAGTTAAAATGTAGAATTTACTGTGCTGAAAAAAACTCTTATTTTTAGAGAATGTGTTTAGTTGGCGAATATTCTGGACACAAACCAGCAATATTTCAATCCAACACGAAATTCTCATTGACAACTAATTTCGTTATTAAAATCAGAAACTTTGATTCTATTTATCTATCACCGTCATTACTGAAGGACAGCAGTGTCAAAGCAAAACAATCCATTAAAAAGCTAAAAGGGACAGTCTTGTTGAAACTGCTCGCAAATTGTTTAGATGTTTTTCGCATGTGTTACGATATATCCCTATATAATTTTCTAAACCGATATGTAAAAATGACGTAAACTGTTAGTGGAAAGTGTATTTATTCAGAATTTGTGCGCACTTGAAGCGATTGTGCGTAATAATGTTTTTACGCGGAACAGTGATGTGAATTTCGAATGTTTCACTCTAATTGTGATGAAGGTTTTTTGTATCTTCAAACCTTCCGAGCTGCGCCGTCCGGTGTACTATTTGTATTCGGTTTTTGTTTTCCGAGTGCTCAAAGTTTTCAGTGAGAATGAAGAAACAGTGATTTAGAAGAAAAAAAATTCAAAAAGATGTTTACGTTTCGTTTATGTCTTTTTCTCCAACACAACATCGTATTTATACCTGCCAATATAGAAAAGACAACCGCGTCTGAATTTTTTTCGGCAGTAGTGTGCCATCTAGTGGCTAGTAGTCATTAAGGTGTTACCGTTTCGGTGACAGGGCGCCATATAGCTGCAGATTGCAGAAGCCAATTCAACCATTCATATTGGTTGAAAACAACATTATATTTCTTTAATTCAACTAAAAAATTAGTTGACTGGATATGAAGTGTGCCTTAGCTAAGAAATGACAGTACGTTTAATTTGTGAATTCAACTAAAAAAAATAGTCATTTCAACAAATATTTTATTATTATTAAGGGAATGAGAATAAAAAATCTAAATCAGCAAAAGTAAGATTTTTTTAGTTGTCTCAAAAAATAACTAACTAAAATCAGCAAATCAACTAAATTTTTCGCGAAAATGCTGATTTCGGTCGTTCCGTGTGTTAATGGAGAAAATGAACAAACGCTACTTGGGTAGACGACATGATGCTCTTAAATCTCAAAATAATTGTCTTTTTTCTTGTGGGAACGTCAACTCAATTGAAATTAAGCCCGGTGATATCATAGCTTTGAAGCTTTATTGCTAGTAAGTTTTCCTTTATTAATTGGACTTTATTTTCGCTGAGCTGCCAGTTTAAGTTTGTTTTATTCTTACATTGGTGTGACGAAGCCTTTCTCGTGAATGTTTACATGATTCTTTAAAATTTGACAAATACACAGCAGTCTGTAGATCTCAAATCCGGATAAAATTTTATAACAGACAATGTGACGTTATTCTAAATCAAAGTTTGCTGAAGTGGATCCAACTAAAACTACTCAATTTAAACAGTTTACTATCATAGGAAAACAGCCTTTGCATAAAAGTTCAAGTGCAATTTTAAACTCTTATTTGATAACACATTAAAAAGTATAGTATCTTCAGCAAAGTTGCTGAGAATGATAAGCGCAATCTTTTGAAATTTTTATTTATGTTGATTTTCCAAAAGTGAGACAAATAAATTAATTAAGATCAGGTTCAAAATAGGCGCTAAATAACTTCGGCAAAGTTGTGCAGAAAGTAATTTCAAATAAATTTGCAAACTCCCGTAACTTAAGTTTTATTCGTGATACAATATTATCTGAAAAAAAAGTCACTCTAAACCGGTTTTTGTAAGAAAACTGTTATGTTTAAAATTTATATGAGTTTCTCATGCTATACAAAGTTATTCATCATAAAAAATACACAACTTTCCCGAATATACTATGCCCCTATCATTTCAGGTTAAGCATTTGTGATCGCTGTCGTAGGCGGGCTTATAAGGAAACTCATATGCGGAAACAGAAGGGCAGTCAACAACGGAACCACAATCATCCACATCGCAATACGATTCAGCTGCTTCAACCAACTCAGCATCTTCTGAAGCATCAGTCGCGGCGGAGTATTCAAGAGCACACAACATTGAACTCTTCAACAAAGGCATCGCAGGAATCAACGTGTCTCCGATATCAACGAAGAAAACTCGGAATGTTAATTATCCTCGAGAAAAATATTTGGATATTTCAAGAGGTATAAAAAAGCAAATATTCGGGTTCCCAAGGGATGAAGAAGATCCAGAATTACTCAAAACGAAAGCAGCAGAATTAGATGAAGTGATTACTAAAATGATAGAGCAGTTAGCTAAGCCTGATTGCACTAGGAATGAAAAAGTGCGTTTGTTGTCAGTCTCACCAAACTCGTGGTCAAAGGAGAAAATAGCCACCCAATTCAAGGCGAACAAATACATTGTGTCGAAGGCAAGAGAATCAATGGAGGACGAAAAAAAGCCAAGAAACAAACGAGACGCAGCAGGAACGAAACGATAGAAAACGAGGTGTTTCAATATTTCAACAGCGATGACGTCAGCAGAGTAATGCCGGGATCAAGAGATTGCGTCATAGTCAAAATGAATGGTAAGTGTGAACGCAAACAAAAACGATTGCTTTATTCATCATTGAAAGAAATTTATTTGGGTTATAAGGAGGAATTTCCAGATCGAAATATTGGATTTAGTACATTTGCAGCATTAAGACCAAAACACTGCAAGTTGCTTGGAAGTTCTGGTTCATTAACCTGATCAATCTGATTTTCTTTAAAAGGCAAAATCTAATTTAAAGACAGGAAAAATTGCTTCAGGATGCTGTTCAAAGCCACTATTGGAGCAATGATCAAGCAACCATTCATCCGTTTGAAATTTATTATAAAGAATCAGAAGAGCTTAAACATTTAAGTTTCATTGTGATTTCAGAAGTGCTTAAACACGATACCATCGCGGTTCAAGTGTTTATTTCACACTTAATGTCATTTTTTAAAGACAAAATTCAAATTATAAAAGCAATATTTATGTCTGATGGAGCTGCCTCGCAGTACAAAAACAGAAAAAAATTAGCAAGTCTCTGTAAATTTAAATCAATTTATAACATTGATGCTGAGTGGCATTTTTTTGCAACTTCTCATGGTAAAGGACCATGTTATGCACTCGGGGGTAATTTAAAGCGAATGGCACGACGTGAAAGCTTGGCTAAACTACATGAACACCCAATCACAACTGCAAAACAATTATATGAATGGGGAGAGCAGAGACGTCGAGGTGCATTCACGACCATGTCTTTTCGTTACGTGTCACAAGAAGAATATGAACGGCGTGTGACCGAGTGAAGTAGTGTTTATAAGGATACCAAAATGATTCCAGACACACAAAAATACCATTCTTTCGATCCGATTTCAGAAACCACAATCGTCACAACCACTGTATTCGAATGACGATGCGCGTAGTAATCATACAAAAACTTAAAACCTTAAATATAATTAAGAATTATTCATGTACATGTAATAATTGTAGATATAGCAAGCAAATAAACAATTCATGGAAATATAAAAAAAATGAAGTTAACGAAAACTAAACCATCTCCGAATCTAATAAAACTTAGTTTGTGAGAAGATATAGTCTAATTTAGCAACTGAGTATATTTTTATTAATCAATAATCCCACTGAAAAGGGTTTATGTCATTTAACAAATATTCCATTATCACTTCTTCATTTTCTTGTTTAGTTCTGAGGAGAGTTACGTTAAAGAAATAACCACCATAACATTATGTATTGAATTTTACATAATTATTAATTTATTTTTAAATATAACATTTAAGGCGAAATGGTCAACCTAATGGTGAAGTTAGGAACATATTTCAACATGTTTCTTCCCACGATTGCCTAATTTTGCCTGAGCTACGAAACTGATAATTCAACGGAAAAATGTCTTGTCCTATTTACCCGAAGAATGTAGTTTCAAAGACGTATTTAATGTACCAATAAAATCAGTTAGACGAGCTGCCAGATTAGTTAAATTTGATGAGAACCCAACCATAATAATGGTGGTAGAAAAGGGAATCAAAGGGAAGTGGAAAATCCAAAATATCTTGTCCAATTATCTAGAAAACGACATGACGAACGGTAGGAAAAAAAACAGCATAAAAAACGGAATCACTCTTGTACAGATACGGAATGCTCATCATCAATTTACAAACACCGAAATTTTCGTTGATGCCGCCAAATGCTACGATGTTTAGAGGCGTTCTCGTCATGTTCTGCTGACCAGTCGCAAGATTTGGAATGTGGCTGTATGATGAGTAGAATAAGCAAGGTTTGCCTCATCACCACAGCTTTTCTATCTGCAACTGGTTTCTGGTCGTTTTGACGGAACCGAAAAATGCATGGTCATCAGTCATACTGAAGCTGCTTTCTTTTTGGATGTTTTCCCAGTTTAACTCGACATCCCATGTCACGTTTCCGCATGTTGTGTGCTTGCTATTTTGTATGTGGATGGAAAAGTGCTTTTTCATGGTACTTTCTCGAGATAAGCAAAGCAGAAGCAACCGAGATGTTCAATCATGAATTATTTTTACATGAATTCACGGTTTACTTTTGACACCTATGATTTTTTAGAATACTCCTAGTTACCGACATATATTCTTGTTATTTTGTTAATGCCTAAGTCGTGTATTGAGCCTGCATATCATCTAATTTTCCACGTGCACCGAAATCTGTGCTTGTGTGAAGCATCAACTGGTACGGAAAACAAGCTGAGATGACATTAAGTTTATTCTATATTTAAATATAAATTGGATCTATTGTTTACTTTTCCTCTTCGAGAGCGAACTTTCAGAGTAAAACTGAAAGAATTGCCAACTTTGGGAGTGATATGAAGTGAAACAAGATTGATGGGATAGAACTCCGTTTCAAAATTGTCTGCCTTTAAATCACAATGCACTTGAAATGAACTTAAGATTATTCATTGGTTGTCACTGAAAGAACTCAAACGGTTTGTAGAACTGATAGTTTCTTTTTCATGCAAAACGTTTTTTATCTAATCTAAATGATGTTTTTATAGGCTTATTCTTTATATTTAGATGGGAGCGTGTTTCGAGAATGATCTATGAAAATGTCTCGATTTTAAACTCGGATGATCTGATATCTGATATCTCGATAAAAGCTGTTTTTTTAACAACACGATTAATATTTTTGCGAATCTTGAAATTAGGACTCACATCAAAATCGTTGATCCATGCTTTTTTAGAAAGTTAAGGCATTAATGAGTGCAACCACAGACTCGAATTATTGTTATTATGTTTGTGAACTTCTTATTTGACGAGAGGCGTTGTATAACTTACTTAAAGCTAGTCTTTCATGAATTTCTCTAATAAACTGATCACGTTTGGAAAATTCTTCAACTATTCCAGTACCTGGAATAAAATGCTAATCAGGCACCCACATAATGGTATATTAGAAATTTCTTTCTTTTTAGTTTTAGTTGAACTGTCACACCATCTCCAGCTCACTATGAACCGTTAAATGATGCGGTAAGCGGGTTAGGTTGAACTGCTGAGCGGTGTGGCAGTTTAACATGAACTACTGTGCACTTTTTAGTCTAAAGCGGAACATAGAGAATAAAACGTGCTTAATCCACCTAGCAGTGAGATGATACCTTTTTTTTTATCAATTCGCATGTGTTTTTTGCATGAATATTCTTCGGTGTATCAGTTTTCATGACATTATGTTAATGACCGTCGTTTTAAGCGGCAATTTGAGATTTTAATCACTCATTACTCTTTCATGTCGAAACTGCAAATCGGATCGAATTTTAATCTAAACGTGTGACAATCGATTGAATATTCCATAAGATGCAAGAATAAGTTCCACTTTAGAGTTTACGGTTATTAACGATACTTCCAGATCCGGTATTCAGGAACCAGCATAGCTCAAACCAATTCGTAAGCCACGAATTGACTTGCCGAATAAATTGCAATAGTTTTGAGTCCAACTTTAATGCTTTTAGGGATTGTCATCTTCTATATCGGTTTGAATTTTAAAAAATCATCTTCCTGTAATTCCAGAATTGGAAGTCATAATTGGATCAAATTAATTAACGGGTAGCAACTAATATTTTGGAATTCCTTTCTCAAGCTGCCAGAAAAAGACAAATATATATAGAGAAGATCTGATTTATTGAAATTAATGATAGATTGTCCACTGTTGAAAAAAATTAGTGAACATTTCAAAACGGTCCGTAATCGGATGTTCGGCGAAGCTTCCGTTTGATGTCGGAACAGGAGCGTTGTACGGCCTTCATGTCAACTTTGCGAATGCATCTCTTGATTCTACCAATCAACTGTTTGCAATTCGTGGCTCTCCAGTTATTTTTGTACACCAAGGAGCTCAAAACCCTGAAGAAATCTTCGATTGAGCGACACTGAGGCAGATTTGTCGTGTTGTGGTATTTGGGTACAAATGGGATCGAATGGGTATTCAGGAACGATTGTGTTTTTTTGGTGTGACGTTTTATCCGGCCAAAACACGTATTGTCCATCAACCTGATGTTCTTGAAGAAACGGGATCAAAATTTTCTTCAAACATTCGTTCTGGTACATCTTGATTGATTGCAAACCAGAGGGTTTGAATCATGGCTTAGAAAAACCTTTCTCGGAAATGGCAATATACCTTATAATCAAAAAAGAACCGGAATTTTCATTTTAAAATTCCCGCGCTTGTCCAATCGGTAAACTTTTATTCTCTCAACGTTGGCAACACTTTTATACACATTCTGTCAAATTTTGACGCATATCGTACGATTAGTTTTTGTTTGGCGTCTATACAAAGAAGTTTGAAAATGGTGTGTTGTCAACTAAGAGGTCGAAATCTCAGAGATGGCTGGACCGATTTTGATCAAACTAGTCGCAAATGAAAGGTCTCCTCGTCGCCCTGAACGCTATTGAATGGTTTTGAGATCGGATGTTTACTTTTTAAGTCATACGAAGTTTTATGTCAAAATTTTCAGTTTGTTGACAGTATCTGTCACAATTGACCTTGAAAACAGAATATATTTTCAGATTTAGATTCCACACAGTAATACATATCCAACAAGCCATAGATTGTTAAAATCCGTCCATTTTTAACGGAGATATCGAAACTTTTGTGTGGGCGACTTTTTCCCCTATTCCAACAGTAGAAGTTTTGAGCGCTGTCTGGCAAAGAAATGCTTGGGAGCAACATAAAACACTATTTTTTATACTGTAACATACATTTGTTTCTAAGTACCCAAAAGACTGTGTACAGCATGATATTTTGCCTCGGACCGATTTTAGCACGGTTCGTTTTTGGCAACATAATCGTTCGAATATGCCGAATAAATGTTCCTGAATTATGTTTGGATCTAAGTTAGGGTTCCGGAACAACAGAATGATATGTGAAACGAAATTGTGTAACTCATTTTTTTCGTAGATGGTTGAACTGATCTAAGATTCAAATTAAATCTAAGAATCATCGAAGATTCAAATGAAAAGTCTTGAGATTCTATAAAACATCTTGTTTTTCAGTCAGATCCAACTTCCGGTTTCGAAGATACAGGGTGATTAGTATAAAAATGTCTATTTCACATAAATTAGTCAGGTTTATTGGGTTAGCAAATTTGGATAGTCGATAACCAAATAAACTTATTTAATTTTTGGTTGTATTCAGTTTTCGTTTCGGAAGGCACCCAAAAATTTAATTCGCACTACGATTCCTCGAAGATGTCTACATTGATTTTCAAACATTCTGAAACAAATGTAAACTCTAGCTACTCAGGTTAATTTATCTGACTTCGGATACAATGTTCAATCGAGTGTTACACTTTTAATTTCAAATTCGATCCGATTTGCAGTTTTGACATTACAGAGTAATGAGTGTTTAAAATCTCAAATTGCCACTTAAAACGACGGATATTAGAATAATGTCACGAAAACTGAAACACCGAAGAATATTCATGCAAAAAACAACGTGATTAATCCACCTAGCAGTGAGATGGTACCTTTTTTTTATCAATCCGCATGTGTTTTTTGCATGGATATTCTTCGGTGTTTTTGTTCTCATGCCATTATTTTAATTATCGTCATTTTTAACGGCAAATTGAGATTTTAATCACTCATTACCCTGTAAGGTCGAAACTGCAAATCGTATCGAATTTCCATCCTAACGTGTGACAATCGATTGAACATTCCATGAGATGTCGAAGTAAGTTCCACTTTAGAGTTTTTCGTCATTATTTATGGTACTTCCAGAGCCGGTATTAAGGAACTAGCATAACCCAAAATGATTCGAATGGCCATAAATTAATACGCCAAACAATTTACATCTTCTATATCGGTATGCATTTTAAAAGCTCATCATCTGTAACTCCAGAACTGGATAAAATTCACCAATTTTGGATGGGACCATAAGTCCTTTAATTTGAATTTTTGTTTTTGAAGTTCGATTTGGCCTTTTTGAAAAAATGATTGAGCTTTGAGAAACGATTCGATACTGGAACCGAACTTCTAAAATCGGTGTAGCCGAAATCAGTTAAATTCACCTGAGTAGTGTGTAGACATCTTTAAGAAACTGTAGTGCAAATTAAAATTTGGGGGTAAGTTCCGAATCGAAAACTAAATATCGCTTAAACTGAAATAAATTTATTTCGTAATCGACTATCCAAATCAGCAAACCCGATCAACCTGATCAAATTATGTGAAATGAACATTTTTATACTAATCACCCTGTATCTTCTAAGCCAGAAATCGGATCTGACTAAATTTTATAGGATTTTAAGACCTCTTATTTGAATCATAGATGATTCTTAGATTTCATTTGAATTTTAGATCGGTTCAGCCATCTACGAGAAAAATGAATTGCATTATTTTAATTTCGTTTTATATATCATCCTGTGGTTCCGCAATCAGAAGTCAGATCCAAACGTAATTCAGTAATTCAGGAACCTTGTTTGGGAGTATACTACTTTTCATATGAATCTGAGTTTGTATAAAACGGTTTAGCCATCTCCGAGTAAATTGAGTGAAATTATTTGTCATACACGCATTTGCTGATCTCGACGAGCTGAGTCGTATGGTATATGGAAGTTATGTTCTTCCAGCATTTATTGCTGTAAGTAGTTTGAATCAATATAATTAAGGAATTGCTTTCAACTCGAAAATGCTGATATCATATGGTTTACATATGCCATATTCGAACGATCATGTTGCCAAAAACGAACCGTGCTAAAATCGGTCCAAGGCAAATTGTCATGAAAAAGGATGCTGAACACAGTCTTTTTGTTACTTAGAAACAATTGTATGTCACAGTATAAAAAATCGTGTTTTCCGTTGCTCCCAAGCATTTCTTTGCCAGACAGCGCTCAAGACTTCTACTGCTGGAATAAGGGGGAAAGGCATTTACACAAAAATTTCGATATCTCCGTTAAAAATGGATGAATTTTAACAATCTATGGCTTGTTGAATAGGTATTACCGTGCGGAATCTTAGTCTGAAAACATATTCTGTTTTCAAGGTCAATTGTGACAGATACTGTCAAAAAACTGAAAATTTTGACATAAAACTTCGTATAACTTAAAAAGTAAACATCCGATCTCAAAACCATTCAATAGCGTTTTGGGTGACGGGGAGACCTTTCATTTGTGACTAGTTTGATCAAAATCGGTCCAGCCATCTCTGAGATCTCGACCTCTTAGTTGACAACACACATACAGACACACACACGGACATTTGCTCAGTTCGTCGAGCTGAATCGATTGGTATATGTCATATGTCGGAAAAATTTTCGAAAGTTTGAGCGAATTCTATACCTATTTTTTATATATATAAAAAAAGGTAAAAAGGTATCATCTCACTGGTAGGTGGATTAAGCACGTTTTTGTTATACACTAAGATCTCTTTTTACACGGTTTTTTTTCGCACGGATTTTTTATACCCGACTTTTTCTACACGGATTCCGGAATTAACACGATTTTCATTAACACGGTTTCTGATGAGAGATTAAAAAGCACTGTCAAGTTTGAAAGTTAACTAAAATCATTCATTCAACAATTCACGGGATCATTGACTATCGTTCCATAAAATGATTAATCAGTCTTTAGATCTTGAATCCCTGTTGTAAATTACACGACAATCTCTCTTCCGCTCAGTTGTGGTGCATGACGTCAGCATCGTTATTGATATCGTTGAGAATTTCGTAGCGTTGAAGAACTAGTTGAATTTACAAATCTCTTCAACTTTTCATCATATCGAGCAGTAAAGTATTTTATACCCATTTGAATGATATTGCTCTAGTACACGGAACCACCCGCGATCCCATTTCATCCAGAATATTAGTTGATTTTCTGAATTCGATTGGTTAAAATTTGGCACAACTAATCGATTGTTGTTTTAACTAAACTGTCATTTTTGTTTTTCGATTAGCAGAAACGATGGTTGAAACAACTAATTTAACTGTTTGAAAAAAAAATGCTGTCAATTAGTGAGGACACATACCTTTCAATTTCAACAAATATTTTAGTTGAAATAACTGGTGTTGTTATTGAAACAAAATTCTGTTAGTTGAAAAATAAATCGGATGTATTTGTTTTAGACATTGCAAATAGTTGAATCTACTCGAACAATGTTATTGATAGGCGGAAATAATCAAAACATACTTACTGATACACGTTATGATCTATTTGAAAAAAGTTCGGTATGTTGAGATTCATGAAATAAATATCGTTGTGAAAATACAAACAGTATTTTATATTGACATGTAATATCATTAGGGCTGGGAAAACCACCGATCACTGCTGATTTCAAGTGATCTTAACCAAGGAATAAATTATCATTACGAAATCAGAACTGATCTGATCTCTAAGTGATTTTGATTTTTGTATGATCATGATCATGTCAAGTCGAGATCAGTAATGATCTAAATTCTAAAAAAATACTTCTGATTCGATCGGAAATGATTGATTTAAAAAAACGTTTTTAATCAGCAAAAGTGCCCGGAGGGGCGAGTAAATTAGCGAAATTATTAAATTTACCTAAAATGAGTATTGAAAGATGATGCCTTCAAACGGTTGAACTAAAGTTATGCACTGATAATTTTAGTCAATTTATATGAGTTTGGGTGAATCAACCGCTGAGAATTAGAATTTTGCGACGGCAATTCAAACGCGCCATTCAATCGCAGCGCGTTCTGTGTGTTTGAAACCCTTCGCTCCTGTTACTTTTATAAATTAAATTCATGTCAAAAAGCGTTTTATTGCTAATACATGAACATCATCATCGGTATCAAACAGCTGGAAGTAAAACAGTCTGCTGGAAGTAAATCAATGATCGAATTTGAAGCATAAAATTTTTGCGCATACCTGAAAGATTACGAGATGATCATTCATTAACATTTTCTAAGTTGTCTTTTTCATCTTAAACAAGGTTAACTTTATCACAGCACCGCTGTTAGATAAACACTTTTTATCATAAATTTCTCAATTCGAATAAACACAATTTCACCAAACGCTTTAACCATCGATGTTGTTTTCATTGACATTTTGAAGCGACGCGAACAGATTTCAACTAAAAAAGTTGTTGATTTTGCATTGCGATTATTGTTTTGCTTTCAACCGTCTCCGGCATTTGACAGCATTCTAAACAACATATTTTTCAACTACTTGAATATATGCAAATCAAAAACCATATTGGTTGAATCAAAAAGAAATTAGTTAAATCAACTATCGCAAAAATCAAAAACTGCGATATCGCAATTTTATGATCGAAGGGTTCTCCGTGTAGTATTATGATTAACGCCGATGAAATGAGTTTCTTCTGCATGACACATAGTAATACCTTTTCTAATTTGATCCATACTCATCTCTATGAATTCTTCCCCTTTGATTCTGTCTCTGCGTGCATAGATCTTCAGTGTCTTCCCACTCAGTTTAGTTGAGAATTACTGTTAAGATCGTTAGTGTTTACTACACATCGCACCTTCGGAATTGAAAAGAACTTATTCTCAAGCTTTTTTGTAGTGAAAGTGTTTATGAGTTCTAATTGTACGTATAATCGTTTTTTTGAAAACTGAATGCAATATACAGAAGGCATGAGCCATTTAGAATAATTTTTTTATCGTACAACGCGTCTCCTAAGTGTTCTAATTTTAATTTGTCATTCAATGTGTTTTATCAAGTATGACTGGACCCTTCTCGTAACTTCAGGCTGTTTTTTAGATTTCCGTTTATATTGGAAAATAACAGTTACATTTTCACAGTTTGGGGGTTAAAAAATAATCTTTTTGTCTTTCTCATATAGAAAGGTTATGCAATCACTTGAAAAACCGACTAGTGAAAATTGGCCCGGAGGGCCAAGTGTCATATACTATTCGACTCAGTTCATCGAGCTGAGCAATGTCTGTGTGTGTATGTGTCAAATAATCTCACTACGTTTTCTCGGAGATGGCTGAACCGATTTTGACAAACTTAGATTCAAATGGAAGGTCTTGTGGTCCCATACGGAATTCCTGAATTTCATCCGGATCCGACTTCCGGTTCCGGAGTTATAGGGTAAAGTGTGTTCAATATTGTACACCGTCACTTAAACTGGCAAACTGGCAAAAACCGTACAAAATGTTTTAAACTTTACTCTAAACCGTTATTCCCAATCTTAGGGTCCACTGAAAGGTCTTATGGTCCTACCAAAAATTACTGCATATTTTCGGACAAACAAACATTTCAATCGGAATTTAGAGTGCGTACTAGTAGAGTTTGTATATCATGTTAGTTGGTGGCCGTACGAACCGACTTTGATTATGCCGGTTCTCGGATTCCGGTACCGGAAATGCATATAATAGTGAACCCACTTCGTTTTCTTAGGATGACCTACGCAATCAAAGCACTGTTTTATTCTGTATGTTATACTAGTTAATGCACAAACAGTCTCTTGGTTTCTTTCAAAAATCGAAAAGAAAATTTTCGAATAGAATACCACAATATTATACATGAGAAAGGCATCATTACACCACTAGGTGGATTAAAACAGGTTTTTCCCCTTCAAATAATCAAAAGTTATATTTCATCCAAAACAAAACAAACAAATAATCAAATCTGCGGTTTTGGAGTTATTACGTAAAATTTCCCACGCGGTTTTTTTTGCACGGTTTCCGCAATTCACACGCTTTTCTTTTACACGAATTTTTTAACACGGTACGTAACCCCCGTGTAAAAAGAGAGCTTAGTGAATAAAATTTAAAAAAAATTGCGAACGTTATAAAATAGAGCGATTCCATGCTGGGTAAAATAACTGAGAATTTCGGAAAATAAATTTAATTTTCGACATCACAAAAAATCAGAAAATATCAAATCAGTGTATATTTTTTTAGGAAAATTTTTTGTTGAAGCTAAAAACTTTTAGTTATAATTGATTAAAAATAATGTGTCTAAAAACATATACGTCCTTTTCATTCATTAGTGTTGAGTGATAAAAAATCTCTAGACCAGTGAAAAATACTTCATTTGCTATAACGAACACACATTCAAAGTTTCATGCAAATCGAAAAAAGGTCGTGCCAACACTGATTTGATATTTTCTGATTTTTTGTGATATCGAAAATTAAATTTATTTTCCGAAATTCTCAGTTATTTTACCAAGCATGGAATCGTTCTATTTTATAATGGTCGCAAGTGCAAAGGAAAATATTAGTGCAATGAATATCTTATAAATATGTGAAATTTTGTATTTTTTTAATCATTTTCTGGATACGATGGATGCTTGAAAACCATGCCTTATTCATAATTGTTGAATTGTTATATTTAAGCTTCCACCCACACGGATAAAAATCCATTGCCGGTACCATGATTAAAAATCATGAAATCATGAATCATTTCTATCATGAATAATAAATCATGATTTCATGAGCAAAATGATTGATATCATGAACAATAACACATCTTTTATGAAAATTTTCATGTTATCAATCGTTTTGCTCATGAAATTTTCTTAGAAAATCATGGTACCCGTAATAGATTCTTATCAGTGCATACATGTCAATTTCTGATAATATTGAAAGATTAATGCAATTCATTTCTACTGAGTGAAACTTGATTATTACGATTTTAATTTCAAGTAGCGCAACACTCACAATGTACGTAAGAAAAACTTTCCAGAGATTGATTTGTTAGTTAGTTGTTCTCATACAAAATGAAAAATGGATGATATTCTCAGAAAACTCCCGGAAAATGTCCGGAGAGGTGGTATCTATACATCCGATTATTGTGCTGGGGAAACGATTTCGCCATAAGTGAAAAACTAGATCAAGGTCGTCTTAACATGCCAATAAATCTGGCAAATATAATGTTCATCAAGCCACAACAAAAATAAATCCAATCGACCGTATCAAAGGCATTGTGACAAGATGCTGGCACGACTGTCCTCCCAAACCTACGTAATAATATAAATGTTTCTCCCAGTCTGACTAAGTCGCACTCGATGGATGGTTTGCTTGAGAGCTCATCGCGCATATACTACAACTGAGCGAACAGCTAGTCCGTCAGTCAGTCAACTCGCTGTTCGCTCAACCAAATGATGGCGTCATTTCGAACACGTGTGAGACGATGATCTAAATTATGCACGCACTGAATCTACTTTCGCCTGCTAAATTCTAGAACATGATCAGCGAGTAGTCGATTCTCATGCACGTCACTAAGCTGTTCCGACCATCATTACTCTGTTCCACCGTGAGATCGTGAGTTTTCCACACCAACAAAGCTGCGCGATCTTGTCCGCACTGGCTGATCAATCGAGAAAAGGAAAACTGCCCGAGCTGACGGATGAGAGGCGTGTGTGGCCCATCGAGAAAACGTGTTCGAAATGGTATGAACTATACTCTGGCAGAATTTTCAGGCCTGGTAGACTGTTATTGTCGCTACGTGCCTCTTGAGTCAAACGAGAAACCATGTTCCGTAAATCGAAAAAAAGAGAGAGAAACCAACAGAACCGGCCAAGTTTACGTTGCTCGGTAGCGGCTCAGATTGAATTCGCCATGCAGTTTTGTCATAAAATTCGTTCGGCAAGGAGTGACGCGAGCGTTTTCACGATAGAAGAAAGTGGAAATATTTTGAACGTGTACAATTATTTTTTGCCACTCCGCGTTAGAGATATATTTATCCTCGGTTTGCCGTGAGGTGGCTGTCCCACCATACAAGTTCTCACGTCTTTCATCTGCGAAGCGCGCGATTTTTTATTGAGCTTAAGCATGAAGAAAACTGCGAATGAGTGTAATTTCCTACAGAAATGTAATATATTGTACGTGAAAATGATACCAAAATGAAGCAAAAAGGCTCTCCCTACCGGAGTCTGAAATTAGCTGCTCACTTTGGGGGAAGATATATTGTGAAGCGTTCGGGAGGATAACACAGATCCAGCAATTTGGTGCCATACGTGTTATGAAACTCACCTGCTTGTTGTACGAATGTGTATCGTGGCCTGCATTAGCAAATCTCATCAGTGGAAGCAAACAATTGTGGCTGGGTAGAAAGCATCCAGAAAATTAATATAGAATACGGTAGCCGTTCGAGAAGCATCAAGTTGATCGAGCTAAGAATTGTGATGAGCAAATGTAAGCAAGATATGAAAAATGATTATTCGAAACAAGCCTCAAGTTCACGTCTGATGTGAATAATAAATATTCAATGGTTAGTATTACATACTTAAGTGCAGTGTCGTGAACCAAACCAACCGAAGGTGTGAAACAAAATGTAAATGTGTTCCATTTATATGAATGAAGTTGTGCTTGATGTTAAATGATCACAAAAATTGTTGGTGTAAATTACTGTATAATAAAAATTCATCTTCTGTGCATCTGAGATTTAGTTATTGAAAGTATTTTCTGTATACTTGTAATAAAACAACCCACAGTGTACATGAAAATTGCGTGGATGTACTCATCATCGAGAAAGTAATTTATTTAATTTTCAACAAACTTGAATCCTTTGTGCAGCATTGGTTTTTCTATATCTTCAAATTCAGTATAATCAAAAATCAGTGAAAAAACGAGTGACTCTAAAAAAATCAATCGGAAGCTCGGAAGGAAAATCGGTCTATTGTTCGAGATAAGTAACAATTTTCCCGCGAAAAAAACGTTTACATCATGATTTACCCGGAATATGAGAGCGATTTAATTTGAAAACATTTTTGATATTTTTTGTTTTGAATTATTAAATCTTCAGGCTTCGCAGCTGATTTTTAGAGTTCAGAATTGAGTGGTTGGTACTACGATCCTATTCACACAGAAAAATATGTTGTTAATTTCCATCTATTTTCTCGCACATATTCGGAGCACAAATTAAATAGAAAATTACTTTACAATTATTTACGTTTCAATATAATTCAAACGCCAAACTAAGCGTTAATTGAAAGATTTGGTTCTATTAACTGAAAAATCAATGCAATTTAATTCAGTTTTGCAGCGATGAAAGTTTTCAATCAAACTTGCGATTCAATTTTTACGTATCGTATAATTTCAATTATTTCTTTATGTAGTTTATACGAAAACTGACTTGTATGATCAACACTCTAAGCGTTGTACCGCCAACTCGGGTTATTCCAATATACGGATGAAATTCACTGTCATTGGCAAGATAAAAAGTTGGGAAATATTAAATTTTGTCATCTAATAAAATCTTGACTATCATGAAGTATAGTCAAGATTTTATTAGACGACAAAATCTAATATTTCCCAACTTTTTATCTTGCCAATGACAGTGAATTTCATCCGCATATTGGAATAACCCGAGTTGGCGGTACAATGCTTAGAGTGTTGATCATAAAAGTCAGTTTTCGTATAAACTACATAAAGAAATAATTGAATATCTTATAGATCATAGTGAACAATATTTCTCCCACAAACATTCAGTATGATCTCTGCACACGTTAACTATTTGGTTTGAATAAAATAATTTATTTCAAGCCTGGTGGTTATATAAAAATACCTTGATGATAGTAATCATATTCTAAAAAAGATTATTGTAGGATTCTTCAAAACACTTTTCTTAGATATTTTCTTTTTTAAATATTGATCTATATTGATAACAAGTCCCGTCTGATACTACTAATATTGACATTACCACTTCACACCATTATTGAGACAACGGCGTCTCCGACAACCAAGAAAAAGATAGAACAAAACGTTACGTTAAAATGGATGAACATGCGATCAATAAGCCTATTTCTCGATGAACATTAGAAATGGTCCCAAGTGCAAATGACAGTTTCTCTTGGTTTACATTCTCATACAATTGTTACGGCAAATTCCAGTAATTTCCAACAAATTCTACAGTGCATATCGATAGTTGATGGTTTTTGCTATTATCCTATGTGAAGTGTTAGATGGAAAGATTGCTGATTGGTCTGTAATACTCGAAAGAGAAAGTAAACAAAGAGAAACTGTCATTTGCACTTAGAACCTTTTCTCGTGTTTATCTTCATCTATCGTCAAGAATGTTTCTTTCCCAACACGCAAGATAACAACAAGATATGAAATGTAAACAGACAAGACGTCTTCGTCTAGATTGCGTCTTGAGATGGCGAAATAATTCAGAAATCTAACAATATTTCCAATCAAATTAATCCTGAACCTGAAACTATTACTAACTCAAAAGATTATCGAATTCTTCTTTCCATGAGTTGGTTACGTAGCTTAAACAAATAAGAAGACTAACTCATTTTTGGGATTTAATAGAGCTGGTAAATGTAAACCCAAACTTTGAATGTCAAACTATTTTACTGTACTGTCATCACGGCTTTTGATTACAACACAAACCAACTAAAGCCATAATTTACAAGATAACGTGGTAAGCAACTGACAGTCAGCCGCGAACATGTGAAATAATTCACTTCATCAGTTTGGGATAATCGGGTGCTTGTCAGGTCATAAATCGATAAGAGTTGGATTAATTTTAAAGTGATGGTGCAGAACATGGTGAATGATGGCCATTGGAGGATGGGAAATTATTGCACCACCCGGTGTGTTATTTGAATTACCTGCGAATCGTGTGTATTAGAGCGATAGGATCATACAGCAAACATTCGCTGGCGAATGTCGGAATTGGCTAGCGAAACATAACGTAATTGATCGCAAGTAGTAGGCGTGGAAAAGTGGGTGAACAGCAGTTGTGTATTAGTACGAAAGCTCTTACGGTCCTGCGGTCGGAGACCAGTGAATTTATGTTTATGCAAATTAGCTCGATTATGGTCAATAACAGGCTTTGTCGGAACGTCGCTAATTGGCTGGCTGTGGGAATCAACACAAGAACACAAATGACGATGAAGGATTCTACAATTCAATCGAAGAATGGAGGGCTATCGAATCGTCCCCGCGCGGAATTCAGCGCCTGGAGCAAATATCATTAACATTTCCTGGTTAATTTGTATACGAATCTAAACTAGTTCCACTCCGTTGAACTGACTAGCAATAATGACCTTCTGGATGCATAGTGAAGAAATAATATTCAATCAAATGGGTTCTTATTTTTTGGCAGCCTTTGTAATCAAATTAGTTCATTTGATTAGAACCAATACTTACTTAGACATATCTTAATACATAATTAGGCCTAAAAGATGTTAGTTCAATATTTTCAATAAGCGAGATAAAAATGAAATCAGAATTTGTGTGTATTTGTGTGTACGCGAGTACATGACAAAAGGACTGACTGAATGCATTTTCCTACTCTGAGAGCACATTCAGCAGCTAGAAGTTCTATATGGAAGATCTATAATAGAGCAGAAACTGGAATAAATGTATCCCCGTTCTAGTTTTATTTATTCGACCAGTTCTGCTGTCAACTTTAAAACTGGTCTACGATGCCGTTCTATTTTTTGTATATTTGAAACACGAGTAAAACACTGCTGGGGCAGCTACTGAATATCATCCAAATCAGATACTCGGTTCCGGAGTGCAATCGAATAAAAAAAATCACATTTGACTCAGAGGAAAATCTGTAAATATGACCATCAAATGGCAACGCTTTGTAGATTGGCTGAAATACCATTGAACACATTGGTTTCAGATCAAAAAGAGCTATAGACATGATTTCCGAAATTATTCGTAAATGGCCGACACGATCTCTACAAACTTATGTCGTTTGCACTTGAAGCCCAAACAAACATTTTTTAGCAGTTGGGGTTGGAAGTGGATTTGGTTTAGCTGCAGGCGAAACGCCATTAGATCGATTTTGTAAATCCGCTTGTATTTTTGCAAGAATATTCATCGGTGTTGGAAATTTTGAAAATGTTTCTAATAATTTATGAAATAACTCGGTTTAATTATTATTTATTAAAATTTCTGAATTCTTCTACAGATTTAAAAATTTTTCAGAATCTTAGAATTTCATCCCTCAAAAATTGTTGTTAGAAAAAATGGTAATGTTAGACAAATTTTGAAATCAATTTTAAATTTCAGTAAATGTACGTATTTTCCTGAACATTTTAGGGTAAATAGTCCAGTAGATAGCCAATTATATTTTGTGCTTAGGCCATATAAACGGTTTTAATTTGCTTAATATTTCGTCTTTGATTCGTCAGTGCATAACAGTTTATATTGTATTATTATACTACCTAGCAATTCAACATAAACCGCTTTGCAGAACAGTTGCGTAACAGTTTTTTTCTGCACCGAAGTGTAATATCGAAAAATTCGAAAATCCATTTTCGTTCGGATCGTCAGGATAGACATAAGTGTGTTGTGTGTTGAAAATAATAATAATAACTATACATTTGTTCATAGGTTCAGATTGATCCTCGAGGTGGCATTAGCAGTGCTTCAACATTACCTGCTAATGTACTGATGACTTTAAGGGGGGTAGAGTTTAAACGATGAAAAAAATCATCATTTTTGCGAATTTTTTCCAGAATTATCGTTTAACAAAATAAATTCAAATGTTTTGCATGAGAAAAAGCATAATTCGAACAACATTTCGTAATTTTTTCGTTGAAGAATATTGAGAAATAAGTCAGTAAAGAGATGTTTTTGAGGACGCTTCTTAAAAATCATGATTTGCGGTGTCCACTGCATCTCAGCGCAGACTAATCAGAAATGAACAAATGAACGCAGCATAGTTATAGTAGAAAATTTTCTAGACCCCAACGTTTCTGTTTTATTTTTTAGAATTTTTTAAAGTTTTGGTGGTGGTTCAAAGTGAAATCTACGATTTTTCACGAAAAAATCCGCCATTTTGTAGCTGTAAAACCACCCCAAAGTGACACGGACTTTCAAAACCTTCTTTCGAGAAAAACGCGTTCAATGTTTTTTGTCTATAAAATCAATGGAATCAATTGATTAATCAAGGGATCCTGTATTTTCAAAAAGTCATATATTTTTTTTAATAATTTATTATAATGAAACATTTCAAGAATGTTTTGTCAAGTTTTGAAGTCCATCGAAGTAGAAAGCTTGGGCCTGTGCGCCAAGCTCTTGCTTTTTCTCAGAATGAGATATCCATCTATAAAGGTCCATAACTTCCAGAGTTTCGTTCCAATAGGCTTGAAAATTTCATAGAATATTATTGAAATGTTTTACAAAAAGAAAATATAAAGAAAATAATAAATGATCTTTCAAAAGTGTTAGACCCTACCCGCCCCTTTAGACGAAACATAAAACTACGTAAGTAAGCACTTTGAACAAAACGGTCACCCATGATGTATCAACATTCTCAAATGAGTTAAAACATTTTAAACAAAATGGTTGACTCATTTTAGAGCATATTGAAATTTTTCAGAAGCTATACAAAAGAGATAATGGGCCGTATGAATAAAACGTAGCATGCATGAATTTCGGTAGTAAATGCTACATGTGGACCACGTTCCTGTCAAAAACGAATTGGGCTTTGATCTGCTTCCCCACCCCCCATACTCGCCAGATTTAGCCCCCAGTGACTACTGGCTCTTTTCTGATCTTAAAAAAATGCTCAAGGGAAAAAGATTTGGCTCAAATGAGGAGGTTTTTTCCATTTTTTAAACAAACTACAAAACGACTTTACTCCAACCTCGATAACTCAGCTGTTTGTGGTAGGATCGACTTAAAATTTTGACTCGTTTCAAGCAAAGGTTAGTACTCTAGAAAGACGTGGTTACTGGCTTACTACGAGCGCCATCTCTGCTTTAGTCTCGGGACTTATTGATCCATGTGTTAGTGTAGTACTGTTCGGTAGGTAGCTCTAGAGATTGCTACTTGTGTGTTTGTGGATGAAGTGAAGTATAAAAAATTTAACAAAGTGACAATTTGCAGCAGTAAGTACAGTTTTTGCTTTGTGCATGCTTATTCCAACTTTTTCGTGTCGATACGACATGCAGTAAATGCTAAATTTCGAAATGAGCATTAACTACATGTTCGCACTTGTTTTTTTATTCATACCTCCGTGAACTTTGTTTTTGAGAAGACACTACAAACAACAGACTTTACCACATTTTATTCATACGACTCATTGGGCAAGAAACAAAGCAAATATCACTTTTTTTTTATTTTTATACTTTACTTCATCAACAAACACACAAGTAGCAATCTGTAGAGCTACCTACCGAAAAATTGTAGTAAACACTACAGTTTGTAGCATGTTCAAATGTTGTTGTGTAGTAAAGTCTCTGCTTTTGACAGGAACGTGATCCACATGTAACGTTTACTACCGAAATTCAAGCATGCTACGTTTTATTCATACGGCCCAATGTAAGTGTAGAATAATGAAATACCAATTCACTTTTGAGTATGTTGGGAAAAAGTTACCAGTTCATCGCTATCTACATTGAATTTTTTTCAGTGTGCCCTATCGATTTCATACTACTCTTTCTTTGATAGCATTTTTATCGATTTCGTACTATTCTTTCTTTGATGCGTTATCAAATAACGCACATTTTAGCAATCATGAAAAGAAAAAGAGCTAAAAATACTTAATGATCGTCTACCATTCCACACATAACCTTACTGGCCCGTTTCTGTAGCACTCACTTGAATACATACCTTGGATATCCATTTTAAAGGATAGACATCGGGTTTCCACGATTTCACTACTTTGAGAAAAAGAAAATGAAATGACACGGGAATTGTTTGTCCGTTTTCAAGTGCCAAAACACTACTGGTTCAAAACAAATATTTGTGTTGATTATTTCAAATTTATTGCACGAAAGAGCTGTTACTAGATGTGCCATATGACACTCTGGTATGTCAAATAAGCATTTTTTGTTGTATACATACCCTAGAAAGCCATCAAATATTTGTTCGGTGAGTGAAATATACGACCAACTTACCAAACATTCGAATTCATAACTCAAAATCCGCATTAGTTCATAAAGTTTCCAATAAATCAGAGAAACAGCTCGTAGATAGCTGCAGGATTCAGTAGCACTCTGTCGAGCCCTGAGAATGAGTAATAAAAAACCCATCCCAGGGTGACACTTTTACGAGCTCGCACTTGCCATTCGATGCTTCTCGTGGATTGCCCAGTATCGGTATAAATTGGTTCCCGATTATTCCAGCCAACGCTATTGAGAAAGTATGCCGCGTGAAAAACATTCCGCCTTACTGTTACCGATTGCTTTTGAAAAGTGCCACTCGAATAAAGTTCCTAGTGAAATATTATCATCATTCAAAATCCCATCAGCTAAGTCAGCAGGTTAAGTAGACATTAGAAACACTTGCTATTTCTATAAATGACAAACCAAATATCATACCATTCAACATAGGGTAACTGTTTCCCTAATCATATTAGTTCCACTATTCATCTCATACAATGAAACCATTAGTTAGAGTGAAATCTGCTATCTCTATTCAATGCATTGGCTTAACTAATAATATGAAAATTGATGCACCCGCTTTGAATTCTTGCGTTGCTTTTGCACCTTTTCATAATAATTTAAAAGAGATATTGATTTTTATGGTACAAGCAAAGTTATTTATTCGATTACATCACAATCCGAATTATTGAACGAATAATCAACAAGTAACTCGACTAATGAGATGATTTTTTGAGCAATTACCCTACGTATAGGTAGCTTGTCCTCAGTTCAGCAGTCGGTAGCGATATTTACTTAAGATATCTTATATGTCACAATCGCACAGACGCGGTCTATAGAAATAAACCCGAGGCATGTTGCTAATTAAATGTTGATCTGTATCTGATCATCGAGAGACAGCTTAGCAAATGTTACTGTTGTCTGATATTTTCTCGAAAGTTTTCTACAGTTTGTCTTGTTTCGATCTCAATCCATGCCGTAGATAGGTGATATTGGTGTCGAGAAATGGAACAGCTGGGAATTTTCTCTATATGTCGTCTTCCGAATGGCATTCCTCTATATGTATGTTGACGATAGAATGCGGTAGTTTCAAACCCTTTTGCTGCGTCGAATCTCATCGTCCCTTTTACATACGGCTGTGCGAAATGTTTGACAGTTGAAATTCTCATATTGCTTGTCGACAAATGTCGCAGATGTCATTGTGAACGTGGTTTGAAGTATTGCATTATACAATTTGTGCTCTGGCAGGTGCGACGATTTATTATTTTAGCTTCTAACTATCTGTAAGTATTGACAAATCGGAAACAAACCTATATTTTTATAAGATATGTACTCAAATTTATTTATTTTACTGATCCAAATGTAGGGAAATAAAACTTGAAACTTATAATGTTGAACATGGGTTGCGGAAGTCTAGAAGTTGTGCAATATTCTTCTAAAACAAATTCACCAGAATGGAACGAAAAACAAAGATTCCGGAGATATATGGCATTGGTCAAGTAAGAGCTAAGGAATGATATGATCACTTGGCATGATCCAGTGTTGACTAGCAAAGCCTTATGGTATTACATTCCTGTAGTGGAATTTGACCTTCTGTTTCAACACACTTCGCAGCCGATTCAGAGTGTATAGAACCATTGCATGGCTGGTGCTACGATCCTACTGACACTGCGAATCCATCCAGGTATGGGCTCGAACATACGACAACTGGTTTGTTAGACCAGTGCCCTATGCATTGAACCGCCAACCCGGGACCAGTGTTGACTGCTGTCGTTATATCGCTGTTAATGGTTGGAAATTGTAATTAGTATTACATTTTCGAACAGTTTTGGGTATATTTTCGTCATGAGTTACGTTTTACTTCCGGTGCTTCAGGAAACCTTCACAGAAATAAATTATGAATTTTACAGGTGATATAATTCTACAAACGATACAGTTCATAACTACATAACATAACCGCAATATTCCATTCGTGCAGAATTTGACTAACTCCGAGTATAATTTGCACTCGGCTGCCAAGTGCCGCTTTTTGGGTTTATATGTATCAATTATTCATTAGACAGATATGTATTCAGTCGATTAACTGATGTGTTTTGTGATCTAATGTTTCTCGGTTTAAGTCGCGCTGTTGCTATCGATTTTTGTTTTTTTCATTCGATTTCAAGCCATGTAAATTTCAAACCAAACAATTTTACATGTTATTGAATAGTAATTTGTGTGAAATATGATGCTTCATATATGTGCATATTTTTGGATGTAAATTCACTTGCTATTATTGAAGCAAGTTTTCAATATTTAACTCATACCTAACTATGAGTAGTAAATAGTAAATTTACAGACATAATCAAGCTTGAAAAATGACACATTAAACTTTTTTTATCATAAATACGGCAATACACATAAGTTTTTTTCGCCGTGGCATCCACAATACATAGTACTTCAAACCTAATACATTTCGAATATCATATTAATATTTTGGTATTCATTAGTTAATCTAAACACTGTTATCAAGCGATTTGCTATTATAAATTACATTAAATAAAATACATTCATTTTGTACATGATCTTATAACTAATTCAAGTTTGTTTGTATCAGTTCATCACTTTTATTCAATATAAGATAGCTGGTTATTGGTTGAACTCATGGAAGAGAAAACAGTCTAACATAAAATAAAATTTAAATTGGAAATCTAATGGACTTAATGAAATGATAAAGAAGTTTCATGAAAGGAAGGTCACGACAAGCAAGAATGTCGTGAACTGGGACATTGGATAGTCTACCTAGGCTACGCAAGGAATTTATTAGTTGAGATCTGACATCACAATACTCCACGCATGTCCAAACGACATGATCAATATCGCGATAACCTTCGCCACAACCACAATGATTAGTCTCGGAAAATCCAATTCGAAGGAGATGTGCATCTAACGTGTAGTAATTGGACATGAGTCTGGACATCACACGAGTGAAGTCCCTAGTCACATCCAGTCCCTTGAACCATGCCTTTGACGATATTTTAGGAATAATTGAGTGCATCCACCGACCCAGATAATGTTTATCCCAAGAAGGTTGCAAGCTGACAAGCGTTCTTTGGCGAGACGCGCTATAGAATTCGTTGAAAACAATCGGTCTCTCATAAATTTCACACTCAAAAGCACCACATTTGGCTAAAATATCGACTCTTTCATTGCCTGAAAAGGAGAAATGAGCCGGGACCCAAACTATTGTGATTTGAAAATTATTATTCAATATGACGTTCAGGCACTGTTTTGTTTCGTCCAAGAAAAACGGTTTAATTTTGCCAGAAGCGTTTGAGCGAATGGCTTCAATTGCACTCAGACTATCTGTGAAGAGGAAATAGTGGTTGGGAGATAATGTGACGATTACACTCAAACTATAATGAACTGCTCCTAACTCTGCTATATAAACAGATGCAGGTTCTTGAAGCCTAAATGAGTGGCCTCTTCAATTCGTGATCCGTCCGTGTAAAATATTTTCTCAGAGTCAATATGCCTGAACTTACTTGTAAATATTTTTGGGATTTCCATCGAGCGTAGGTGTTCCGGGATTCCACGTGCTTCGCGCTGCATGGATGTATCGGAAAATAAAGTTGAGTCAGGGACATTTAGGAGGCTGTCACGGATAGGAATATATCTTGAAGGGTCGATTTCCTGTGACATATGGTTAAAATATACTGTCATGAATCTTGTTTCGGATTGAAGCTTAACTAGCCTTTCGAAGTTATTAATAACCAGGGAATTCAGTATTTCAGATCTTATTAGCAGTCGCGATGAAAGCTCCCAAAAACGATCTTCCAATGGAAGAACTCCCGCCAGAACTTCAATACTCATTGTATGTGTCGAATGCATGCAGCCTAAGGCAATTCGCAAACAACGATACTGAATTCGCTCCAGTTTGATAATATGAGAATTTGCAGCGGAACGAAAGCAAACGCATCCATATTCCATCACTGAAAGTATCGTTGTCTGATACAATTTTATTAGATCTTCCAGATGAGCACCCCACCAGGATTTTGATATTGTTCGAAAAAAAATTACTCTTTGTTGACATTTTGTTATCAGATACCTAATGTGTCCTCCCCACGTGCATTTGGAATCAAACCACACCCCAAGGTATTTGAAAGTCAAAACCTGTTGTATCATTCTTCCCATCATATGAAACTGAAGCTTCGCTGGATCATGCTTTCTTGAAAAGACGACCAGCTCTGTTTTCTCCGCAGAGAATTCGATATCCTGATGAACAGCCCAAACGAACAAGTTATCTAAGGTATCTTGCAATGGTTTATGCAGATCAATAGCTTTGGGTCCAGTAACTGAAACCACGCCATCATCTGCCAATTGTACATGGGGTTACCTGACAGCTGTCAATGTCATTCACGTGGAAATTATAGAGCAGCGGACTGAGGCATGAGCCTTACGGGAGACTCATGTAGCTAATTCTGAATGTTGCCAAATCGCCATGTGAAAAATATATGCATTTCTCTGACCAAAGGTTACATTTTTACAGTTGATTTGATTGAATATTTATGCATTTTTTTATATTTACATGTTTCAAATGTAATTTTAAGTTACTGGATGAAAGGCTGGGTATGTTTGATACAGATTTACGTCGTTTTTGTAAAATAAGGTCATTTAACGATTCACGATTTTGTAAATTGAATTATACTCGGATTTACGTCACTTGTAAATTTCAAAATTGTTGTATGTGTACTTTATAATACATTGTATTTTAGGAGAATGCTAGTATACACAGATAAAAATATTAAGTAAACTTACATTAATTTTCATGCACATATTTGAGGTAGGAAATTGAATATAAAGTTTCTTCACACACAGTTAGAAAAAATCTTGTGATTGTGCATCTTATGAGATACACATTAATGGAGCGTT
The DNA here is from genome assembly GCF_030247185.1 of Malaya genurostris. Classification (NCBI taxonomy): domain Eukaryota; kingdom Metazoa; phylum Arthropoda; class Insecta; order Diptera; family Culicidae; genus Malaya; species Malaya genurostris. Next base: position 123,477,208 of record NC_080572.1, on the reverse strand, counting down.
CAGACAAATTTGAATATAAGAACATTTAAAATTGTGTGATTTGAAAATTAGATGACTTGAATTTGAATGAAATAAATAACAAATGATCGATAGCAACAGGCCAACTTGAACCGAGAAACATTAGTTCACAAAGATCTAGAGTGCCCATAACCAGAGTGACGACTTCTCATCCGTAATGTTGGCAATAGTTCAACACATTTAATTCGAAATGTTGACAGTGTCGCTAGCTTTACATTGTAATTGACAGGCCGTTTGCTCGTTTGAAACTGGAAGCTGTCATTCCAAACGAACAGCTGTCGTCACTCTGGTTATGGGTTCTCTAAGTCAATCAACTAAACCACAGAAGCACATATCTACTTGTTGAATAATTGATACATATGAATGCATACAGCGGCACTTGATAGCCGAGAGCAAATTACACTCAGAGCGTGTAAAACACTGTGCGAGTGAAATATGGCGTCATTTGAACAATTATATAGTTGTGAATTGTATCGTTTATAGAATTACTATTTGATCAAAAAGCTCCCGGAATTTATTCAGAAAATTGAAAATACAAGATTATTGTCCCCTTCAAAGTACTCCCCATAGACAGCAACACACTTATGCCAGCGATTGATCCAATCCTCGAAACATTTTTAATATTCAGTTTTTGGTATGGCTGGGTGATGAAAAGCGTTACACGGAACAGTTACTTGAGTCGACCGAATAGGAAAAAGTCGCAGAGAGTCATATCAGGTGATTTCGGTGGTTGCTGCATGGTATTCGTTTCGGTTTTAGCCAAATGTTCACGGATAACGATGGCATTGTGTGACGTTGCGTTATCGTGATGCAAGATCACTCACCTCTGCCATCTTTTAGTAGTCAATTCGACACCTCTGCCATCTTTTTAGTAGTCAATTCGCGGTCAACGGTCATTTCCAGATGTGACAACCTAAAATAAATCTAATCGGGTTACTGAGAGCGTCACACGGTGGTTATATATTTTCATGAACATATTTGAAGCAGACACTTAAACATAAAGTAACGTTACAATTCTGTATGTTTCAATATAATGTATACAGCTCTATTAATTAAAAATTCAATGTAATCCAATTTAGTTTAGTAACGTTACAATTCTGTATGTTTCAATATAATGTATACAGCTCTATTAATTAAAAATTCAATGTAATCCAATTTAGTTTTGCATCGATGATGGTTTTCAATCAAACTTTTGATTCAACCCATGTCTATTCCATGTTACTATTGATTTACATGTCGTGTAAATTTCATTATTTCTTTCTGTGTGGTATAGAGTCACCTGTAAAATTCTATTTTTTTTCGATGTGTGGTTTTCAAAATCAAGATTTTTTTTCGATGTGTTGTTTTCAATCAAGATTTTGATTCAACAACTCTCCATTTCAAATTAGGATTGATTCTTTAAACGAGTATATATATATATATATATATATATATATATATATATATATATATATATATATATATATATATATATATATATATATATATATATATATATATATATATATATATATATATATATATATATATATATATATATATATATATATATATATATATATATATATATATATATATATATATATATATATATATATATATATATATATATATATATATATATATATATATATATATATATATATATATATATATATATATATATATTTATAAGAGAACATCACATTACTGACGTAAGAAATTAATCGATTCATTGAGCAACAACAAAAATACTACATTCTAGTGCGGGCAGCGCCCCCTCTGAAATCACCTCTCTCTATCTGCATTGTTTGCCCGGAATACCCAAAGCTAGGGGCTATCTCTCAGTTAAACTCCGAACGAGCGGCAGCGAGGTCAGACAGCAGGTCATCAAAAACGATGTGGCGTAGCATTAGACCTTTCAAAATCTCAATAAATTAAAACAAATTGTATTAAGCAGTACGTTGATCTGATATGCCAAACGACCATCGCAGTACCAACGATCCTGCTTTAATCCTTTAAGTACCAACGATCAGCTTTAATCCTGATACCTATATCGAGTTTGCTCACATTTCCGTTGCTAGGTGCGAACTCAACACAGTTTCGTGAAAAGTGTTTATTAGATAAAATTACGCTGGAGCAGCTTCAGTTTTCTCAAGTGAAAACGACATAATTTATCACTTTCAAAAACGGCTTGCTTTGATTTACGTACTGGTCTTACAAGACAGTTGTCGTATGTTCGGGCCCCGACCTGGAAGGGTTCTTAGTGTCAGTTGGATCGTTGCACCAGCCATGCAATGATTCTGTACGCTATGAATCAAAATGAATTGAAATATAAGCTCAATTTTCGCATAAGGAATGTAATACCAAGGCGGATTTAGGAGTGCGCAAACGTACACTCAGCAAAAATGATCTTCGATTGTCATTAGAACGACTTATGACTATCAGATAAGGATTATGACTGCATTCCATACGTTTGTCTTGTAATATAAATTGGAAATTTTTCAACACTCTTCAAAATATTTATAACATAATCTGATGAAATTTACAAAAATGTTGAAACCAATTCATACTGAAAACTAATCACATAAAATGTATTTGAGGTTTAGACGGGCCGTGATCATACAAGTTAAATTTTTGCGCTCTTCAAAAGAAAACATTGCTTTTCCATTGGTTATGGTACATTCTTGACGCATGTCGGCTCTCCGAAATACTCTTTAAGAGACTATTCACACATTCACACACGCCGGACGGAAGCTATACTGACGACGAGCTGCACTGAATCGGCACGGTGCCGGATAGGTGTGAATGCGCGCATAGAAAACAAATGAAATAATATCAGTATCCGTGCACGGTGTCGTGCCGGCACTGAACTGGACCAGATATGTGCGTGAATAGTCCTTAACAGCTACTTTCAAGACAGGAATATATAAGATGAAATCGTGACTGACAAAATAAAAAATATACGGGTCTAATATTTTTCGAAGGACATATTTTTCTAATATTTTTCGAAGGACCATTGGGAATCGATACTTGATACGGACTCCTGATTACCGACGCGTAAGTGACTTAACTACACTTATGGTGAGTTTGTTTTTCCTGCACCCATCGGTGAACAATGTAAGCAGGCATGGCAGTCGCCGGTAATCATCTACTCTACGAACAGTGAGATACAGTTTTAAATCATCTGCGTAGACTAATTTACATCCAGCTCCCAGAAGCAACGCCACATCGTTGAAGAATAACACGAATAACAAAAGTCCTAAGTTACTGCCTTGTGGGACACCTGATTTATTTGAAAACTCGGATGATGTGCTGTGGTCTATTTTCACGCGTTATTTCTTATCGGATAGATATGAGTCCAACCAAGATACAAGTTGCGATGATAATCCAAGGCGAGACAATTTACAAAGAAGTATTTTATGATCTATTTTTTTCAAAAGCAGCTTTGAGATCGCTATAGATAATATCCATTTGTGTATTAGCTTCCATACTAGTTATGCACTGGGATGTAAATAACAAAAAAATCATAGTAACTGATCTTCCAGGCATAAAACCATGCTGATCGAATGAGATACACTTCTTTGCGCGATCCAGAATGGCAACACTAACAATTATCTCGAATAATCTTGACGATGCCGAGAGGCTTGTTATTCCGCGATAATTCGCTACATTAAGTCGATCACCACCTTTATAAATGGGACAAATAAGCGACTGTTTCCATATACGAGGGAACCTAGCTTGGTCAAACCATCGATTGAAAATGATACTCAATGGTTCTCCAGAAGTTGAAATACAGCGACACAAAACAACGGCTGGTATACCATCCGGTCCAGGAGAAAAGGAGCGATTAAGTTTTTTTTTTTTGCTGCTAGCTCAACCAAGTTTGGTGTAACGGTAAAAATATCCAAATCAAATAAATCGGTAGTTACATTTGAAGCAGCTTCATTCGCGTCAAATGTCGTATTAGAACAACTCGAGGAAACACCACACAAATAGTTCACACGCTTCTGTAATTGACGCAGAAACCGCATTGTTCAAAATACGTTGGAGGGGATTGCAAAACATTTTCTCTTTGCATTTACGACTCGCCAGAAATTACGATGGTTTCTTCGGAGGTTTGTCTGCACTTTAAGTACATACGATCTATACAATGTCGCATTTAGTGAGTGATATGCACTTACAGATTGATGAAATTTCATAGTATTTTCCAAGCATCGATTCCGCCGTAGCTTCGGTGGACAGGAATTCCGCTCACGTTTTAAGTGACGTAATTTTGATATTATGAAATATTGATAGAGATCGTATATCAGTTTCTCAGGGAATAGTTGTATATAAAATTTTTTATTCAGGCCAATTCGTGTACAAGCTTTACGTGGCCGATTGAGCCATGTTTTGTTAGATTTTTTTTTGTATTCGATCTTGTTGTCACTCTTTTTCTAGGGGGAGAAGTGCTTCCATTTCCATCTAGCGAGGATTGAATGTCACTTTGTCCGTGGCTCATCATATCATCTATTGCTTCATCATCGGAATTGTGGGTGGTTTCCGTTTTCTTTTTGTTTTCCTTGTTGATAGCTGTCTTGGGTTTGTTGCTAGTTGCTGTAGATGCACTTTGTACATCAGTTGCAGTTGATAGTTGGTTTGATGGTGAAAGTGTTTTTGAAACAAGAGTACTGCGTTTAATAGTCACCGTTGTTGAGTGGTTGACCTTGTTTTTAGTTCAAGATGTTTTTTTCGCAGTGTCAGTGCAGGGTTAACCGTAGTGAGAAGGTTGTTCATAAAACTAACAAGCAATCGGCTAACTCTCATAGGTAACCAACGATTTACAAGGATGCATTGCGTCCTGACCACAAGTTACAAATAATGGAATTGCCCTATGCAACATGGCACTCGCACGCCATTCCAGATATCGGGGAAAAATGCCGCCATAGTTTCCTTTCGATGAAAAGAATTTCTCGGTACTGTGACATATTTTCTCAAACGAAATGATTACTGGCCTGCGGGGGATGGTCATTTACTCGTAATTCTATGGCATCATCCACCACGTGCACATGTATTTTATATTAAACATTATCATACTCGACACTGTGCACCTCGTTGTTAATCAAGGCGAATGCAATTGAATCTCTTTCACGTTCAAACATAATATACGCAGAGTAAGACGCCTTATTGAATTGAATCTCACTTACATCATTAACGTCTAGATGCATTCGTTCTTCGAGTAAGATATCCATTTCGTTTGCTGCTGGTCTAACTTTGCAGCGTTTGAAGCGTTTCGTATTTGCCCATTTCGTATACTCAGCCATCTGACACCGGTATGTGAGCACCAGCCATTTGAAAGTATACCGATTACGTTGAGCCCCTCGCGTTTCGAGCCCCAAACACTGCGATGTTTTGATACTCATATGAATTGTGAAAATTATCTCCACTTGATGTCCCAAAACAATGTCTGCTGTATTTTAGGTAAACCGACAAGTTATTGTGAGAGAGTCGACGCAAAATTCACTAATTTTTGAGCACTAAACAAGGTAAACGCGTTAAACAAATGCCTTACTGTTTGTTTGTTTAAGTTGCAATCAGCTGATTTTGAAGTTCCGATTTTGATCTCATCAAGATGGCGTCGTGACAGGGGGCCGCGTATACTCTATTGTCTTTGTTTCTGTCGTCTCGACGCTAAGCAATTTTCGACTGTGTCGGATAAGATGCAAACAAGAACTAAGTCAGCACAATGGACACTTATTGTGTTTACCCAGTGAAATAGTAACGTTTGAAAGTGATTTTGAAAATAGTAAGCCTGGAAATGTTGCTGATTGAGATTAATCTTTGTTTTTCGTTTTTCTGTACATTCAAACATAGTTGCCAATATCGAAAACCAACTACCAGATAATAAAAAAATAATAGAATTGTTAGTTGAATCAAAAATTGTTAGTTATATTAACCAAGACAAGAAGTGACAATTACAAAATTGAAATTTTATGTACGGTGGGTTCTCTGTCTATACGTATGAAATTCACATTCTGTTGAATTACAATTGCATATGATACTTTAGGCAATGCTTTGATTCTAAGCCATAGAACAAGCAGGTAAATCATGCACGGTCGGAGATAATGTCGTTTGACACAACGCGACCCACTATAATAAAATATATTTTTAATTGGATCAAACTTTGTATATGTAGGTACAAAAAGAAAAATATATCATGCCGCACTAGCAAATGATTTTTATTTCAAACCCAGTTGTTTATTTCCATACCGAGTCTGTTTGTTTGTACCACCCAAGCGGCTGTGTGTGAACTGCAATATAAGCCAGATTTCGGTGATAGAGAGCGACTGGCGTTCGAGTCAAAATACCAGATCTGCTTGATTAAAAGTAAATGTTTGTAGTGTTTATCAGAGTGGTACTGCCAGACAGTATGCACTGCCTGAATACTTGTACGAGCAGAGAGTCTGGTTGACGAAAAAACCGACTGACGACCAGCAAGGAATGTTGAAGAACTAATGAACTAATGATTCAATGCTAAGTGGTATTGTTTGCGGCTAGGTGTTATATTTTAATGAATATGCAGATCTTATTTACAAACGAGTACAACAAATTTATATTGTTTTATGTCGAAGATGCCTTCATGGTCCATTGTTTTCTCGTCAAAACATTTGTTTTGTCATCTAGGGGTTTGGCTACAAGTAACCGGTTTGTACTACGAGCACATGACTGTTATTAGTAGTTTATGTTGAACTGGTCTTAATACAATTCGCTTACTTGTAACCCATCCTCTAGATGACCACTAACTGGATATGACACGTCAAATCTGCCCACTGAATAAAAAAATATCTATACTTAAAAAAAATTTCTCATGAAGAACCGAATTAAATGCTACTCATCCACGTTACACATGTTTTCATTATTTTTTTATTCTGCAGAGTATGCAAAAAAATCTACATTTAACGCTACGCTTTGTGCTTTACGTATTTACTTATTCAATTATTCAAATCAAATTTTCAAAGTCAAATTATCAGATATTTCAAGTTTACATGTATACATAATATCATTCAGTAAAAACCATTCAAGCGAAGAGGTTGTGTTTCGATTGTACTGGCTCGTGAGTTAACAGCTGCTACCGAGACAATTCTAAGCTTCAGGTAGTTAAACTGCCCATAGCAAACGCAATATTCGGGGCGTTTCCCGACTGGAAAGCTAGCAACGAAGGCCATCCCGTTCATACGCACAGAGGTGTAGAGACACAGAGGTGCGAGAGCATAGAAGTGACGAGTCACAGAGGTGCCATCGCATAAAGGTGCGAAGACGAAGGGGTGCAAAGGCACAGAGGTGCTAAAGCAACCCAGTGCTGATCTACCAGGTACCAGAATTTGTACGCTGCGTAGGATCAAAAGAGACGGCATATATCGCGAGGTGCTACACTGCAAGCATCGCATTTGATCGCCACCAAGAGCAAAAGCACTGT